>NC_073412.1:11909670-12212693 GCF_028641065.1 Leucoraja erinaceus | reverse complement strand
AGGTTGAGAGGAATGACAGGGCAGACTTTATGGTCTTGATGGCCATACTTCTCCTTCCTAATGACATATGCACGATGTATCGTACGAGAATGCACTGACCTGACCTGATGGTACTGGGAATAATATTTATTGTTTTTGTCCTTTTGCTATCTATATGCAAAGACAAAATCCATGCCCCCAAGTCATTGCGTGTATTTGTACTTATTTTTTCTCACAGGCTCCTACAGCTTCTTTCCTCGAGTGAAATTAGAGCGACCAGGGTGATGTGGGTCTCTGGCTGGCTATGCCTGGGCTGCCTTTTTGGCTGCTGCAACTTCCTGTAGATCCGTTTGGATGATGAGGGTAGGTCCAGTAGTCATGATGAACTGGGCCAGTGTACATCCCTTTATGCAAGCTTACTCTTCCTGACGGTCCAAGTGTCGAACCATGCCATGATGCAACCCTTCCAGATGCTTGCTACTGTCCATCTGTAGTAAGTTCCAAGAGAATATTCCTTGCCATCCTGAACTGCCACTCAATCTTCAAGGACGTAGAGGTGTGAATGGGCTTTCTTTGTGATGTGCATCAATGTGCTGATCCAAGACCGCTCTTCAGAGATGTGCCCAGCCCAGGAAAGATGCTTTTGACTCTCTCCACCCCGTTCTATGTAGACATGGTTTATGGATCCTTTTCAGTATTTAATCTCTCTTCCAAATTCCACCATCAGGGTTCTTGGTTTTACTGACGTTGATGATTCAAGGTTTGGTTGTTCTGGCAACCATATTTGTCAGTTGAACGATCTCCTCTAAACAACTCTACCTATACTTAAAAACCAGGCTATAGAAACAGTTTCTGTAAAGCTCATTTACGTAGAATTTCAATGTTCTATGGTTTTGAGCATACATAAGACAATGACTTACTTGGCGCGTGACTGTACAGAGAGCCTATTCACTTAAACCAGGTTTGAGGCCTTGAATTTCAATACTCTTACTCCTTTCCTCATATGTCTGTGTTTGTGCACTGAAGAAGATGAGGAGTTAGGTGTTGGGATAGCATGACAGATTGGTAAGTACATTTGTATTGTGGACGTTTAGGTTCCTTGCTCTGATTAGTTAAGTTGAATGGTGCTGACTTTGGCATTCAATGTAAAAATGTGGCCATTCAACAATCTGTATGTTCACTGCCCAAAATTGGGTTCAACTGGTGGACTATTTTTCCCATTTGTGTTTGTATATGACCTCTCCTCCAGTGTTAAGGTTATTTACATATTTGGCTCGGTATTCCATCCAGAATGAATGGGGAAAGTGTTGGTGCTTTCCACAGTCAGCGCTTTGCTGCGACTGCGAGCGTATTGTGGACCTGTTGGGTGACATAATTTTTGGAAACACAATTTTTGACTACAAACCCAATTTTGTACCACTAGTCCTTCCATCCCGACTTGATATAATGAACGTAACTTGAGTGCTTTAGGAGGACAACAACCAACATATAGTGGCGGTGCTGTTCCCATACACTTGTCTCCTGGAAATAGCAACATTGGGAATGATTACATATCCTTTGTTGTACCTAGAATGGAGATATAAATCTCAGCCCCGACGAAGGAATAGTAAAAGCCTCAAAGATCCTACAAGTACAACTAATTTCCTGTTCCAACACACAACGCAACGATCCCGCTGTCGATTACTGCAGTTTAGAGTTGCATTCTTCCTTGAAGATTGTCAGAAATTACCACACCACCGTCCTTTGTTGTCATAGTTCCGTCTCGTTCCTCAGATTATTGAGTTTGCAAGTTCTGAATTGGGAGGTAGAACAAAAAATGCCCTGATTCAACTCATCGGTACCTGCCAAGCATCTTCCTGGAGTATAACATGAATGGGTGACATGTTGCGCCTGTCGAAACCCTGCTTCAGTCTGATTCGTTGTGTAATTTTATTGTCTGGAGCGCTTCGCCATCACTTGTTTGAACTTCAGCAGGAAGACGGTAACCTCACGAACAATGTCTGTTCAACTTTCTTGTCCTACTGGAATGATGGCAAGACTGAACCATCTAGTGTGCCCCAAAAATAGTTGGAATCAAGGAGATCTTAGGTCAAAGTCCGATCAAATTAGTGCCAAAGTTCTCCTACCAACTGTTGCTGGTTTGCTCTTCTATCCCGATATAAACTCCTGATATACAATGTGTTGTTACACTAAATTGACGAACCAGCTTAAACCCATTGCATTGCACCTTTTAGAAACGAAAACAAGAAAAGCCCACAGAACCCGCCCCCCCCCTCAAAAAAAAAAAAAAAAAAACTCCCTCTAAGGGAACCAATACACAAACCCGGATATCATATAGAAGTATTTTCCAACGAAAGCATCTCACCGTTCCCAGCTTTATAAGGTGGCAACACACAGCAATAAAATCCAAGATAAGTAACATACCAAAATAAGTAATCCGTGCTAGCTGGACAAATCAACGATGTTTTTAACCTTTTATACCTATATGGGGATGGCAAAATTCAATTTTCCGAAACTCATCCACTGCAGTCCTTCAATAGTTTTTAAAATCATAACATAATTTAAGAAAGGAAATAAATTAGATTGCTATGAATAATTATTTTATCTGCATCTTTATTTTGACAATTCGATACCTCAAATTTCTGGATTTCAAACAACTCTATTCCATAGTTACTTGAAGCGTCATCACTCCACATAATAAAACTAGACACAAGGTCCTGGCCGTAACTCAGCTGGTCAGCAGCAGCATCTATTGAGCAAATGGAGTGGTGACATTTTGGGTCAGGACCCATCTTCAAAAACGCCAGCGTTCCATTTTATCCCGAGATATTGCCCTGACTGGCTGTGACTCCCAGCATTTTGGGTTGACCTTTGGAATAAACCAGCATCTACAGATCTTTTTTATTACAGTTGAAATATTAACTTTTTCTTCTTCCCACTCTCGACAAGATATCCAGTACAGCTTTTAATCCAATTACAAATGACAAATAATAACAACAATCAACATTTGGAAGGACGGACTTCTGCCAAAGAAAAGCACCCTGTTAAACGAAGGTCACGCCCACAGAAAATGGTTGAAATAATGTCATTATTTCTTACTTTCACTTTCTAACACGAGAAAAAAGATTTTGTTTTGCGAGGGCCATGCAGGAAAAATACCACATTTGAAAAGTGTCATTCAACACTATATGAACTCCAAGAAAGCTTAAAAATTTGCAGTCAGCTGGGGATTTTAAAATGCGTGAATACACAACTATCCTCGGTTTCTAAAATAATTGAACTTATTTTGCTCAAGTTCTTATCATAAGAACACCTTTTACCAGCACTAATAACACACAATGTACTTTATGACTCTTTAAAAACATTTTGTACTTTGACGACTCTTTGGTTTAGCCATACCACTATTTTCGATACTAGCCCCCAAAAATGTAAGAAATCCTAAAACATGAATTTCATGCCAACCAAGAATCTTTAAAATACCCTTGGTGGAGAAAAGCTTCTTGGGCAAGTAATGCGAACATGTTGACAAGAAAATGGCACATTAGGGATGTCATAAGCAGCAAAAGTGAAGTTTATGCCAAATATATCAATTAAGCAGATCACTACGAACACAATCACAAACATCAAATTTAGATATGTTAAGATAAAATGTTGACAGTTTCCAATCATATGGCAAAATAATGTATTAATAATGCATTACATGTCAATACTGCCACCTCTTTGAATAACTGCAAAAAGCAGCCCAAACGCTATTTCTTTTTTTTCCACAGAAAACCAAATTTAGTCATCTACAAAGGATTTTTAATGTCTTCCATCCCTTCACATATTTAATTCAAAAATCTACTAAACTATAAACATCTCGATTTGATGGCAACTAATTATGCTCCAGGGCTTTCAATCGTTAATATTGCTGTTTAGTCTTATGACATATTTGACCAAAGTCAAATAACTTTTCCTTTTTATCGTATCTCCTGAGCTTATTGTTTAAAGTTATTTTTAATCTTTCATGAGTAATTGAAAAACGATCCCAAAATTGCAAATCAATCAATTGCACTGATAATCGCGCAGATTTCGAAACTAAGAGCTATGCTTCAACAAAACTAGCATCGAATTTGATAACGTCACAGGCAAAGAACCTGAATAGAAATTGAAACAAAGGCCTCCTCTGCTGCAAACTTCAACGAGTAAGATATATTGTATTGTAGCAAAAACGTCCTTTAACGTACACAATTCTAATCTTATGTATTTAACAATTACAATACAATACCCATCATCCAAATGCAAATTACAGCAAACGCTATTTTGCAGTATGAAAGTTGCAGATAAGTGAATGGCGTCCATCAAGATTAATTTGCTGTACAAATGTATAGAAATATTTGAGAACTCTGCTGGGTTGCGGATTCATTTACTGTCGCGACCCAGATATTTTATTGGAAGTCACACAAGCGTAATCTTGCAATCATGTAAAATGTTAGAAAAAATCGGAATTATTTGACCTTTTATTGCTTTGCATTTTGCATGCTTTGATGCGATCTGCATTTTGCAAAAAAATCCCAAATGCTTTTAAGCAACCACCACAGCGTTTGACACAACATTCGTATTCAACGAGGGTGGTGGCCAAAAGCTAAATATACATGCTAACATTATGTTCTAAATAGCTCTTATGTTGAAAACTGAAACCATGTATGATTGCAATAATTCATTAGCTAAGAAGTAATACGCAATTTTCATGTCAGATGTTAATAATCCAAATAAAACATAAAACTATAATAGTCCTCTTAGTCCACGTCGGCGTACCCTTTCAAACCATTTTATATTGTTGCCCCCACCCTCACAGCTTTTACAAAGGGGCAAAGAGAAATTTGAATTAAATTTGGCCGAAATATCTCCAGTGATCATTGTCTTTTAATTGCCAATCGTGGTCTGTGTCACTGTTGTTGTAAAATTGAGTATAACACAGAAGCATGTTGCAATGGACAATCGCTGCCGGCTCCAGAGCCGGTGACAACCACCCCCGGCTTTCAGCGCATCTCGACACTTGGGGGGAAATAGGGCGAGCGACGACAACGCTGCTGTCTGTCGGCCGCGGCTACCGCACCTCGGGTTTACCAGGTGTCATCCAGGGGGAGAGGTGCTATTCCGCCGGCAGTAAATACTTACAGCCCTCCGACTTGCCCACAGCCGCAATCTACCCCGCCTCGTCTGGTCTGGTCTAGTCTAGTCCGGCCTGGCCTCGCCTCACCAGCAGCGCACGGGTTAAACCACCGTATTTACTAATTCCACATCCGGGCCCTGCCACAGGACAACCGGAAGGAAGTGCGCGGCTCAGCCCGCCTCCTGCTGACCCGGGCCCGCTGTGCGCCTGCGCGGCAGCCCGACGGTTGGTCCGTTGGACTTCAACCCGGCGCTCGCGCTGGAGCGGCCGTTGGGTTCGGAGAGCGCATGCGCGGCGGGGGCGTTCGCGCCGGCCGACAGGTGGGTGAGGGAGACGCGCATGCGTGGAAGTGTGTGTTCCCGCTATGAGTAGGTGAGGGGGCGCATGCGCGACGGAGTGTGGAGAAACCAAAGATACCAGAGTGTCTTTTGGTGAGAAAACCGGCAGTAGGTGAGGAGACGGGAAAGCGCATGCGCGAAGGGTGTTAGTGCCGGCAGTCGAGAGAGAGAGGGAGGCGGGAGAGCGCATGCGCGCTGGGTGTTCCCGCCGGCAGGAGGCGGGAGAGAGCATGCGCGGTCTTGAGGGCGGGAGCCGTCCACTGTCTGAAGCCAAAAGCAGAAAAGACTATCTTTGAACACATGCGATGCTGGAGTAATTCTTGCTGATTCCTTTATTGGTTGTAAGATTTACGGCTATATAGATAGAAACAAGCATAGGTTTTCAGTACACGCTGTTGCTAGTGTGGGTCGTCTTTATTTTACAAAAGTACACAGCATACACACACATATTCAGTAGACTGATAAGATATAGAATATATCACATAACACAAATAATACCATTCTGGTACTCAGTTACCATTATATACACAACACTTCTCTCCCCTTAGAGAGTAAAATAACGTAAATTAGACAGGCAAGAATAATTTTATAAATTTAATCTGTCGCCAGATTTACGCATTATGATCTCTTGAGTGGTTTAGGGGGAATGTCAGGTTGTGGTTCTAGAGTCAAGTTCAGAATCATTTATATAAGAAGGAACTGCAAATGCTGGAGAAACTCAGCGGGTGCAGCAGCATCTGGAGCGAAGGAAATGGGCAACGTTTCGGGTCGAAACCCTTCACAAGATGTGCTGCACCTGCTGTGTTTCTCCAGCACTTTTGTCGACCTTCAGGATAATTTATCTTTGTTTCTACTTTCTTTGGAGTTTACATCTGAACGTGGAATAATACCAAAGTCTGACATCTGTTTCTTCGTCTGTGCTTTGCTCTTGTTCACCCCTTGCTGAAATAATATGGTTTATTATGTGCACACTTCGAACACGTCCTCACACTTCAACTACTGTTCCCACCTCCCTTTGCTTTGTAAGGGGTGCTGAGAACACGAACTTCATCATGTGTATTGAACCTACGTTCTTTTTTACTTCCACCATAATGACGTTTCTGATCAGATTGCATTCAACCTTAGGAGATTGGTTAGGTAGAACCATACTAGGTAGAACCAAGTTCTGAGCCTTCTTTTCATGAGAAGTTCAGCTGGCGTATACCCTGTGACGTAGATAGCACCTTCAGTGCCCACATCTCATTCTTCATGAGGCAAACACGACAATGATTCAGCAATAGCATTTTCTTTTGAGCTGCGGTATTCAATGCTTAAGTCATACCGTGACAGGAGAACTGCCAGCGCTGCATCCTCGAGGCTGCCATTGTAGGTATTGCTGACCGAGGACTAAGAATAGCGAGAAGTGGCTTATGATCAGTAACCAGGGTGAATTTCCTACCCAACAGATACTGATGGAATGTTTTGATCCCAAAGATGATACCAAGGACTTCTTTTTCGATTAGTGCATAATTACGCTCACTATTGGTAAGTGTGCTTGATGCAAATGCTATAGGCTTTTCTTGTCCATGTTCCATTACATGTGAAATCACAGCTCCTACCCCACAACTGGACGTATAATAAGCTAACTTTAACTTGCGATTTGTATCGTAGTAAACAAGTAATGCATCACTGGTCAAGCTCTTTTTACATGCATCATAAGCATTTTGTTGCTCTTTGGACCATTCCAATTTTTTTGTCTTTTTCAACAACTTGTGAAGTGGAGCTAGCTTTGTTGCTAATTCGGGTAAGAAGCGTGAGTAATACTGTACCATACCCAGGAAGGAGCGGAGTTGGTGCATTTGCTATAGCTTCAAACTTTTCCTTCACTGGTTGTAGTCCAAGTAGATCCACTTTCAAACCAAGATACACTACTTCGGTCTGTAAGAATGCGCATTTGCTTCTTTTCAACTTTATATAGTGATCATCAAGCCGTTTCAACTCTTCACTGAGTATCTCCAGATTCTTCTCCTCAGTAACAGTTGCAATCAGCAAGTCATCTTGATTGCTCAAACAATGTGATGTTCCTTGCAGAATCTTGTCCAGGGTAGCTTGAAAGATTTTTAGTGCTGACTTCACATCATAGGGTAATTTTCTGTAGAAATACAGCCCTATGCATTTCGTTGTCTCTGTACTGTACACTGACAATGACAATTAAAATTGAATCTGAATCTATGTGTGTGTTTATCGAGTGATACTGCTGCCTCTTACGATCAACATTTAGCTGAGCATATGCATGTGACAGATCTAGCTTAGTGAATACCTGGGAACCAGCAGGTTAAGCGTATAAATCTTTAAGGTTGGGAGTGGATACTGTTCATCATCCATTGCCTGGTTAATGGTCACTTTATAGTCTCCACACAATCTCACTGTGATGTCCGCTTTCAGAACCAACCACTACTATTGAAGTAGCCCAATCACTGTGATCTGTTTTAACCAGTACACCGTTTTGTTCCAACGTTTTGATTTCAGCTTCCACTTTACTTTTTGTGGTCTACAGTAGACAGGTTCCACATTGGGTTGAATCCTGATTTGTGCTTGATCACCCTTTATGCTATCGTAGCTGTCATTGAACATAGCATGATGTTTCTGCAACAACTATCCAGTTGTGTTTGCGCTTCGACTTGGAATACAGATTTCCAGTCCAGTTTCAGTAAGCGAAGCCAATTTTTGCCCATCACCGTTGGCCTATTGACATAACTTGCGACAACTATTGGCAACTTCAAAGTCTTGCCTTTGTGTTGTACATCTCTCTATCTATCTATTCTATCTAACTATCTTCTTATTATATAAAAGTGTGTGCCTGTCGCCTGCCGTTCGTCCGTCCGGCTGCCGCTGCCTTTCTTCTCAGAAGGTAGTTGAGGCCTGTTCATTGGCTATATTTAAGAGGGAGTTAGATGTGGCCCTTGTGGCTAAAGGGATCAGGGGGTGTGGAGAGAAGGCAGGTACAGGATACTGAGTTGGATGATCAGCCATGATCATATTGAATGGCGGTGCAGGCTCAAAGGGCCGAATGGCCTACTCCTGCACCTATTTTCTATGTTTCTAAGTTTCCCTCTTCTCACCCCTCTCCCTCTCCCACCCATCCCTCTCTCCCCCACCCCCCTTCACTCTCTACCCTATCCCCTTCCCTCTCTCCCCCTGCCCCCTTCCCCTACTCCCTCTGTCCCTCTTTCACCACTCTCCCCTACCCCCTCCCTCCCCACACTTCCATTTCTCTCCCTCACCCCCACCCCTTTCCCTCCCCCACCCCCTCTCACTCCCCCTCCCTCCCCTCTCCACCCCCCACCCCTTCCCCCTACCCCTCTGACCCTCTCCAACGCTTCCACCTCTCCCCCCTCCCACTATCCCCTCCCCACTCTTTCCCCCCTCTTCCCCTTCACACTCTTACCCTTCCCTCCTCCTCTCTGTCCCCATCCCTCCCCCCCCCCACATCTCTCTCCCCTCCCCATCCCTCTCCTCTCTCCGCATCCCTCTCCTCTCCCTCGCTTCCACTTCACTTCTCTCCCCCCCCTCCCCCTCCACTCTCCCTCCCCACTCTTTCCCCCTCCCCCACCCCTCTCGCTCCCCCTCCCTCCCCTCTCCACCCCCACCCCTTCCCCTACCCCTCTGATCCTCCCCACGCTTCCACCTCTCCCCACTCCCACTATCCCTCCCCACTCTTTCCCCCCTCTCTCCCCTTCCCCCATCCCCATTCACCCCCCCTCCCCCACCTCTCTCTCACATCTTCTCCCCTCCCCCTCTCTCACCCCCTACCCCGCTCTCCTTTCCCTCCCAAATCTGTCCCGTTTCCTCCTCCTCCTCTCCCCTCCCTCCCCTCTTCTCAACCCCCCCTCCCCCCACCTGTGTGTTTTAGGGGGTGGTTAATGTGAGTGTGATGCGTCAGCCGCTCCCGCCCCCCCCGCAAACGCCGTTGGGGAAACAGACCCAACGGGTCTGCACTTGGTCTAGTTATATATTAAAACTCTGTGGCTCCCGCCTGCCGTCTGCCGTCCAGCTGCCTTTCTGCCTTTTGATTCGTTCTATCGTGTGATGTCACAATGCCCAATACTCGCAGATGTCCAATCGGAATGGATCCATTTTCTTCCTTTGATTCCCTGCAACTCCGAAACCAGACGCAGAATCGCCAACATCTTTTCCATTTCGATAGAGATTTCACTTTTCTTTCTAAGTATCCGCTCCTCATTACATTTTTTTGTCGTCTTTAAAGTACTCATTTTTAATCAATTCCTTCTCCACCCCACCCCCCCCCCCCCCCCACCCCCAATATTTCAAAAATAAACTGGCTTCTCATCAATAGAATCAGCCCCAGCCCCAGCACCTGGTGAACGTTCCATCGTGTGTTGTCACAATGCCCAATGCTCAAAGTAGAGGGAGTATAGAGAAGGTTCACCAGACTGATTCCTGAGATGTCAGGACTTTCATATGAAGAAAGACTGGATAGACTTGGCTTGTACTCGCTAGATTTTAGAAGATTGAGGGAGGATCTTATAGAAACTCCTGATTACATTTTGTTGTTTTTATGTACACATTTTTAATCAAATCCTTCTCCCCCCACCCCAATATTTCAAAAAAAAAAACTGGCTTCTCATCCATAGAAGGCTAGATGCAGGAAGATTGTTCCCGATGTTGGGGAAGTCCAGAACAAGGGGTCACAGTTTAAGTTTTTTAGGACCGAGATGAGAAAAACATTTTTCACACAGAGAGTGGTGAATCTCTGGAATTCTCTGCCACAGAAGGTAGTTGAGGCCAATTCATTGGCTATATTTAAGAGGGAGTTAGATGTGACCCTTGTGGCTAAAGGTATCAGGGGGTATGGAGAGAAGGCAGGTACAGGATACTGAGTTGGATGATCAGCCACGATCATATTGAATGGTGTTGCAGGCTCGAAGGGCCGAATGGCCTACTCCTTTACTTAATTTCTGTTTCCCTCTCCTCACCCCTCTCCGTCTCCCACCCATCCCTCTCTCCCCCACCCCCCTTCGCTCTCTACTTCGCCCCCTTCCCTCTCTCACCCCGCCCCCTTCCCCCTCTGTCCCTCTTCCACCACGCCCCCTACCCCTCCCTCCCCACTCTTCCACTTCTCTCCCCTTACCCCACCCGTCTCCCCCCTCAACCCGTCTCCTCCTCCCTTCCCCTCTCTCCCGCACCCCTTCCCCTACCCCTCTGTCCCTCTTCCACCACTCCCGCTACCCTTCCCTCCCTGCCCAATCTTACACTTCTCTCCTCCTTCTCTCCTCCCCCTCTCCTCACCTCTCTCCCATCCCTGTCTCCCCCACCCCTTCCCTCTCTACCCCACCCCCTTCCCCTCTCTCCCCCGCCCCCTTCCCCGTACCCCTCTGTCCCTCTTCCATCACACTCCCCCCTACCACTCTCCTCCTCCCTCTCCACTCTTCCACTTCTCTCCCCCTTCCCCCTCCACTCTCCTTCCCCACTCTTTCCCCTCTCCCCCACCCCTCTCCCCCCCTCCCTCCCTCCTCCCCTCCCTCCCCATCCCCCCCTCCCCCACATCTCTCTCCCCATCCGCCCCTCTCTCACCCCCTACCCCGCTCTCTCTTTCTCTCCCAAATCTGTCCCGTTTCCTCCTCCTCCTCTCCCCCTCCCTCCCCTCTTCTCACCCCCCCCCCCCCCCCCCACGCCCCACCTGTGTGTTTGGGGGGTGGTTAATGTGAGTGTGATGCCGCAGCCCCCCACCCCCGTAAACGCCGTTGGGGATACAGACCCAACGGGTCTGCACTTGGTCTAGTACATAACTATAACTCTGAACCTGTGCTCTTCCGGTTTGCGCGTTTTTTCTATTTGCGCAAATACGTTATGCGATAGCTCTATGATTTTCATCAGCTCACTCACCGTTCTTCTGTGCTGCGAGTGCAACAAGTTTTGTTCCGATCGGTGGTATATTGTAAAACTTAGCTAGGTTTAAAAATCGTAAAGACCTCGCGTGCGCAGATCGATCTCCTCTCCTGCCAGTCAGCGCCAAGCGGATTGGTCTCTTCTCCTGTCACTCCCCAGGATGGTCCGCCCCTTCCTGCACCATTGCATCTTTACTTGAGCTGAGGGACGTTGCGGGTGGCCGGCGGCGGTCTCCAACCGGACACAATTTTCGGAGGGACTGGAAGCGGGCCAGAGTCGGAGATGTCGTCAAACGGAAAGAGGAGAGTCTACTCCTGGCGGAGGAGAGTGTCCAGCGCCCGCTGTAGGTCCCACATCCACCACCATCTCAACGCCCCGCAGCTCCAGCCCCTTCCTCGCTGGTCCCCCTCGCTGGCTCCTGCCCCCCTCCCCCGTGATACCCCCTCTCCCTCATGGCTCTTCCCCCGTCTTTTCTCCGAGCTCTCCTCGAGCTAAATTGGAGGAGCAGCACCTCAAATTTCACTTGGGCAGTTTGCACCCCAACAGTATGAACATTGACCACTAATTTAAGGTAGTCCTTACTTTCTCCTCCCCTTCTCAGCTTTCCCACTGGCTCCTCCTCTTCCTTTCTTCTTCTCGCCCCCACCCTCACATCAGTCTGAAGAAGGGTTGCGGCCCGAAACGTTGCCTATTTCCTTCTGAGTTACTCCAGCATATTGTGTCTATCTATGGTGTAAACAAGCATCTGCAGTTCCTGCCTACTCAAAGTGCTGCAGTAACTCAGCGGGTCGGGCAGCATCTGTGGAGAACATTGACAGGCGATGTTTCAGGCCCTTCTTCACACTGATTAATATCATAAGTAATCTGAGCTGTCTATAAATGAATTACATTTATTGACTCTGAGGTATAAAGTAAAACTGGCCAAGCCAGGTAATCTGTTAAACATGAGATAGACTCAACACCAGCATCTGCAGTTCCTTCCTACACATTCTGTTAAACATATTCTGTTGTACTGCTGCAAGTAAGAATTTCATTGTTCTGTCTGGGACATATGACAATAAAACATCCTTGACAGGCAAGAAAAGTGAACCAGGTGGAACTTTAAGCACCAATCTGGTACTATTCACAGTCAATACTTTGCGTTGCAGATTTATCTAAGGAAATGTAAATTTCAAAAATACACAATGGGATGCAAGCACTAATGCAATGACATTGAACTAAGCACTGCATACAGGTTGACTGTGACAGATAAACCAATTACACATGCAATTATTGAGACAACTAAGAGTTTCTGAGTTTGGGTGCAACCACTGATTTTGGGTCCCGACTCCAAACATCACTTATCCATGTTCTCCAGAGATGCCGCTTGACCTACTGAGTTACCCCAGTATTTTGTGTCTTTTTATAAACCAGAATCTTTCTCTAGCTGAAACCTGGTGGTTCGTGCAGAGCATCGAGAGCGTCTTTCAGTCTTTTCAGGTGAGGCAGAGGTTCACTTGCACCTCCTCCAACCTCATCTACTGTATCCGCTGTTCCAGCTGTCCTCCATACTGGCAATCGCCAAGCCTCCATGCGCAGGCTCGGCGATTGTTTTCCTGAACACCTCTGCTCAGTCTGCCTAAACCTACCTGATCTCCCGGTTGCTAAGCACTTTAACTCCCCTTCCCATTCCCACACAGACCTTTCTGTCCTGGGCCTCCACCATTGTCAGAGTGAGGCCCAGTGCAAATTGGTTGAACAGCACCTCATTATTTCGCTTGGGCAGCTTGCATGCCAGCAGTATGAATGTTGACTTCTCTAACTTCAAGTAACCCTTGTTTTCCCCTCTCTCCATCCCTCCCCCTTCCCAGTTCTCTGACCAGTCTGACTGTTTCCAAGTACATTTTATCTCTGTTTGCTTTGTTGTTACCTTTTCCCAGCTAACAATCTATTCTACATTTTCCTTGAACTTCATCCCCTTTGTCCTGGTTTCACACCTTACACGTCCTTATCTATCTATCTATCTCCCTTTCCCCTGACATCCTTCTGAAGAATGGTCTCAACCTGAAACGTCACCGATTCCTTCTCCCCAAAGATGCTGCCTGTCCCACTACGTTACTCCAGCATTTTGTGTCTACCGTCGGTATAAACCAGCATCTGCAGTTCCTTCCTACACATGTAAACATAGTACTCTGTAAACAATATAATGAACGTGGAAAATAATAGTTCAGTGTGTGTGTACACATAAAATATTAAATATTTGCCCTCTCAACTTAAACGTATGTTCTCAGATTCTTTAGTCTTCCACCATGGCTAAAAGATCCTATGCACTTGCCCTGTCTATTCCTATTATTAGTTTATATACCACTCAGCCTCATGGACTCTAAAGAATAAAGTCCCAGCCTGCCCAACCTTTTCCTATAGCTCAGGCCCTCAACTCCTAGCAACAGCCTCGTAAATCTCTGCTCTCTATCTAACCAATTAATCGACCAGAATGATACCACAATGGTAATTAATGGAAAACATTTAAGTAAAAAATGGGTGAGTACCGTAGAGGGCAAGGTGCATGGAACTGAGAACAAAAAGGTAGATCCAAGTTTAAATTTGTTGCAATAAAGTCCACTAGTACCAGCACCTGTCATCTAGTACCTGCTAGCACCTAACATGTATCAATCCCATACCCTATGGAGAGGTACAGGAGCATCAGCTGCAAAACCAACAGGATGCTACACAGCTTCTTCCCACAGGCAATAAGACTGGTTAACGGACTGTGTCCCCTCCCCATATATCATACACCAACAAATCTAACCTCGCCCATACTTAGACAGCTGGGCACCTGCTCAAAGTAAAGCAACTGTTCGGTCTGAATATCTGTTTTTATTTAAATTTTTAGGCCTATTTTTAGATATGGTAATTAATATTTAGCTCTATGTATTTATTCTGTTTTTATTAACCGCACTGATGGTAACTGATCGAGAAACATTTTTTTCGTTTCATCTGTGTATGTAAGTACTTAGTTAAAATGACATTAAAGTAAATACTGAATACTGAATACTAACAGGTATCAATCCCATACCCTATTTTTCCCCAATAAAACTGCATTCATCTCAATTGCCTGCTGAATTACATGACCCTTTCCATGTCGCTTTGCAGGAATGTAGCAGCATTGGAGGGACTTGAACCTGCTATAGCAAAATCAGAATTAATCCCTACTTTTTCGGTGTTAGGTTTGAGTTTGTAGCACTCAGCTGCTATTACATGAACGTGCTGCAACATGCATAGAAATTACAAGAGGCAAACTGACCATTCAGTCCACAAGAGCATTTACCCACATAAGGAATAAATAAGGTTACACAAAAAAGCTGGAGAAACTCAGCGGGTGCAGCAGCATCTATGGAGCAAAGGAAATAGGCAACGTTTCGGGCCGAAACCCTTCTTCAGACACTAAGGAATAAATAATATTGTTGTTTTAACTTTGTCATTTCTTCCACCACTTTTACCTTCCCTCCAATTAATCTATTCCAGAGGGGTGGGAGATTGCAACCTTCACGTGGACAGCCCTGTTTCGACGAATGCAATCAACCTGGCGTGCACAATCAAATAAGATCAAATAGAACAAGTTGTCTGAAGTAGGGTTTCGGCTCCTTCGCTCCATAGATGCTGCGGCACCCGCTGAGTTTCTCCAGCATTTGTGTGTACCTTCGATTTTCCAGCATCTGCAGTTCCTTCTTAAACAAGTTGTCCTACTACTTTAGGCTGTGCACGCCATACGCAAGAAGAAGAAGTATTCCAGAATAATGACACATACCCAGCTTCGACCCGGTAATAGTAAAGATTGTGACAAGTTTGTCCAGATATTCTGCCTTTACCTGATCAGGCAATGAATGCCAACCCCACCATGTTCTTTGTGAAATATAATTTCTTTAACTCCCTTATGATCTTTCTGCCTAATCTTTGTCCCCTAGTTAATAGAAAAGGGTTATCCTTTCAGATGAAGTCTGAAAAAGTGTCTCAACCCGAAATGTCACCTATTCCTTCTATCCAGAGATGGCCTGACCCACTGAGTTACTCCAGCATTCTGTGTCTTTCTTCAAGGTTTATCCTTCCACAGTTTGTATAACTTAGTAATTTTATGCACAAAATTATTTTAACCTGAGTACATAGCAGAATTAATGAGAAAATGTACATTAACTGTTGTGCAGTAACAGGGTCCTGGGTATCGGTACATACATTTGTGTTAATGGCAGGGCATATTATGTGGTATCTCAGGATTCAGAGCACAAAAGCAAGGGCATGGGGAGAAGGCAGGAAAATGGGATTAGGAGGGGGACATCAGCCATGATAAAATGGCAGAGGAGATTAGATGGGCCGAATGGCCTAATTCTACTATAATTTCAGAAATTGTGGAAGTTATGTTCTGTGGACCTGAGAGGAAGGAGTCAGACAGAGGGCTAGTAAGCAGAGAGACAGTGCAGAGCCTCAACGGTGGAGAAGGCCGCTGGAAGCCATGCAGCAGCATGGGGCTCAGCCCAGCAAGCCGAGGCTTTATCCCAACCGCAGGCCCCTGCTCACCTGGTGGATTGGGAACTGGAGAAAAGGTGGAGGGAGACAACGGTGGACGCTGAACAAGGGGCCTGGTAAGAATGACCAGGGGGGGTTTTATCTTCCGCGCCGTCGAGGTCGACTGCGGGAGGCACCCTCCGGGGATCAAGGGCTGGAGAGGCCGTGCAAGGAGAGGGACGTTGATTCACGGGACGAGTGTAATAAAGACAACGCCTGCAATGGGCCTTTGTGGCCAGTTGCATATGGACTCAGTGGACTGTTCTACGCATGACCATGGTGATTGTGTTTATGTATGGGGATAGTCTTGTTGAGCTGTATGTAAAATTGTATTTCACTGTACCTGGTACACGTGACAAAAAAATAACCCATTGAAATCATTGACAATCCTTAATGGCATTGATATACAGAGCAATCTTGCTGTCAAGTTCATAGAAAAATAGGTGCAGGCGTAGGCCATTCGGCCCTTCGAGCCAGCACCGCCATTCTATATGATCATGGCTGATCATCTAAAATCAGTATCACATTCTTGCTTTTTCCTCATATCCCTTGATTCCTTTAACCCTATGAGCTAAATATAACTCTCACTTGAATACATCCAGTGAATTGGCCTCCACTGCCTTCTGTGCAGAGAATTCCACAGATTCACAACTCTCTGGGTGCAAACGTTTTTCCTCATCTCAGTCCTAAATGGCCTACCCCTTATTCTTAAACTGTGACCCCTGATTCTGGGCTCCCCCAACACCGGGAACATTTTCTCTGCATCCTTCAGTCTCGCCCGAGAATTAGGCTGCACTCCCTCAATAGCCATAATTTTCTTCCTCAAATTAGGAGACCAAAATTAGACACAATACTCCAGGTGCGGGCTCACCAGAGCCCTGTACAACTGCAGTAGGATCTCCTTGCGCCTAAACTCAAATCCTCTCATAAATGCCATGAGCTTTCTTCACTGCCTGCTGTACCGGCATGCTAACTTTCAGTGACTGATGTACATGCACACCCAGGTCTTGTTGCACCTCCCCTTTTCCTAATCTGACACCATTCAGGTAATAATATGCCTACCTGTTCTTGCCACCAAAGTGGATAACCTCATATTTATCCACATTATACTGCATCTACCATACATCTGCCCACTCACCCAACCTATCCAAGTCACCCCGCAGCCTCATAGCATCCTCATTGCAGCTCACACTGTCACCCAGCTTTGTTTCATCCACAAACTTGTAGATGTCACTTTGATTCCCATGTCTAAATCATGAATATATATTGTAAATAACGAGTCCCAGCACCGTGCCTTACGGTACCCCACTAGTCACTGCCTGCAATTCTGAAAAGGACCCATTAATTCCTACTCTTTGCTTCCTTTCTGCCAACCAGTTCTCTATCCATGTCAATGCCCTATCCCCAATACCATGTGCTCTAAATTTGCTCACTAATCTCTAAGGGGTAAGCCATTTGGAATGAAGATGAGGAAAAACATTTTCACACAGAGAGTTGTGAATCTGTGGAATTCTCTGCCTCAGAAGGCAGTGGAGGCCAATTCTCTGGATGCTGTCAAGAGAAAGTTAGATAGAGCTCTTAATGATAGCGGAGTCAATGAATATAGGGAGAAGGCAGGAACAGGGTACTGATTGTTGATGATCACAGTGAATGGCAGTGCTGGGCCGAATGGCCTATGCCGGCACTTATTGTCTATTGTCAAAGGCTTTTTGAAGGTCCAGATACACCACGTCCACTGCCTCTCCCTTATCCATTCTACTTGTTACATCCTCAAAAATTCCAGAAGATTAGTCAAGCATGATTTCCCCCTCATAAATCCATGCTGACCGACCGATCCTGTCACTGCTTTCCAAATGCTCTGTCATAACATCTTTAATAATTGACTCCAGCATCTTCCCCACTACCGATGTAAGGCTAACTGGTCTATAATTCCCCATTTTCTCCCCCTTTTCTTAAAATGTGGAGTTACATTGGCTACCCTCCAGTCTACAGGAACTGATCCAGAGTCAAGAGAACATTGTAAAATGTTCCCCAATGCATCCATGATTTCTAGGGCCACCTCCTTGAGTACTCTGGGATGCAGACCATCTGGCCCTGGGGATTTATCTGTTTTCAGTCTCAACAGTTTACCCAACACCATTTATTGACTAATGTGGATTCCCTTCTGTTCCTCCCTCCCACTAAATCCTCGGGCCCCAGGAGATTATTTGTGTCTTCCTTTGTGAAGACAGAACCAAAGTACTTGTTTAACTGTTCTGCCATTTCCTTGTTTCCCATTTTAAATTCACCTATCTCTGATTGTAAGGGACCTACATATGTCTTCACTAATCTTTTCCTTTTTACATATCTAAGGAAGCTTTTACAGTCAGTTTTTATATTCCCCGCAAACTTTTTTTCATGCTCATTTCCCCCCCTCTTACTGAACCCCTTTGTCCTCTGTTGAGTTCTAAATTTCTCCCAGTCCTCCAGTTTGCTGCTTCCTCTGGCCAACGTATATGCCTCTTCCTTGGATTTAACACTATCCTTGACTTCCCTCATCAGCCACGGTTGAGCCGACTTCCCCATTTATTTCTCCGCCAGACAGGGATGAACAATTATTGTTCATCCATGCGGTCTTTAAATCTTTGCCATTGCATCTCCACCGTCAACCCTTTTAGTATAATTTACCAGTCTATCCTAGCCAATTCCCATCTCATACCTTCAAAGTCTCCTTTATTCAAGTTCAGGAACCCTAGTCTCTGAATTAACTGTGTCACTCTCCATCCTAATGCAGAATACAGGTCTAGAGCTTCCTGAAAGCAACAATACAAGTCGCTAGAGGTAAGGAAGTGGTTCAATGTCCTATTGGTCATCTATCAAAGTGTATATGGTCAAGGCTTGGATTGTAACAATTTGACACAGCTAATTCACATGATCAGCAGTAAACTGCTGCACAAACGTGAAACAGAATTTATACAAGAGACTACACTTTTTGGAATCTGGAGCAAGAAAACATATTGCTTGAGAAGATAGACACAAAAAGCTGGAGTAACTCAGTGGGTCAGGCAGCATCTCTGGAGAAAAGGAGCAGGTGGTGTTTCGGGTCGAAACCCTTCTTCAGGTTGCCACAGCTTGAGAAACATAACATATCTGTGGAGGCAAAGTGATGGGCACTATTTTGGGTTGAGGCCCTGCATCAGATCAAACATGCTTGATTGAGGTAATCCTTGAATTGAACCCATTGTGTTTCCCATTTTATGCTGCATTAGGAAATTATATTGTAGTTTTTTCAGCATGTCTAGCAGGTCTGAAATTCTCCCTGTGCATTCCCAAAACAAAATTTGAATAACGCTTAAAATTAATAACCTCAGTCAAAAGTCTAGGTCCAATTCCCAAAGTCTAAATAATGACATTGAATTAATTACTTAAAGTAGTTTATTTTGTAAAAACCTTTGATCACTTTGAGGTTGAAATTATTTTTTTGTCGTCATTATGTGACAGGTGCTAGACCTTGAGTAATCACATTGTAAATCTCTCCCAACCTTTGATTTCACTGAACAGAATACTGCAAGGACAGTACTCGAGTACCCAGTTGGTGACATGTCACAGCTTACGTTGAAAGGAAACGTTGCAAGGAATTCAGATGAAAGTTGAAGCTGCCAACAATGAATTATTCAATATAATTGATGAAAGCAGGGTCAAAAGAAGGTTGGGTATATGAGATGATAAGCCACAAAAACCTTAAAGGGGAGATGAGTTGCGTGGCATACGGAGATACAAAACCAGAAGCGTTCAGTTCAGTTTATTGTCACGTTTGTGGCGCGCTAACCAGTCAGCGGTAAGACTACAATCGATTACATCCACAATGTACAGAGACATGAGAAGGGAATAACGTTTAGTGCAAGATAAAGCTAGTAGAGTCCGATAGTGGAGGTATCATATGATGATGAATGCACCACCATGGTCATATTTGATGATGACAATGATATTACAGTCGGTCAGTTCACTAGTGTTTATTTGTCATATGCACCAGATATGAACAGCAACAATTATTGTTGCAGCTTTACAGGCACATGGCAGATTAGATAAGGGGAAATGCATTGCCACCCAATGTCAACTTAAGAAAAAAAACAATAATGAAGGTACAGTCATGAGCAGTTAGGTGACTGGTGACCAACTGGAATGTAAAGAATGGGAAGAACGTTCCAAACGTTCCACTGGGGAACCAATGGCAGGAAGATAGGAGAGAAGGCTTCAGTGGAAGGACTCGATCCTGTAGCCCTCTGGCTCCTCCTCTTCCTTTCTTCATCCCACACCCCCCCACCCCAAACCCTGCATCATTCTGAAGAAGGGTTTTGGGAGATGAGTGTGTGGCCAGGATGGTGTGGGTCTTTGATGATACTGCCAGCCTTTTTGAGGCAGTGACTGTGATAAATCCCCTCGATGGAAGGAAGGTCAGAGCCGATGATGGACTGGGCAGTGTTTACTATTTTTTGTAGTCTTTTCCTCTCCAGGGCGCCGAACCAAGCCATGATGCAACCAGTCAGCATGCTCTCTACTGTGCACCTGCAGAAGTTAGAGAGAGTCTTCCTTGACAATCCGACTCTCCGTAATCTTCTCAGGAAGTAGAGGCGCTGATGAGCTTTCTTGATAATTGCGTTAGTGTACTTCCAAGTACGATCTATCCAATTTCCTAGACAGCTGCAACATGATGTCCCATCTCATATACCAAATAGATCTGCTTGTAAAGGCAAGCAGGCTAAAATACCCTTTTCACTACCCTGTGTCACCAGTTTCAGGGAGCTAAGAGCTTGCACCCCAACACCCCGCTGTACATCAATGCTTCAAAGGAACTTGCCATTTGTTGTATACATCCGGTGAGTATTTAACACTGGAAGACATTAGTCCACACTTGCCTGGATTAAACTCCATTGGCCGCTGCTCCACCCACCTTTCCTGTAGACCTATGTCCCTCTGTATCCTCAGGCAGCCATCCAGTCTACAACTCAACCAATTTGCTCATCAACTCCCTCAGTCTGAAGAAGGGTTTTGGCCCGAAACGTCGCCTATTTCCTTTGCTCCATAGATGCTGCTGCACCCGCTGAGTTTCTCCAGCATTTTTGTGTACCTTACAACTCAACCAACCTCAGTATCATTAGAAAACATATTTGATATTCCACAGGCTTCTCATTCAAGTCATATAACAAACATCCAGAAAATAAAACCTTGACTACCACCCTCTCCTCTTTGTTTTGTCAAAACACTTTGGATTCCATGTGCCTTGTCTATCTGGCCCAGTCTTGTTGTTACTTCATTGCACTTTAAAAGTAATTGAAGTACCAGGATTAACTAGAAGATTCTGTAAATTTATATCAGGTCAACCAAAGTTGGAGACAACTTTGTTTTGCAGGTTTTAGAAACCTTATGCATCCTGGAGGTGCTTGAGCAGATGGCCATTGTTAGAAATATGGCAGGTTGTATCAGGAATTGGGCATTTGATCCACTTTGTACAAACATGATGAAGCAAATCATTGATATTATCGTTTTTAAAGTCAGAAGTAATTAAGAAAGGCAGCAGAGCTGCGAATAAATGGATATATCTTGGCATCCCTCAGAAGGCTGAGAGTCGCTCCAACTATAAACCTGAGCCCAAAAAACACTTGGAATATTGCGATTCTGCCTGACCAGCCAAGTGCTTCCAGCAATTTATCTATTTATGAAAGCTTTCATTAACTTTGAGTTTGTTCTTATATTGCTGGCATTGCTACATCTCACCCCCTCCATGACACATTGGTCAACCTGAGGAGTACTTTTCGCAACAGACTGGTCCCACCAAGGTGCTGCACAGAATGTCCCAGGGTATTTTAGCCAAGGTGCTGCACAGAAGGTCTAAAGGGCATTTTAGCCTGCTTGTCTTCACAAGCAGATCTATTCACCTGTGGCCATCAAAATGCACAATTCTTCCCCCTCTGTCGTGGGATAGACGGACTCCCCCTCCCCCCCCCCATCCCAATAAGACCCCATCCCTCATCCTGGACGTTTCCACTCGATAATTTAATTTCATGTTTGTGCAATATTACACATGTGCTGTGCAATAACTGCTCACTTACATTTCATTATTGATGTAATGCCCATGACATTTTCCTTGCCTTGTAACTGTGTCTTTGGACTGGTGGCAGACCAATTTCTCTCCAGGATAAATAGTTGTATCGAATCGAAAAGTCAATTTCTGGGTCATTCCAAACCTTTCCACTAGCGCAGAAAGGAAGAAGACATGCAAGATATTCGTGATACTTGCGCATATGACAATGAACTTGAACTTGCAATACTTCCTAAATGTATCATAATGGTTTCACCAACACCTTTATCTTGGTTGTTGATGCCGTCTGCAAGAATTGCAGGGATTCTGTTGCTACCAATGAGTCAATTTGAGGATCTCAATGTCTTCCTGGTTGCTCTTTTATGGGCATTACCCTGGCCAAGAGTTTCCCAGGAATCTTTGGAAATATTTCACATTTTTAAGAAGGACTTTTAAGAACGTCCTTGAATGTTATCCTCAGTCCATTTCGTATTTTCCTGTCATATCAAAGCTCAGAACATAGCGTTTGTTGTGGTGTCAGAGATCACGCATGTAAATGAGACTGTGTGTCTTTCAAAGCAACCTAATGTACCAAGAACCACAATACTGTGGATGTTGACTGGTAGATAATGCTGAAATTGCTTTGCGATTCTGCCAGTCCCACTGGAGTTGGATTGCTTTGCAAGTACAGTTTTGTAGTCCCTCGAGTGCTTTATTGCCGTGGCGAGTCCAAGTCCCTGATGCTCAGGAGGGCAGGAATCACTGCTGCGCAGAAGAATGGGCTTTGTGCCAGAATCAAGGCGTGATCTTTGCTCTTCCCAGCCGTAGCCTGTGGTGGTGTACTGCAGATTATACTCTGTCTGCAAATAACCTACCACAAAATTAATTCAATACTGTCCCCTAGTGTGCAAAATGTGCATTACAAGTCACAGAGTGTCGTAGAAGGCATCGAATCAGATGATGCTTAAATATGTGCACATTTAGAGGCTGACCTTCGATCTTCACCTTGTACTAGTCTGTCCCCAAGGTACAGCACCTTCCACAGTTCATCCCCCACCCCATACACAGGGTTACAATAAGACCCTGGGCATTTTGGCCAACATGGACAATGTGAGGTATTGCATTTTGGGAAGTCTAACATGGGCAGGACTTGCACTGTGAATGATAGGGCTCTGGGGAGTGTTGTAGAGCAGAGGGATCTAGGAGCACAGGTCATGGTTCCTTGAAGGTAGAGTCGCAGGTATATAGAGTAGTCAAAAAGGCTTTTGGCTCATTAGCCTTAGAGTATTGAGCATAAAAGATGTCCACAAAAATCTGGAGTAACTCAGCGGCTCAGACAGCATCTCTGGAGACGAGGAATAGGTGATGTTTTGGGTCGAGACCATAATCCTCGACCCAAAATGTCACCTATTCCTTTGCTCCAGAGGTGCTGCCTGACCCGCTGAGTTACTCCAGCATTTTGTGTCTATCTGCAGTTCCTTCCTACATATTGAGTATAGAAGTTGGGAGGTAATGTTGCAGCTGTATAAGACGTTCCTGAGGTCGCATTTAGAGTATTGTGTTCTGCTCTGGACACCATGTTATAAGAAAGATGTTGTCAAGCTGGAAAGGGTACAGGGAAGATTTACGAGGATGTTGCCAGGACTAGAGGGTCTGAGCTACAGGGAGATGTAGAGTAGGCTGGGACTCTATTCCTTGAAGCACAGGAGTATGAGGGGTGATTTTATAGAGGTGTATAAAATCATGGAACAAATAGATCGGGTAGATGCACAGAGTCTCTTGCCCAGAGTAGGTGAATCGAGGACCAGAGGACATAGGTTTAAGGTGAAGGGGAAAAGATTTAATAGGAATCCGAGCGGTAACTTTTTCACACAATGGGTGGTGGGTGTATGGAACAAGCTGCCAGAGCAGGTACTGTATTTGAGGCAGGGACTATCCCAACATTTATGAAACAGTAAGACAGATACATGGATAGGACAGGTTTGGAGGGATGTGGACCAAACGCGGGCAGGTGGGACTAGTATACCTGGACATGTTGGCCGGAGTGGGCAAGTTGGGCTGAGAGGTCTGTTTCTATGCTGTATCACTCTTTGACTCTATGGACCAGTTTGCCCTGAGGGGCTGTTTCTGTGTTGTCTAAATCTACAAATTCATGGCTCTAATTGATCTGAACACTTAACTCTGACCTGCTGAGTGTTTTCAAGGTGCTCAGATCTTGTTGTGTATATAGTGGCATTAACATTGTAAACTGTTCGCAGGAGTGTAATCACACAATCTAATGTAGGGTAACAGAAGGCAATGTTTGCATCAAGACCCAAAATGTGGTTTCTTCATTTCTTTGTTGTGTCTTTCCTTCCTGTCTTTGTGCTTGATGTTTGTACTTTTACTTCTCCCCGTGTGTTCCACCCTGTCCCTCTTCAACAAGGTTCACTCTCACATTCTCAACGTGTGAATCTACAGTGCACAAGTATCTAAATAATATCTGACCTGCGGACCTGCACAAAAGATGCCTGAAAAGCATTGTCATTGTACTTGGCTGTAGCTGAGTAAGGGATAAAAATGCTGGAAAATATTCCAGAGGTCAGGCAGCAGCTGTGGAAAGAGCAGTGGTTAACATTTCAGGTTCACAAACATTTATCAGAAATGAGAACTGTGGCAAAAGTTGAGGAAAAGTTGGTTAGATCAAGGGGTCATCAGATAATGAGGCCAGGATTACCGTGGAGATATATTGTACAGGTTCTCTGGTCAAATGAGTGAATGTGGACAATTAAAGGTTAATAATACATCAAATAAGCAACACAAGGCTGTGGGACATGCCCAGCAGGTCAGGCTGCAGTAACAGAGCAAACACCTGAACCAATACTACATTTTATCTCTATTTGCTTTATTGGTACCTTCTCCTAGCTAACAACGATCTATTCTTCATTATCCTTGATCTCCATCCCCTTTGTCTAGTTTTCACACCTTACATTTCCTTATCTCTGTATCTCCCTCTCCCCGATGCAGTCTGAAGAAGGGTCTCGACCTGAAACGTCACCCATTCCTTCTCTACAGAGATGCTGCCTGTCCCCGCTGAGTTACTCCAGCATTTTGTGTCTTTCAATACTACAGATAGATGACTTGCAACTGGCCCAGAAGGAGTGGTACCTGAAGTTGGGGAATCCCGCACTGAGTCTGGAAGGCTGCAATGTGCTGAGATGGAAGAAGAATGCTCCTCTCCGAACTGGCATGAGCCGTATGCGAGCTGCAGGTAGAGAGCTCAGCATGGGCTGGAGAACTATAGTAACAAATTAAAGTGACTTTTTGAATTGCTAGCATTTTCTGTTTTATTTAACACTCCCAGCATGTGCAGTTTAAAAAAAATCTTTGCTAATGTTAGAGATTTCCTATTCTATTTCTAGTGTGGGGAGATTCAGGGATTTATTTTTCAGAAAACATGCCATTGTTCAAAGCAGTACCTTATTTGTGCAATCTATTTTCAGAGACAGGATGAAATTGGAAGTAATGTATTTTTTTGTAATAAATATCATTTTGTTGCAGCTTGCTATAGCGCTTACCACAGTATATGGTGTGAAATACTGCACCACTTCCCCATTATCAGTGGAGAGAGATAAGGACAGAAATATCCATGTGTTCGTAATGGTTGCTGAAACCATTTGTCTGAAAGTCTTTACATAGAAACATAGAAAACATAGAAAATAGGTGCAGGAGTAGGCCATTCGGCCCTTCGAGCCTGCACCGCCATTCAATATGATCATCCAACTCAGTATCCTGTACCTGCCTTCTCTCCATACCCTCTGATCCCTTTAGCCACAAGGGCCACATCTAACTCCCTCTTAAATATAGCCAATGAACTGGCCTCAACTACCGTCTGCGGCAGAGAATTCCAGAGATTCACCACTCTCTGTGTGAAAAAAGTTTTCCTCATCTCGGTCCTAAAAGATTTCCCCCTTATCCTTAAACTATGACCCCTTGTTCTGGATTTCCCCAACATCGGGAACAGTCTTCCTGCATCTAGCCTGTCCAACCCCTTAAGAATTTTGTAAGTTTCTATAAGATCCCCCCTTAATCTTCTAAATTCTAGTGAGTACAAACCGAAACTGAGTAGACAGGGATCCTTCCCCGTCTGTTGTCCCACATACACTGTTTATCGTCTCAATGTTGCACCAGACCTGGAGCTGATCTGCTCATCCCACATCCATTCCATAACCGGGGTCGCTTATTTCCAATCTATAACAACGCTCGCCTTTTCAAACCTCCCTCCATGTTAAGTCCAGTCTCAACTACCCCTCAGGCCAGAGTCCTTTCTACCAAGTGGTCATGGAAGTATGCTGGAACTATGCAGCGCAGACCTCTTTGGGCATCTACTGTTATCCCATTTGCCTGCATTGGGACTGTCACCCTTCTACAGTATGTCTTGCCTATATAAGAGCCTGTCTAAATTACTCTTAAGCATAGTAATTATGTCTAACTCCACTAAATATCAGGCAGCCTGTTCCAGATTATCAACCACTGTTTAAAAATAGTTATCATAAAATCTCCTTGAAAACTCCTCTCAGGGGAAAAAGAGTTTGACTATCTACCCTATCTCTACCTCTCGTAATCTTCCATACTTCTGCAGATCACCGCTCAATGGCCTCCAGCGCAGGGCTAACAAGCTCAGCCAATCGAACCTCACCCCATGATTGAAGAAGGGTCTCGACCCAAAATGTCACCCATCCATCACAGTGGCTGCCTCGCCAACAGCCTGTCTGTCCGTCCCCTCTCTGTTTTTATTATTCTAAGTATGTCTTAAAAGTGTGTTTTACTGTTTCTTGGTATGTTTTATGTGGGGGGGGTGAGGGCAGAATCGGGGGGGAAAGTGCAAGTGGAACTCAGGAGGCCAGGCAGCATCTATGGAGGCAAAAGGGACTGATGATGATGTACGATCCAATAGAACTTTATTTACCCCAGGAGGGAAATTGGTCTGCCAACGTCATGAAACACAACACGATACATGAAACATGAAATTTAAAGTGATGAGTGGAAGGTCCAGGATTGGGGATATGCAAAGATTGGGAGGCGGGGGGGAAGGGGGGAGGGGGAGGGAGGAGGAGAGTCAGTCTCAGTCTCAGTCTACCCTACGACAAAAGGGGGAGGAGTTGTACAGTTTGATAGCCACAGGGAAGAAGGATCTCCTGTGGCGTTCTGTGCTGCATCTTGGTGGGACCAGTCTGTTGCTGAAGGTACTCCGAAGGAACAATCCCATTCTCTCTTTATTTCCCATTCTTATTCCTATTGGGGTTGTCCCATTCAAGTGTATTGTAGCCAAGCACTGTGTCTTTCAATAGTTCCATCCACCACTAGATGTATAGACTCTAGAGATAAGTTAACAATGATTAAAAACACAATCTGACATCCACTTTGATTAAGATCGATTCTGGGATGTAAGGTTGACCATGAAGTTTGTTGATCATAATTCTTTATGTGTTTTGTAGTATTAGCCTCCATTGAATCTACACTCGCTGCTCCAGCTAACAATAACACTAATTATATCTTTGTTGAGAAAATGCCCTGCTGACTTGTAGTGCTCTGTCCTTTGCTAATCTAGTTCAAATCTAATGCAGTGGAGACCAAAGATCGTAGAGGGACAAGATAGACCACTCCTCGAAAAACGCGTAGTATGACGTGTGTGACCGTCGACGCCATATTGTTAAGCATTTATTGGGCTGTAATGGCGTCCTCAGCTAAATCTACATCTCACTGCTCCGCTATCAACTGTTCTAATCGTAAATCTAAACGACCAGAGCTGTCATTCTTTAGGTTCCCCAATAAAAAAGAAAGGTAAGAATATATTATTATAATTTTCAGTCGATATTCTGTCGTGAAAATGTTATTTTCTGTTCTCCCATCAACAGCCATTGGGAAATGGGTTTGTCGGTACATTATAAAGTTATTAGACTTATGTTTAATAGATCTTTACTTACCATAATAATAAAGACAGTTTTAACACTTCTGTACATTTTAGGTTTTGTTCTTGTAAGGGATTTATTTCCAAAATATGGCCTGCGGACACATTAGGCCCAGTGGCCACGGGATTTTTCGAGCTCAGATTCGTGTCCGAGAATGCGGCGGCTGTTACCTATTATATCCCTCGAATTGCCGAGACATCACAAGCAAAGATCACAAGCCCGCCGTGATCACAAGCCCGCCCATTCAAATATTATACAACTCTGCTCTATCATCTTTGGGTGCAATGGTGGGTCGGGGGGTTAGGCGGCGGCGGCCGCAATCAAAGATACGAGAGCAGCTCTGCTCTATAATCTTTGGTCGGAATGGGACGGCTGCGCGTTATAATGTGCTATCGTTCCACTCCCTCTCCCCCTTCTCCCTCTCCCCCATCTCCCTGTCCCCCTTCTCCCTCTCCCCCCTTCTCCCTCTCCCCCCTTTTCCCCTTCTCCCTCTCCCCATCTCCCTCTCCCCATCTCCCTCTCCCCATCTCCCTCTCCCCCTTCTCCCTCTCTTCTGTCTCCCCTCTCTTTCGATCTCTCTCTCCCCTCTTTTCTCTCGATCTCTCTCTCTCCCTCTCTTCTCTCGATCTGCCTCCCTTCCCTCTCTCCCTCCCTTACCTCTTCGTGAGAGTTGGCAGCTCTGCTATGCCTTGGGTCCAAAAGAGGATAGAAAGAAAATACTTAATGGTCTTTGTAAGAAGATTTTAATAAGCTCTTCTACATTTAAGGTAAATTGACATATTAGAGGCAAAATACATCTTCAACATACAGATCTCCACACAACTGAAAACAATTGCATTTAAGTGATATATCATCCATTGTTCAGGCATGTAGTTATGATCATCTTTCTTCTTATTAGTTAATCCTAAATGATATCTCCTGTAATTTCAGATGTCAACAGTGGGTCCAGAATACTCATCGACAAGATCTCCTGCACCGAACTGCAGAGTATTTGTCAAATAACTGCCGTCTTATGTACATTGTGTGAAATTGTGATTTGTTAACTGCACAAAACTAATGCAAATGGCGATACATGCCTGCATTTGGCCCATACCCCTCTAAACCTGTCCTAACCATCAAATAACCTAACAGAACTGTCATGAGGAAAGATTTAAAAGACTAGGCTTGTATTCACTGGAGTTTAGAAGGATGAGGGGGGATCTTATCATATTGTTTACAGTGTACTATGTTTACAGATTCTGTTGTGCTGCTGAAAGTAAGAATTTAATTGTTCTATCTGGGACAAGCTAGATGCAGGAAAATTGTTCTACATGACAATAAAACCCTCTTGTTAGCTGCAAGGGGATCTTATAGAAACATCTAAATGAATAAAAGGACTGAACAAGCTAGATACAGGAAAAATGTTCCCAATGTTGGGCGAGTCCAGAACCAGGGGCCACAGTCTTGGAACAAAGGGGAGGCCATTTAAGACTGAGGTGAGAAAAAACTTTTTCACCCAGAGAGTTGTGAATTTGTGGAATTCCCTGCCACAGAGGGCAGTGGAGGCCAAATCACTGGGTGGATTTAAGAGAGAGTTAGATAGACCTCTAGGGGCTAGTGGAATCAAGGGGTATGGGGAGAAGGCAGGCATGGGTTATCGATTGGGGCTGATCAGCCATGATCACAATGAATGGCGGTGTTGGGTCGAAGTGCCAAATGGCCTCCTGCACCTATTTTCTATATTTCTAAAACACTCATCCAGCAATCCTTGAGCCCACCAGCTCATCCCGTAGTCAATTCATCAGCTTTTCCATAAGAACTTCCATCAGTTCTTGCAAAAGAATGACAATCAGCCAATCTCGATTACCCTCAGCCCATCAAGCAGTCCCTTAATTCGCACAGAAGTCTGAACTATTGAATGCTCACTGCATCTCTTTCCATGTCAGCAAGTTAATATCCAGCTGCATATGAACCATGTGAAAAATGAATAAATAGATGCATGTGGTGCAGTGATTTGTGCAGCACTATAGGCCTGGAGACCAAGAGGAGTTCACCATTGAACGGAGTTTGAACGGGGGGCTTGAGGCCCCCGACCGAGGAAGAACAAAAGGAAGGGACTTGAACTTTATTTCGCCTTCCATCACAGTGAGGAATGTGTAGGAGTCACTTTGGTGAATGTCCGTATTAAAATGTGTTTTTGAGTGCTGTTGCTTTTAATTGTATGACTGACCTGGCCAATGAAATTCCTCGTATATTGCAAAACATACTTGGAAAATAAAATCTGATTCTGATTCTGAAAAGCCTTTCCCTTCCATACTCTTTCCTCTCTTTGATCTTTTTGCAGCTGACTGCCTTTCTGTACATGTTGCAAGAGATTGTCGCGGCATCCAGCATCCTCGGAGAATGTAGAATTAAAGGCAGTTTTAAAGATGGTTATTTGCCTCAAAATTGGGTTATTGTATCTCCAGAACCTCCCCAGAGGCTCTGGGAGACACAAGGTTCAAGAGGGAACACAAAAAGCCTAATTAGGAAGAATATTAAGAGTAAGATTTTCAATTAAAATACTGTAATTGATGGAAACTTGCCTTTAAATTGGTTCCTGGATGAAACCCTGATGGTTCTCACATTGTCTCTTTAAATTTACTCTCCTTTTCACACTTGCATTAAAACACACAGCCACCACCATTCACAGTGATACTGCCCGGCAGTCTCATAATTACAGTCTACACAGCTACCTTGACAGCCACACAAAATGATGTAAATAAAAATTGTTTTCCTGTTTAAGAAGTTCAATTGAGAATTATTTGAAATTGTGGGGGTTGATACAAAATACTGTTGACCCACAAATGTGTTGATATGAGACATTCACATTTAAAAAATCCATGTCGCAAAAAAAGCAAGAAGGTGCCCATGTTATTTGACCAACTTGCCAGATTAATTTAAATATACACAATACACAATACAATTTATTTGTCACTTGAACCTCATAGAGGTTGTTGGAGCCCCCGGCGTGCGCTAGAAAAGTGCCGCAGCCATTTAAGCCACGCCGGGCGATGATGTAAGGCCCCGCTCCAGGTCATCCTCGACCCCCGCTACTCGGGCGGAATAATTTGCCGTTGCGGAAGCCCCGAAAAGCGGTCTCCCAGCAGGGACCCGCAGGCTCCGATATTACTGTCTGCCAGGCCTGCGGTTGGAGCCTCCGAATCTCCGGGGCTCGGGTCACAGCAGCGCATGGGTACATATGTAGGTATGTATGCATTAGTTTTGCTCCTAATTCCCTTTTCAAAATCATTAATATATATGGTAAACAGTTGCAGCCCCAACACCAAGCCTTGTGGCAAAAAAATCCAGAAGATTAGTCAAACATGATTTTCCTTTCATAAATCCATGTTGACTTGGACAGATCCTTTTACTGCTATCCAAATGCCCCATTATTGCATCTTTAATAATTGACTCCAGCATCTTTCACACCACCAAAGTCGGGCTAACTGGTCTGTAATTTTCCGTTTTCTCTCACGCTCCTTTCTTGAAAAGTGGGATAGCATTAACTATCCTCCAATCCACAGGAGCTGATCGTAAATCTATTGATCGTTGGAAAATGATAAATATATAAATATATATGTATGTGTATATATGCATGTATGTGTATATATGCATGTATATGTGTGTATATACGTATGTATATATATATATATGTTTATATATGTGTATATATGTATGCATATAAATGTATCAATATGTATGTGCATTTGTGTATGTGTGTATATATGTGTGTGTATAAATATATATATATGCATATATTTATTATTACTATATAATTATATATATAATTGCCTTTATGGTTTATGTATATCATCTTACAAGACAAATAAATTAATAGTGATGATTTAAATCAAAGTTGCTTCTGATACATGAGAATAAACTATTATCTCTAACTTGCCTCTCACACACAGACACACATTCATATAAATATATTAAATATATATACGTTAAATTTAATTTTTTGCAGTGTGTGTTAAAGCAATACAATGCAAGGGAAACTACACAAAGGAGGGGTCTGTTCCCGCTACAAGATACTTGAGGATCTTTGCTTTGGATCAAAGATTATAGCGGAGCTCTATAATCTTTGCTTTGAATCACAGCGGGTGGAATACCGGAAGTCGAGTGTCGCTGTAACAAATGGCGGCCGTGACGTTCCGTTGCGTACTACACGTCAGCCCATTGAATTTCGAAGGAGTGGTCTATCTTGTCCCTCTACGATCTTTGGTGGAGACAGCCTTTGATCAACTTAAATACATCAAAGCCCCTTCAAAATAAATCAGTCCAGCTAGCAACATAGTAACCAAGGGTCTTTAAAATGGATATTAATGCGCTCACTTTCTTGGAATCGCTTCCAGAGATATGAAATCATTTTATGATTTTGAACTATGGTCCTGAGAACCGGGAAAATTATAGAGTACTAGACCAAGTGCAGACCCGTTGGGTCTGTTCCCCCAACGTGCAGTTGTGGGGGGGGGGGAGGCGGCATGCAGCGTCACACACACTAACTATTCCCCCCCCCCCCCCCCCCACCGCACTCATGCTAATTACCCCCCTTGATATTATATTAATATTATTAATTTGCTCCTTTTACCCCATAACTACCCTATCTACTGACGCATAGCCCCCAACCCAATCTAGAGGGGGGGGGGGGGTAGAGAGAGAGAGGGTGAGAGTGAGGGGGGAGGGAGAGAGGGGGGAGAGCTGAGGGGAGGGGGGGAGGGAGAGGGGAGGGGGAGAGAGCTGAGGGGAGGGGGGGAGAGGTGAGGGGAGGGGGGGAGGTGAGGGGGAGGGGAGGGGGGGGGTGGGGGGAAGGAGGTAGGGGGTGTGTGGAGGGGTGGGGGGTTTTAGGGGAGGGATGGTGGGGGAGGGTATGGAGGGGAGGAGTGGGAGAAAAAGAGGGATAAAGAAAGGGGGGAGAGGAGAGGGGCTGGGAGAGGAGAGGTGGGGAGTGAGGGGGTGTGCTGAGAGGGAGGTGAGGTGAGGGGAGAGGGAGAGGTGGGGAGCAGGGAGGGGGGTGGAGGGAAAGGGGTAGGGGTGTGTGTGGAGGGAGGGGGGTTTAGGGGAGGGACGGTGGGGGAGGGATGGGAGGGGAGGGGGGGGAGAAAAAGAGGGGAGAGAGAGAGAGGGGGAGGGGAGAGGAGAGGGGGGGAGAGGAGAGGAGAGGAGGGGGGGTGAGAGGGAAGTGGAGGAGAGGAGAGGGGGGGGGCAGAGAGGAGAGGGGAGGAGAGGAGAGGAGAGGAGAGGGGAGGGGGGGAGAGGGGAGGGGAGAGGAGAGAGAGGAGAGAGGGGGGAGAGAGAGTGCCTTTTTATTTCAACCCAAACCCCCCAAACAACCATTTGCAGGCAGTGCTTTTGTACTTTAACCATATTTTCATTTTCAAACCACATTAAGGGTACTTACTCACAGTTGTGTGGACATGTGTTCAGTGTTATTCACAGCTCAGAGAAACGTGACTCTCTGACTTCCTCCAGCTTGCAGACTAATTGAGGCACACCACTTCCTGGTTTTATAGTCCATCCCCCCTGCCGCCAGCGGGGGCAGCAGAGAGAATGGGGAATTTTGTAAAATCATTGATATCTCTGTCATTTTTCATTGACTGGAAAATTCCTCGGCACATATGCGGCGGAGGGGGGCTCTGAGCGAGGTGGCCAAAAATGACGGCCGCAGCACAAAAATCGCAGCACAGATCGCCAAAACCGGTCAAGAACAGCCTTTTAATAATATAGATATGATGCCATCAAAATTTATAAAGTTTGCTCTCTGCATTTGTGATCATTTTTCCACATGGATTGCAATAAAATATCTAGTGTCACTTCACGTTCACATGTTATAGGAGCAGAATTGGGCCATTTGGCCCATCATCTACTTATCTCTCCCTCAACCCCATTCTCGGGCCTCCTCCGCATAAACCCTGACACCCACACTAATCAACAATCTACCAATCTCCACCTTAAAAATATCCATTGACTTTGCCTCCATAGCCTTCTGTGATAATGAGTGCCACAGATTCTCCACCCTCAGACTAAAGAAATTCCTCCTCATCTTTCTAAAGGTACGTCTTTTTATTCTGAGTTTAGACTCTTCCACGAGTAGAAACATCCTCTCCACATGACTCTAGCCAAGCCTTCCACTATCTCAATCAAAACACAGGGAAAAGAAGCAGTAGGGGACCATTCCTTTGACCTGACTTCATTAAGGCCGATCTTTTCCCCCTGCACCACCTTTCTGATAACCTGACTGACACGATACGATATGATAGAACTTCATTTAACTCATGGAGGGAAAATCCAGGGCACACCGTTAGCTCCCTGTATTAGGGCTTAGGGTGGACAGTAACTCCAGCACTTTGTGTCTTTTTTTGTAAACCAGCAGCTGCAGTTCCTTGTGTCTCTGCCAGGCAACAGCTGCTTTGGATCAAAAACCAAGCCTCACCTCTTTGCTACCTCTGGAAATCCAGCCACCCGCTCAGTCTAGCATTGCTTGATCTAGTGTAGATTAGTTGCATTTATATAACATCTCACAAGAATGCTTCCCCACTCATTTCAGAAAGATCTGGATTGGAGGATTACGGACCGATTCCTTTACTTTTTTGATAGGACAGAGTCCTTGTTATTCTTTGCCTCTGGTGACTCCATCTTCCTCTGTACTTGTCTCTTGACACTGTTTCTACAGGGTTTATGGTGAGCGAGTACAGACACTGCATAAATCCCACCTCATTGTGACATTAACCTAAAATAAACTCCAGCCAAACTTTGTTGCCAAAACTTTGAAAAAGATTTACAACACCTCAAAGGCAGCACTGAGGAGAATATTATCCCAAATTGATGAAAGTTGTTTCATGACACTTGTAAATTTTCATCTGGGAAAGATCCCACGCCAGGTCAAGTTAAACTTCACAAAATATGTTGCAATTTGGGACATTCTAGCCGTTTCCAAATTTTGTCCATGACTATGTTTGATTTGTTGGTTTTCAAAATATTCCAATAACAATCTGATGAAAAAACCTCAACAGGCCATTCCCACGCAGATCTGGCACAGCAGCGTTAAAGGCAGCACTGACACTGGGCTCAGAAACCATCTTCACAGAGTCAGTGAAAGTTAAACGTCACCATCAAATTACTTCCCAACGTTAGAGGCACAGGAGGCCACAGATGCTGCAATCTGGAGCAAAAATTAAACCACTGGAGAAAGGTTGTAATTCAAGTCCTGACGCAGGGTCTCAACCCAAAACATCAACACGTTCATTTTGCTTCCACAGATGCAGCAGAGTTCTTCCAGCAATTTATTTTTTACTTCATTGTATCATTGGCACGGTGGCGTAGCGGTAGACCTGATGCCTTACAGCGCCAGAGACCCGGGTTCGATCCTAACTACGGGTGCTTGTCTGTACCACCAGGGGGTGCTGTACGATTGCCCCTGATGGTACAGAGCCCCGCTAACAGTCTGTTTTTTTGCCTTTATAAACATTTTTTAGTGTCTGTTAAAAGTTTGTGTAAATGTTCTCCGGTTTGTTTGGGGGGGGGGGGGGGGGTGGGGGGAGGGGTCGTGGTCGGAGGAAACTTTTTCTTTCAGTTTCTTACCTTGCCGGAGATGCGATTCATTTTTGGATCGCATCTCTGGTCGCTCTGCGGCCTACCATCGATGGTGCTGGAGGCCTTCTCGGACTGACTTTGGGCACCACTGCGGGGCGTGTACTTACATTGAAGTCGATCCCTTGCCAACAGCGGCCTGCGGTCTTTACATCGGGGCCTCACAGTCTCAGGAGATGCCGTGGATGTCGGGGGCTCCAACGTCACGGAAGGTTCGACCAGCCCCAACGCGAGGTTCGTTCATCTGGCGCGGGTGAGCTGACATCCCCCCAGATGCAGGAGCTGATCGCCTCGACACGGAGGGCCCACCACCAGCTACGGGAGTCAAGATCATCCCATCAACGGAGGGCTCAAGGCCCCCCCCCGACCGCGGGAGAGCAAAGGGAAGAGATTGAACTTTTTTCGCCTTCCATCACAGAGAGCGATGTGGAGGAGTCACTGTGGTGGATGTTTATGTTCAAATGTATTTTGTGTGTTCCATTACTTTTCATTTGTATGACTGACTTGGCAAATTAAATTCCATGTATGTTGCAAAACATACTTGGCTAATAAAGTATTATTGTGATTGTGATTATGTACGGAGTTTGTACGTTCACCCTGTGACCTGCGTGGGTTTTCTCTGAGCTCTTCGGTTTCCTCCCGCACTCCAAAGGCGTACATTTTGTAGGTTAATTGGCTTGGTATAAATGTAAATTGTCCCCAGTGTGTGTGTGTGCAGGACAGTGTGAGTGTACGGGGATCGCTGGTCGTTGTCAACTCGCTGAGCCCATGGATCGGTTTCCGCGCTGTATCTCTAAACCAAACAAAATGTTCCTAAACCATAATATGGAAAATTAATTTACTCAATGCAGCAACTGCACCTTGCTTTCTCCACTCTGTCACCTTGCTCAGCCAGTCTTTCTTTTGTAAACGTAGAGATACAGCACGGAAACAGGCCCTTCGGCCCAACGAGATCACCCTGTACACACTAGCACTATCCTACACACAAGGGACAATTTACAAATTCACTGAAGATAATTAACATGCAAACCTGTACATGTTTTGGAGTGTGGGAGGAAACCGGGGCACCCGGAGAAAACCCACGCGGTCACAGGGAGAGCGTACAAGCTCAGTACAAACTCTGTATAGACAGTTCCTGTAGTCAGGATCAAACCCGGGTCTCTGGTGCTGCAAAGCAGCAACTCTACTGCTGCACCACTGCACCAGCCGTCATATCCACTAAAATCATCGAATAGATTAATAAGCTTCACTTTTACTTGTATTTTTACACCTTCACTAAATCTTCCACGCAATGTTACAGGACCAACACAACACAAAACATGGGAAAAGAGTGGTGGATTTTCAAAACAACTTTGAAGGAGATTAAAAGGATTTTGTGACGTTGGAGAATTTCAAGAGGTCAGAATTGGAGGAACACAGATATGAGCCTCGAGGGGCTGCAGATGGCAACAGTGATGTGAGGGGTGAGACCCATGAAGGATTTCAATGCACGTACAAGAACTTTCAAATCAAGGCAATGCTTAACTAGGTACCCGTTCAAGTATAGGACTCGGTAACATCAATCACTCGTGTTCACATCCAATTACGTGGTCATTGGAAATCAAAGGAATAATCTTCCAAGAAATGCAGATGGAATGTTGGAGTTAAAGATTTTGCCAAAAGCACAAGTACCACAGTTCAAACGTCTACTAGAAATGCAAATTCCAGCAGTTTAGGTTTTTGCTCCAGATTCCAGCATCTGTAGTTTCATTGCATTGAATACTTTATTGTCACATGTGACAAGTCTTTGCGTGCATACTTTGCTAAGGTATGCAAATAGTCGCCCATAGAGGGCGCTTACAACAACGTTACTCCACGTGTTCGTCCTCGTCCGTCGGTGGGCGCCCCCATCAACCGCCGCATCGACCTCTCCATTGTCGCTGCCGTGTCTTCTCCGACCCGGGCCCCATCTGTAGGCCCCATCGACTCGCAGCGCGCGGGCTGCGACCATGGGCTCCGCCAACCCAGGCTCCGTCAGGCTCGGGCACCGACCCACGGGGTTCCGGCCTCGGCTACTCTGCGGCAAACCGGGAGGCGTCTGCCCTCTAGTCTCCCACATCAACAAAGTAATGTAGATTTGGTATCAACTTAATCATGGGTCAGAACACAGAGTACCGGCATAACTCAGTGGGTGAGGCAGCATCCCTGGAGAATATGGATCAATGACGTTTCATTTCAGGACTCTTCCTCTTTCCATTATCTTGGCAAATCTTGTCCAATGACCAAGTTTAATTTGTAGTTTTACTACCCTGGATGAATGGGCCCGACCTGAAAAGTCACCTATCCACGTTCTCCAGAGATGCTGCCTGACCTGCAGTTATTCTAGCACTTTGTGACAAGCACCAGCATCTGCACTTCCTTATTTCTTCATCACAGGGCACATGGGCGGGTCGAATCGGATCGGCAGCCTCACAGAAGTGGACGGCTCAGTTGCGCAGCAGTATAGTTGCTGCCTTATGCCCCTGTCCCACTTAGGAAACCTGAACGGAAACATCTGGAGATTTTGTGCCCCACCCAGGTTTCCATGCGGTTCCCGGAGGTTTTTGTCAGTCTCCCTACCTGCTACAACCTCCGGCGACCACCTGCAACCTCCGGGAACCGCATGGAAACCTTGGGTGGGGTGCAAAGTCTCCAGAGGTTTCCATTCAGGTTTCCTAAGTGGGACAGGGGCATAACAGTGCCAAAGACCCAGGTTCGATCCTGACCATGGGTGTTGTGTGAGTGGAGTTTGCAGATTTATGCCTGGGTTTCCGCTGAATCCTCTGGTTTCCTCCCACATTCCAAAGACGTACAGGTTTGTAGGTTAATTAGCGTCTGTAAACCCTTATAGACAATAGACGATAGGTGCAGGAGTAGGCCATTCGGCCCTTCGAGCCAGCGCCGCCATTCAATGTGATCATGGCTGATCATCCCCAATCAGTACCCCGTTCCTGCCTTCTCCCCATATCCCCTAACTCCGCTATCTTTAAGAGCCCTATCCAGCTCTCTCTTGAAAGCATCCAGAGAACCTGCCTCCACCGCCCTCTGAGGCAGAGAATTCCACACTCACAAATCTCTGTGAGAAAAAGTGTTTCCTCGTCTCCGTTCTAAATGGCTTACTCCTTATTCTTAAACTGTGGCCCCTGGTTCTGGACTCCCCCAACACCGGGAACATGTTTCCTGCCTCTAGCGTGTCCAAGCCCTTAACAATCTTATATGTTTCAATGAGATATCCTCTCATCCTTCTTAACTCCAGAGTGTACAAGCCCAGCTGCTCCATTCTCTTCATACTGTGTAGGATAGAACGAGTTTTTGAGTGATTGTGAATCGCCGTGGACTTGGTGGGCCGAAGGGCCTGTTTCTACACTGTATCTCTAAACTAAACTAAACTAAAAATATCAGTTGTAGTAGCCTGCTATCTGAATCAAAAGATTGTGAATTCAAATCCCCTTTCAAAGACAGAAGCACAGAAATCCAAACTGCTGCTGATGGAATGTTGTACAGTCAGAGATTTCTGCTTTTCAATCAAATGTTGTAGTGGGGAATGTTCTGTCTGGTGCCCCTAGTTGGCACGAAAGGTATTGGCACTTATCTCAAAGAACAAGGGAGTTATTCCGGGTGGAGACACAGTACCTGCAGATGCGGGGTTCTCGGGCAAAAAACAAAGAGGAACTCAGCAGGTCAGGCAGCATTTGTGGAGGGAAATAGACACGACCTTTTAGGTTTGAGCCTTTTCCGTGACTGATATTTATTTCATAAATCAATTTGACTAAATAACAAATGGTTGTTTTTGCACTGCACACCATGTGTGCAAATTGACAGCTGTGATTGATCCAACAGCTAGCTTCCACATAGTAATGTCACGTATTCCTGCATGAAGGAATGTCTGATATAGATTAACTGATATAGATCGCAGTCCCGTACCAGAGGAAGGAACGTGGACCTGGGAACATGCATCATAAAATGGCTCCACTGCAGAGTTAGTGACCCCCACCTCGAGCACTAGCAACAAGAGATGGGACATCACAGAGGCATGTCCATGTATGTATAGGAAGGAACTGCAGATGCTGGTTTACACCAAAGGAAGACACAAAATGTTGGTCAGCAAAATGTGGACTCAGCGAGTCAGGCAGCATCTCTGGAGAAAAGGAATAGGTAACGTTTTGGTTTTGAAGAAGTGTCTCGAAACATCACCTATTTTTTTCAGACGCTGCCTGACCCGTTGAGTGGCTGCAACATTTTGCATATATCTTCGGCATGTCCGTATAGTTGTCAGATTTAGATCAGCAGTTTGTAAACTGTCACCACAAATATGCACCGTTACTGCCAATCTACCTTCACCTTTCTGTCAAAATCTGTGAAAAATCGGTTTGCGTTTCATCTTGTAATACTTTGTTATATTTATGTTATTTTTATATATTATTTTCAAAATAAAGTTTTCAAAATATTAATGTTGCTCCTGGGAAGAAGTCCAGGGAACTGCAACCTTGAGGGTTTGATTTTGAATCATTCCCTTTCCAAATCTCTGAAACTGAAAGGTTCAGTACAATAGACAATAGACAATAGGTGCAGGAGTAGGCCATTCGGCCCTTCGATGTGCTCATGGCTGATCATCCCCAATCAGTACCCCGTTCCTGCCTTCTCCCCATATCCCCTGACTCCGCTGTTTTTAAGAGCCCTATCTAGCTCTCTCTTGAAAGCATCCAGAGAACCTGCCTCCACCGCCCTCTGAGGCAGAGAATTCCACAGATTTCTCAGTTTCAAGAACTTCCTAGCTTCATGTCTGGAAATGCTTTCATCTCACTTTTATACTTTTACTTGTCCTGGAAATCAGCAGTCCTTGTCGACGGGTCTATTATGTTGTAATCATGTCTTAACTTGCTTTGTTAGAATGCTCCTGCATATTATTCTGGCATATTTTATTCAAAGAATTCCCCCGCACTCATTTGCATCTGCCATGGATTCTTTCAGGATGATTCGCATTCCCAGATGGTGTTTGCAAATTCTCCGCATTGGATTGCAACCTTGTTGTGGTCGGGGAGCTTGTGTGTCTCAGTGACCCCTAGAGCTGTGCCAGTGGGAGATTCATCTCCTGTTAGGGTCTCCAATGCTGGACAGGTCGAAGGGTAGAGGTGAGACGAGGAGGGATCCACTGGTCCTCCAGGTTGGAGGTTGATCACAGGGACAACAACCCTGTCTCGTAACACAAATATGTTACGGAAACAGCAACTGAAGGAACCAACGCTACTATTTAAGAATAAGGAGTAATCCATTTACTAAGTGAATATTGTTGTCCTCAGTACAAGATGTACTTCACCAAATTGCCAATTAATTAATTGAAGCATAAAATTTTGCAATTTGTAATGGAAATGCGTAATTTTCTTATTCATTTCCAGGATCTGGGAATCATTTTCCAAACTGAATGACCTTGTGGAGAATATGACTGGAGAATGCTGTTGGTTTCAGTCGCTCCATGTGGCCATGATCATAATTACCAGTTATTAGTTTAGTTTAGAGATACAGAATGGAAACAGGCCCTTCAGCTCACCGAGTCTATGCTAGCCATCAATCACTCTTTCACACGACTTCTATGTTGTCCCACTTTGACATCCACTCCCGACACACTAGGGGAAATTTTCAGAGGCCAATTTACAGAGTTAACCCAATAATCTACACATCTATGGGATGTGGGAGGAAACCGGAGCACCTGGAGAAAACCCACATGGTCACAGGGAGAAAATGCAAACTCCACACAGATAACACCCGAGGTCAGGATCGAATCTGGGTCTTTGGCACTGAGGCATCAGCTCTACCCGCTGCACTACCGTATTGTCTTAACCCTCTCTCTGTTTTTCTTTAAAGCAGCTGCATGGTAATGATGACATGGGACCCCCACTCGTAACAAGGGCAGAGTCCCCCTTGTCCTCACCTTCCACCATACCAGCCGTCACATACAACAGATAATCCTCCGACATTTTCACCACCTCCAACGGGATCCCACCACTGGCCACATCTTCCCATCTCCTCCCCTTCCGGCTTTCTGCAGAGACCGCTCCCACCGTAACTCCTTGGTCAATTCGTCCCTTCACACCCAAACCACCTCCTCACCGGGTACTTTCCCTTGCAACCGCAGCAAATGCTACACTTGTCACTTTACCTCCCCCCTTGATTCCATTCAAGGACCCCAGCAGTCGTTCCAAGTGAGGCAGAGGTTCACCTGCACCTCCTCCAACCTCATCTATTGTATCCGTCGCTCTAGGTGTCAACTGCTCTACATCGGTGAGATCAAGCGCAGGCTTGGCGATCGCTTCGCCCAACACCTCCGCTCAGTACTTTTAAATACCAACCTGATCTCCCGGTGGCTCAGCACTTCAACTCCCCCTCCCATTCTGAATCCGACCTTTCTGTCCTGGGTCTCCTCCATGGCCAGAGTGAGTCCCACCGCAAATTGGACGAGCAGCACCTCATATTTTGCATGGGTAGTTTACACCCCAGCGGTATGAACATTGACTTCTCTAATTTCAGGTAGTCCTTGCTTTCTCTCTCCTTCCCCTCCCCTTCCCAGCTCTCCCACAGCCCACTGTCTCCGCCTCTTCCTTTCTTCCTCCCCCCCTCCCCCCACCCCCACATCAGTCTGAAGAAGAGTCTCGACCCGAACCTTCACCTATTCCTTCGCTCCATAGATGCTGCCTCACCCGCTGAGTTTCTGCAGCATTTCTGTCTACCTTCGATGACTATCAATATCAGTTATTGGGGGATGGTAAATTCAGTTTCATATATTTTATTTCCAGCAATAATCATTTTTTTTCTAGAATGAAAAACTATGATGACTTTTCCAATTGAGTCAACAGAGTATTGTTTATGGTTTTACTACAGAGATCCATCTGGTTACCGCCCGGAGAATCTCTGTGGCATGTTGCCGAAATAACCCGTTTCCTTGTAGGTACGGCACGGTGGCGCAGCGGTAGAGTTGCTGCCTTACAGCACCAGAGACCCGGGTTCGATCCCGACTGCGGGTGCTGTCTGTACGGAGTTTGTACGTTCTCCCCGTGACCTGTGTGGGTTTTCTCCGAGAGGTTCGGTTCCCACTCTCCAAAGACCTACAGGTTTGTAGGTTTAATTGGTTTTGTATAAATGTAAAATTGTCCCTAGTGTGTGCCTAATATACAGGGGTCGTTGGTCGGTACAGACTCGGTGGGTCGAAGGGCCTGCTTCCGCGTTGTATCTCCAAACTAAACTACTGGTCTTCACCAGTCATTCTAGGTCAGTTGATTCTGCGGCAATTCTCCTCCACTCACTCTTCCTTTAACACACCATCTATTCATCACACCATTCAGTGTGTGGCTTATATTATTCTGTATCGTAGACTCATAGTTCTTCAGAATGGAAACAAACCCTTTGGTCCAACTTGCCCCTCTTAGTTGATCCAGATCCTGTTGAAACCATAGACAGCATTCTTCACTGTTTATTCTACCGAATTTTGGTTCATCTGCAAAACTGCAAATCATGCCACCTGTATTCTTTTCCGAATCGTTAATATACACGTTAATGAACAATTAGAGACCCAGCACCGATCCCTGCAGCACAACAGTCGTCACAAGTCTCCAATCTGTAAAGAGACCGCCCTAGCTCTCACCATCTCATATCACCGAGCAAATTGCTCCCTCACCCTGAATCCCATGTATTTTGACTTTCTGGACCAGCCTACCATGTGGGGCCTTGTCAAAGGACTTGCTCCGTAACCCTCTTAGTGACCTCCTCAAAAAGCTCAATCAATTTTGTGAAAATAAAGCCATGCTGGCTCGAGTCAGTCTTTGTCTTTATAAAAATTCAAATAAATACTTTCCTTCAAAACCCCCCTCGAGTTACTTACCCAACACTGACATTAGGCTCACCAGTCTGTAGTTCCCTGATTGGGTAGGAAGGAACTGCGGATGCGGCTTTAAACCGGGCATCTACTTGTTGCTTAAGACACCATTCCTAGACACACTGATGAATTCTGCCTCATCTAATTCCTCAGCACATTGGCAGGACTGTAAATATTAGGAAAATGAAAACCACCAATTATTACATTCCTATTACTCCTACAGGTATTTTCAATCTCCCTGCATATTTGTTCCCCTAATTCTCGCTGACTATTAGAGACCCAAGCGATCATCCCCTTCTTATTTTTTGGCTTCCGTGCATAAAGCCTTGATAGAAGTTGTCCCTCCGACTGTCCTCTCCAGTACTACTGGAATCACATTTGTACTTGAACTTGATCTTACGTCAGATTTTCACTGTACCTTTTTCACCCAGAGAGTTATGAATTTGTGGAATTCCCTGCCACAGACGGCAGTGGAGGCCAAGTCACTGGATGGATTTAAGAGAGAGTTAGATAGAGCTCTAGGGACTGGTGGAGTCAAGGGATATGGGGAGAAGGCAGGCACGGGTTATTGATTGGGGACGATCAGCCATGATCGCAATGAATGGCGGTGCTGTCTCGAAGGGCCGAATGGCCTCCTCCTGCACCTATTGTCTATGTTTCTATGTTTCTGCCTGTAATGAAGATATTATTAGGAAACACTGCAAGAGATTTGTTTCTGTAAGATTTGGAGGAAGAGAATAAATAGGCCTGTATATTGACAATGAATAGCTGTATTCAGAACTTTATTTATAGAAAAATACTGTACAAAATTTCAATCAAATTCTTAATATATACACAGTTCAATACCCGGATGGAGACAGCTTTAATTAATATCACAAAGAAAAACAACTCCCAGCTCCGTGTCATGAGTTTCGATCTATCTATTCTAACCTTTGTCAACCTTTAATATTTTCACAGGATTAAAAATATTGTACACATCAGTTCTACAATTGTCACGTTATATAGTTTATCAAAGTTAAACACACATAGAGTTAACAAATATTGAAATGTATTCCAAATTTCAGGTTAATTTAGAACTCTAAAATGCTAATTAAAAAAAATATGTGTGTAGGTTAATATTAAATGAAAGGCAGCAGCAAGTGCAGTGTGATCCTGGGGACAGACACTTGGTGTAACGATTATAATATTGTAACGATTGAAGTAAAGGTTAAAGCTGTGATGATTCTTCCATATTCTGCTATTGCTGGCTGTCATCGCAAATGTTTCTGTTGATGAAACCTGGCAGAAGAATATTTTGTGCAAATAGTTTAGACAGGCTGAGGTGAACACCTGGCCAAGGAGATTATTTCCAATGGAAAAAAAATCCCAAGTGGCGGCAAACAAAGCTGGCACGGTGGACAGGTTGAGCTCACCGCCTGACTCTTGTGTGCTAGTCACAATCCTGGCCAAGCAGACTGAAGTTAGGGTTATGAAAAAATGCTATCCTTAAAACAGTAACTCACTGGGAGAGTGCAGTGTGCTGCTTTAAGTGGAACGATACAGCATGAAGCAAGGACATATGTTCTGTGGGTAGAAACTTCGAAGATATGAAGAGAGTTTTTTGTTCTTAAATCCAACACTTCCAACTGTGCAGAACCTGCCATTTCCTGAGTTTTGTTTCCGAGGAACACTGTTTCTGACTGGGAATATGGGATTTGAAACCAGTTCCACAGAGCCCTCAGTCACAGTCTCTGTGATAAACGTGAACTAAGCTATTCAACCTTTCAGCAGTCCACAATAATGTAACACTTGTTCACCAAAACAAAACCAAATGCACATTATTAGGAGTAATTCCACTTTGAAATACTTAGTTGTCAACATTTATAAAGAATAATTTTCAGGTAAGATTGAACAAGCTTTTATGTCTAATTAACACTTAAAAATGATGCGCCGTTCAAAAATTAAGATCCATTCTTCCCTCAGCAAAGAAACAGGACTATGAGTAAGCAGATGGAATAGATGATATCACTTCCATGGGATGGTGCAAGCTAAGGACTTTGCAATAGAGAGGGTGCAGATAATATTTACCAGGTTGTTGCCTTCATTGGAGGAGTTTAGTCATGGGAAGAGTTTGGATAGGTTGGGCTTGTTTTCCCTGGAGTAAAGGAGGCTGAGGGGTGACCTGATGAAAGATTCTCAGAGACATTGACTTGGTGGATAACCAGAATCTTTTTCCCATGGTAGGGTTGTCAAACACAAGAAGGCACAGTTTTAGAGGTGGGAGGTAGATGATTTAATAGGGATTTTAAGGCTAAACCTCTCTGCTCAGAGACTGCTTGATATCTAGAACACACAGCCAGAGGAGGTGGTGGGATGAAATACAGTTACTATGTCTCAGCAACATTTAGATAGGCACTTGTATATGGAAGGCACAGTTGGGATCGCTGTGGATAGGCAATAAAGTTGGCATGGACGGAATGGGCCAAAGGATTCTGTGCTATACAACGCCATTCTACCCAAACTCTAAGATCAGGTTGATCACTCTACGAAGCCAGTAGTGGCCAATGTTATTGTCAATACTGAGCTCATGTAACACATGTCCTAGTTTGATGGACACCTTCACTTTATTTCCACTTGGAATCCAGGGCTAAATGTGGTTTTGGGAATGCTAAAGGAATTGCCCCATTGACTTCCTGATAATCCTAAATGTTAAACCAGCTATTCAAGTTCCATCCCAGTGAAATCAAGAATAGTCAAATCTATTTTGTCCTTTACCCAGCATTTTAATTTGACAACAGTATTCCCCCATCCTCTCCAAGTTAAATATTGTTTTCTGCAAAAAAAACTCCAGTATCTCTCCAAGATACCATTAATAAATCGGATCGAATGAAGGTTCGGGAATGTGAAAGTCATTCACGGACAATTTCACAGAGCATCAGGTGCACAGGAACTTGAAGCTGAACACTTAAAATGTCCTCTGTTTTGAGAAAGGTCAGTCACAGCTGTCTTTACTTAGTACGTGTCTCTGGAAAATTCATGAATTGCTAAAACACAGCTTTGACTAGTAATTGATTTTGTGGGACAAAACTTTCTGGAGCAAGTAGGACCGGTACACAATGTAATTAATATATTTCTTTAAGACCCATTCTGGCTCTTAGTTTATTGCAAATATATTCATTGTAATTTTCTACAAATTCCTGCCTCCACTGGTGTGAGAGTCTAGGATCAGAGGTCACAGGCTCAGAATTAAATGGCGCTCTTTTAGAAAGGAGGTGAGGGGGAACTTCCTTAGTCAGAGGGTAGTTAATCTGTGGAACTCATTGCCACAGAGGGATGTGGAGGCCAAGTCAGTGGATATTTTTAAGGCCTACAAATTCTTATCTAGGGTTATGGGAAGACGGCAGGCAAATGGGATTAGGAGGCAGAGATCAGCCACGATTGAATGGCGGAGTGGACTCGATGGGCTGAATGGCCCAATGCTACTCCTATAACTTGTGAACTGGTAACTCAATACTATGGGTTGAAGTTGTGTGTTGGAGAGGTAAGGGGTTTAGATTGCACATTTCTGTTGTGTTGCGTGTGTTTGAGAATGAGGGGGTTGTTTTCAGTTTGGGTACATGTTCAGTGAATGTGACTGCAGTGAGATCCTCCATTGCCACGTTAAAACAGCCAACGATACACAAACTGCATGGAGAGGCGTTAACAATCCACAGGATAGATCACCAGTTGTCTGTTTCACAGTGGAGAACCCAACGCATCACACCGAGTGTCATTAAAACTGAAAGATCAGACAAAAGTGACTTCTTTTGGCTCATTGACACCGGATATAATCACTGGAGGAAGTTACAGTTAATGCTCCTCCATGTCTCCAAACCCTCACACATCAATGATTCAGAAACATATGAGAAGCTCAGTGTGTGTGTGTACTGTGGCAACTAGTCTATTTAGATCTCCCAACACACAACCTCAACACTTATACTGAGCTGAACACCCAACGCATCTTACTGCTGCTGCATGTGCAACTTGACAACATTACAACTCATTTGATCCAGACAAAATGACGAGAGCGCACTTCAAATCCACCCTGGAAGTCCCCCCACAAACGTGGCACCTTGGCTGGGTGAGGCGGCCAATCTCGACCTCATCGGGACTTCCGCAGCCGATCGGCGGGTTGAATTTGCCCCCTGTGGCCGGGGTCTGGAACATCGGCCCAGACAGAGCCGGTACATCCATTCCCATAGCCGACTTTTGAGACCCACTTTGCGGGCCGGTATCTCGGCCCCTCGCGACGTTCCAGTACCGTTGGATTCCTCTCAGAGGCCGTGACCTCTGTTGGCCCAGCAACATGGATCATCCAGAAAGGCCCTGGAACCAATGGTGCAGAGAATTGGTGGTGGACCCGTACACATTACCAATAAGGATGACTCAAAGTTCTATGCAGACTTTAAGCCATTAGTCTGGAACAGTGTCCAAACATGCGAGAGTGTAAAACATGCTGTCAAACATTGTGAATGGGCCAGTCTGCACCAGTATTAGTCCATCTGACATTCATCAGCCTTATCTTACACCTTATGATGTTGTGGCAAATAAAACTGTTCGTTTCACCGATATTGTTTTTATTTTTAAAATCTAAAGCTACGTTTATACAAAAATAAACGTTAGTTGAAACCAGGCATTGTTGCCCCAGCATTTTGTTGCCTGCCTCTCACTAATGTCCTATCCATGTTGTGATCTACACTTATAGCCGTGGGCTGTGGTTTATTCTGCCTCAGCATGCAAGCGAAGTTTGCACGTAACTATCCGACAGCAGGATTAGTCCACATTCAAATACCACTGCTGTTACAGTAGGGCCTACACATTTCACAGAGCCTTACTAAATCTCCAGTGTCTCCCATTCCTCTATCCATTCCCCTCCCTCTACCCCAGCTCTGTTTGCTCATGGCCGTGTGTCCGATGCCACACAGACCATCCACGGTGACATTGTTGATATGAGGAGCGTTCACCCTGGCACTGAGCCGCCTCTCACTGCTCAGTGGCGCGAGTGTTGGAGCAATCGCAAGAACGGTATTTCAACAAGTCCAGACTTTACAAGGTTTGCCGAAACAGAAACAAATATTTTCACGATGAATTATACTAAACATGTATTGCACACTTTTCTTTTCCAAGTGCCTTATTCAAGAAAGCATGATCCTTTGTAACACGGCCTCTCATCACTAAACCGATCTATGCACTTAAAAGTGGCTTTGTCCATTCACTGAGCCCAACCCACCACCAGGCAGAAGTAGCTTTGGTGCGGGTCCAGGCCTGTTGATACTGGCACAGTACAGGGATAACCTTCAGGCTTGCTCTCCTCAAGGCAACACCTCCACCGATCGCTTTATGACGTGCTGCTGCGTCTCCTCGGCCTGCTTACTCTTCTTTTGATGCCATTGTCTTCATTGTCACTTTCATATGCTCTCTGCAACCAAAAGAACAACATCATTGATGGCTCCGTCCTGGGGCGGAGTTGGAGTTGGGTTCATGGGAGGTTGGGTAGTGGAGGGGAGGATGCTCCTCAAACTGCGGAGCATCCTGGACAATACAGCTCACCCCCTCCGTGACACACTGGTCAACCTGAGGAGCACCTTCAGCAACAGACTGGTTCCACCAAGATGCAGCACAGAACGCCACAGGAGATCCTTCTTCCCTGTGGCTATCAAACTCTACAACTCCCCCCCCTTCTGTCGTGGGGTAGACTGATCCTCTTCCCCCCCTCTCACCCCCCTCCCCCCCGTCCCCAATCTTTGCACACCCCCAATCCTTTCCACTCGTCACTTTAATTTCATGTTTCATGTATGTTGTGTTTTATGCCTGTTGCCGGATTAATTTCCCTCCTGGGATAAATAAAGTTCTATCGTATCGTATCATGAAAGCAGCTGCTGGGAGCTTGAGTAAAAAAACAAACTGCTGGTGGAACTCAGCGGATCAGACAGCATCTGTAGAGGGTAGACAAAAATGCTGGAGAAACTCAGCGGGTGAGGCAGCATCTATGGAGTGAAGGAAATAGGCGACGTTTCTGGTCGAGACCTTTCTTCAGACTCTTCAATTTGAAGAAGGGTCTCGACCCGAAATATCGTCTATTTCCTTCGCTCCATAGATGCTGCCTCACCCGCTGAGTTTCTCCAGCATTTTTGTCGACCTTCGATTTTCCAGCATCTGCAGTTCCTTCTTAAACATCTGTTGAGGGTAATGGTCAGAGGACACTTTGGGATGGGATGCTTCTTCAGACGGGAGATGGGGGGAGAAAGCTCACTGGTGAAGGTGAGGGGAAGGGGTGTGAAAAAGGCCAGCGACTGGGAGGTCCAGCAGGTGAGGGGGGGGGGGGGGGGGGGTGATTTGCAATGATTCACGTGAGGGAGAGAAGGGTGGAGAGCGTAACCGCGGCTGGAGGTGAAGTGGAGAAGAGAAAAGGGTGCAAACGGTGGGATCTGATGTTTATTTTTGCTACTGTATACTAAAAACACTAAAGGTGCAGGTTACATTGTTTAATATGTGTTTAATAGTGTTTTCTTTGCACATTTGTCACTAGAAGTGATTGCGTGCCATTTTTAATGATCACCCACTGTGAAACTAGCAATGATGTCTGATTACGGTGGGGTGGTTACATGGAAGCAGTTTTTTCTCTGCCCTGACTGTTTTTATGTGGTTCTCAGGAGAAATTACATTATAACTAATTTTGGCGGCATTATACAAATAATGTTCGCCAATTCATCAATCGCGTGTTCGATTAACGTTACGGAAACACACATTATGGTTCTGCTATGAAATGTGTTTCCATAACCTTAATTAGACACATACGCGATCGATGAATTAGAGAAGATTATTTGTATTTTGCAAGCTAAGTTGGTTATAGCATGATATCGACCAGAGAACCAAGGGAAAGGATGCTATTTATATTTTATGGTCAATATTTAAAAATTCAGGAAACATACTTGTGAGTAAGGTCCATTAATACTGCACCACCTACCAGAGTTTCTTCTTTCTTTCTTAAGGAATTCTTAAGGAATGAACGAGTCAAATGATTGCAAAATGATACAATCCTAAACGTAAGCTGTAAGGAAAGGGGAGATTTATTAGAAACACTTCTGATAGCAACAGCAACTGGCGATGAATGCTCTGGCCGTGGAACGTTACCAACCTTCCACCTCCTTCTGATGTACAACTTCTTCAGGTTCTCCAGATTAACAACAGATTCCCTTCGGACCAGAGCTTGACATTTGTTCATTGGCTGAAAGAAAAAAGAAATCACTTAAAAGCACTGACGGAGCACAACGAAAATCGGGCAGATGCAGAGTGTCTGTTGCCCAGAGTAGGGGAATCGAGGACCAGACAACATAGGTTTAAGGTGAAGGGGAATAGATTTAATAGGAATCTGAAGGCTAACTTTTTCACACAAAGGGTGGTGGGTGTACGGAACAAGCTGCCAGAGGAGGTAGATGAGGCTGGGACTATCCCATCATTTAAGAAACAGTTAGACAGGTACATGGATAGGACAGACTTGGAGAGATATGGGTCAAACACAAGTGGGACTAGTGTAGATGGGACATGTTGACTGGTGTGAGGGCAAGTTGGGCAGAAGGGCCTGTTTCCACACTCTATGACTCTATAACTGTTAACGATATGATCCAGTAACTGCCCGTCCCGCAGTTAGTTCCTAGATTTCACGCTCCTTGCTTTTGATTTATCACAGAGGAAAAGATTGTTACGAGCTGTAAAGTTATCCCTCATGTCCCGACCTTTATTCGAACCTCAATCTAAATTTGGTCAACGTCACTTGAGTTTTTTGGAGAACTCGCTCAGTGCCACGCAGATGTTGTCTTTGCTACTTATTATGTTACACATATAGTTTATTGGCTATAAAGAGGTTTGTCCCAAAGCACAGTGGTTGTGAAATGCATTGTAAAAATGAAAATCTTTTATTATTACTCCGTGTAAAATTTTATCCTGACCACGCACTCTCGAGAGATCGATATCATGTTACTCCGGTAAAAGCACCATAAAATACAACTTCTGCCACTATGAGAAAAATGCCTCACAAATGAAAGAATTCATACAAATAAATAAAAAATAGTTGTGCAAAAATAACTAGAATGCTTGAAGAAAAGCAATTCCCCTGACAGATAAAGCAGACCAATTCTTAACGAGTTGGTCTCCATTTATCGACTTCTTGGAAGCATATGATGCAACAAAATCGTAATGAAACAATTGTTTCAGGACGGGGTGAAGGATGGTGAAGAATATAAATACCTATCTCCTATAATCTCCAACTTTTGACTTTCTCTTTCTCTTTTTTTTCTCACTTTCTCTCTTTCCTCCCTTTTCCTTTTCACACCCCGTACATCACACGCTTTTCTATTTCTTATTATCTATTCTCTCTTTTATTGTTAAAACATTTTTTTTAAATGAAGCTGTACATAAAATGTAACATGCCAATATATATTAGGCAGCTCTGTGCCACATGACTGTGCTTACTTCTAATAAAATAAATCAATAACTAGAATGCAATACAAGATGGAATTTCTGCAGCGTCAAGAAAGGAGAATATTGGTAAAGAGAAATAATAAACAAATATTTAGCGTCCTTTTAGAATAAAAATGACCGGAATGTTGTATTTATGATCTCAGGAAGTCCTTGCATTGCAACCGGTAATAAATATGTAGCAGCAGGCAATTTAGAGGCAGAATGATCCCAGAAGCAAAATAATTCAACTGCTTATCTAATTTGTTTTTTAATAATGTCACCCAAGGGATTTTTCAGGATACAAAGAGTAGCGTCTCCAAGCTGTTGGATGTTGCTGGTTTTCTAGACAAATAACGGAGGTCTGAATGTAGTTAACTCTAGTTACTCCAGCTTTTTGTGTTTACGAGTTGTCCCGCTGAGTTACTCCAGCTTTTTGTGTCAATCTCAATTTACCAGCACTGATTGGTACAGCAATGAGTCAGAGGAAGGAGATTGAGAGCCTCGTGTCCTGGTGTCGAGACAAAACAACCTTTCTCTCAATGTCAGCAAGACAAAGGAGATAGTGATCAACTTCAGGAAGTGAAGTGGTTCTCATACCCCAGTTTGTATTGACGGCACTGAAGTGGAGATGGTTGAAAACTTCAAGTTCATAGGAGTCAATGTAACCAACAATGTCTGGACATCCCATATTGAAGCAACGACTAAGAAAGCACTGTCCCCAACAACCCTCACCAACTTCTACAGATGCGCCGTAGAAAGCATTTTATGATAGACTGGGGATTAGGAAAGTAGGGGACATGTATGAAGTGGGCAAACTGTTATCATTTCAACAATTAAAATTAAAATTTAAATTGAAGGATAATCAATATTTTAAATATATACAGGGATGTGACTTTATGAAGAAATATACACATAGATTTCAAACTATATTTTTAGATCCTTTAGAAGAAGCAATGAATATTAAGGCTGATTCACAAAAATTAATATCATACTTTTATAATAATATATCAAATAGAGAATCACCCTCAACAGAAGCATTAAGGGAAGATTGGGAACAAGAGCTAATGACAAAGATCTCAGTATTTGATGAATACACATAACTGTGCAAGACATAATTTAATTCAATTCAAATTATACATAGACTATATTATTCAAAAACGAGGTTGAATAAATTTTTATCCAAACCTCTGATAAATGTTTGTTTCAAAACGCTAATATAACACACTCATTTGTTGGATGTACAAAGTTGAATGAAATTTTGGAGTGATATATTTGATATATTTACAAAGATTTTCAAGTCAAGAATAGAACCCAAAACGGAATGGATTATATTGACGGCAGATCAAAATGAAGTGGAAAGATACGGTTCCAAAACAACCACACCAAGTTTGATTAGGACGCCTTGAAGAAAAGACTCCGACTAATGTAAATACAATTCTTAAAGAGTGGTCTCCTTTCATCGACTTTTTGGAATCATGTGATGCAGCGGTGCCATGCTGATTTCAGTTCATGATAGAGCTACATCTCCGAATACAGATTTGAAAAATTCTCTTTTAAGGGGCCTTCTCTTCTATTTCTACTTTCCACTTTCTCTCTTCCTTTTTTTATTTTTTATATACACACTTCACGTTTTTCTACTCTCTACCATCTATTTTTCCACTTTTTCCCCTTTCTATTGTTTTCTTTTTCTTGTTCTGCTTACTTCCTTCTTATAACATTAAACTAGAGGTTGTACATAGAATGGATTACGGTATTACATAGTTGGCACCTAAAATTAGGTGCCACTGTACTGTTTTGTGCTGTATTAACTTCTAATAAAATAAACAAAACAAAAAAAAAACAAAAACAAAAAAAAAAAAGAAAGCATTTTATCGGGATGCATCACAGCACGGTTTGGGAACGGCTCCATCCAAGATCGTAGGAAATTGCAGGGAATTGTGGATGCAGCCCAAACCGTCACACAAACCAACCTCCCTCCCATTGACTCCATTCATACCTCCCGCTGCCTCGGCAAGGCCAGCAGCATAATCAAGGACGAGTCAAGCACCCAGGCCACTCCCTCTTCTCCCCTCTCCCATCAGGCAAAAGGTACAGAAGTGTGAAAACGCACACCTCCAGATTCAGGGACAGTTCCTTCCCAGCTGTTATCAGGCAACTGAACCATCCTACCAAAAGGGGCGTCACCGTCCCGGGTGACTGACAGGAGCGGAGGCCAATCTGCCAACGCGCCGTTTTAAAGATGTTTAAACCTCGCTAACTTTTATAATATGCCACCGATCGGAACGGAACTTGTTGCACTCGCAGCACAGGAGAACGGTGAGTGAGTTAGCAAAAAATCGTAGCGCTATCGCGTACCACTTTTGCGCAAATAGTAATACCACGCAAACCGGAAGAGCACAAGATCAGAGTTTTAGTTATGTATAGATAGATAGAAGATAGTTAGAAGATAGATAGCTAGATATTGGGGAGATGTTTGTGCAGCAAAGAGTCTGACAGGGATCTCAGGAAATTAGTAGACTCCCCATTTTACATTCTTGTCAATCCACAGTAACCTTTCACCCCCTTGCTACCAAATATCTCTCCACCTACCTCTGTCTCAAAAATATTTAAAGTCCTGCTTCCAATTTCCTTTCAGGAAGATGGTCCCAAAATCTCATGACTTTTTGGGAGAAGGAGATTCCTCCCGTCCCTGTCTTAATTTTTCTAAACAGTGATCCCCATTCTAGATACTCCTACGTCAAGGGTCTGTCAGGATCTCCTGTGTTTCAATCCAATGGCCCTTTCCTCTTCTGAACACCAGCTCAAACCCTAATCTGTCCCATGATAACCTTTTCCTTCCTAGTATTAGTCTGATTAACCTTCTCCCAACTGTATCCAGTGAATCAACGTCCTTCCTTAAATAAGGAGACCATCACTGAGAATCCAGATGTGGTCCCACCAACAACTATATCACCAACAGCACTCCCCCATATAACTGATACATAACTCCAGATTTCAGTATTTAATTTTCCTTACATTTCTGTTAGACTTCTTAATTACCCACTGCAATTGCTAACGAGCCTTTATTTAATCATGTTCTAAGCACCCAGATCCTCCGCAGCTCATAGCTCTGCAGGTGTTCAAATAACATGCTTCTTTTATTTTCCCCTGACAAAATGGACAATGGGGTGGCACGGTGGCGCAGCGGTAGAGTTGCTGCCTCACAGCGCCAGAGACCCGGGTTCCATCCTGACTACAGGTGCTGTCTGTACGAAGTTTGTACGTTCTCCCCATGACCGCGTGGGTTTTCTCCAAGATCTTTCCCACAGTCCAAAGGCGTACAGGTTTGTAGGTTAATTGGCTGGGTATAAATGTAACTTGTCCCCAGTGTGTGTAGGGTAGTGTTAGTGTGCGGGGATCGCTGGTCGGTGTGGACTCGGGGGGCCGAAGGGCCTATTTCCGTGCTGTATCTCTAAACTAAACCAACTCAATCGCCACTTTTCAGGACCTGAAGTCCATGTGGAGGTACAGCCTACAGCTCAAACTATTTCTCCAGTGACAGGAATTTTCCCGAGTTCCTCCACCCCTTCCAATTCCTGATTTACAGCCATTTTTGCAATGTTATTCATCCCCTCTATCTTGAAAACCCACAAAATATGTGTTAAATCTATCTCCCATTTTATTTTCTATTATTAATTCTTCAGACTCACTTTCCACATTCACTTTGTTAACTCATTTGTTTAATGGTGACTGATGCCCTTTCCACCTGTTGTTACATTTATGAGTAGCTTTGTCTCAGAGTCTAATAATTCCCCCTGATGAAACATCTGATGTTATTTTTATATTCCATCCAATCTTCTTACCTTTTCATGATGTTATATTTATGAAGCTTGAAGAGGTACCTTTAACTTATGTAGTAAAATGCAGATTAGGGATTCTCCCCTTTGAGTTCTTCTTTCTTATTGGAGGGTACCTACTTTGAAAGGTCCCATTAAATCTTGATTGTCAGATCAGAGAACATAGAACAGTACAGCACACGAACAGGCCCTTCGGCCCACAATGTCTGCGCTGAACATAATTCCAAGGATGCATAGAATCCATATTTCTCAATTCCCTGTATATCCATGTCTCTATCCAAAAGCCTCTTAAATTCGTCCTGTGTACCTGCCTCAACCCTGGCAGCTCATCGAGGCTCTCATCACCATCTATGTAAAAAACGTTGCCCCACACATCTCTTTTAAACTTTGCCCCTCTCAGCTTAAAGCTCTGCTCTGTAGTATTTTATTTTGCCATCCTGGGAAAAAGGTTCTGACTGTCTACCCTATCTATGCCTCTAATATATATTTTAACCTAATGATTCTGTTCCCTTTAGCTATCTCTGTATTAACGTCCTCATAAATGGTGTAATCTAAGTTTAAAATACTAATTTTGGACCCATTTTTCTCTCCTTTAAACGGAATGTAAATTGCAACCATACAATAACGGATGCTCTCTGGGGTCTCTCCAACACCCTCTGCACAATATCAGCTGTCCGGCCGGCTCCAGAATATATGTTCTGTCGCGAGAACACTCGATGAGCATCTTACTTTGTTATCCGATTTTTCCAGTCAGTGTTTGGATCAAAATATGCCACGATTACTAATGTATCTTTCTGGAAAGCTGCCGTTCTTTCTGCCTTCATACTTTGTTCTACCACATGGATCCTGTTTGAGGATCTATGCATCAATGACACAAGTGACGTCTTGCCATTATTATTTATCTTCACACAAACTGTGTTTATATCATTGATAATTGAGCTGAGGCCCAACAGTGGCACAGCCAGTAGAGTTGCTGCCTTACAGAGCCAGAGACCCGGGTTCAACTCTGACCTTGGCTGCTGTCTGTGTGGAGTTTGCATGCTCTCTATGTGCCGCGTGGTTTACCGCGTGGGTTTCCTCCCACACCCCAAAGAAGTGCGGGTTTGTAAGTTAATTAGTCTCCGCACATTGCCTCCAATGTGGATGAGAAAGTGGGATGAAGATAGAACCAGTGTGAACGGGTGATCAATGGTCAGGCCATTTGGACAGGTACATGGATAGGACAGGCTTAGAGGGATATGGGCCAAATGCAGGCAGGTGCGACTAGTGTAGATGGGACATGTTGGTTGGTGTGGGCTGAAGGGCCTGTTTCCATGCAGTATCACTAACACTAAATTCTCTGCTGTGCTAAGACCTAGTACTTCCTCCAGTTTCCCATCCTCCTTAATGTCAGGACATCTTCAGTACTCAGGCCTGCCTCTACACTGCCACTACAGAACACTAGTCCACTAGTCCACTGCCTCTTCACTGGCTCTCTGCTCATCATCATTTACGTTGATCTGCACTCTCAGCAACATCTGTTTTGTATCGTGTAATGCGTATTTATTCCAATATGGGGCCTTTAGTTTTGTTTCATTATAATTTCATACAGTTCTACAGACCTTTTTCACCCAGAGAGTTGTAAATCTGTGGAATTCTCTGCCACAGAAGGCAGAGGAGGCCAATTCACTGAATGTATTCAAGGGAGAGTTAGATTTAGCCCATCAAGGGATATGGGGATAAAGCAGGAACGGGGTACTGGTGTTGGATGATCAGCCATGATCATATTAAATGGCGGTGCTGGCTCGAAGGGCCGAATGGCCTACTCCAGCACCTGTTTTCTACCTTTCTATGTTTACAGAGTGGAAACAGGCCCTTTGGCCCAACTTGCCAACACCGGCCAACATGTCCCGCCTAAACTAATCCTACCTGCCTGCGTTTGGCCCATATCCCTCTAAACCTGCCCTGTCCATGGTGCTGTCTAAATGTTTCTTAAACGTTCCAATAAAACTTGCCTCAAATTATATTCACAGCTTCTAGCTTTATCTGAGACCTGTATGTTCGATGTCTGTTTATCATATTTACACCATTCTCTCTACGGCAGTGGCTCAGGGAGAGTTGCCCAACATCAGTGACAGGGCAGGACACCCGACAATATACAATAGGTGCAGGAGTAGGCCATTCGGCCCTTCGAGCCATTCAATGTGATCATGGCTGACCAGGACAAGTGGGAAGAAAGGTGTAATACAAATGGAAAACGTTCCCACAGTACGGCACGGTGGCGCAGAGCTACAGCACCAGAGGCCCGGTTTCAATCTTGACTACGGGTGCTGTCTGTATGGAGTTTGTACGTTCTCCCCGTGACCTGCGTGGGTTTTCTCCGAGATCTTTGGTTTTCTCCCACACGTCAAAAGACGTACAGGTTTGCGGGTGAATCGCCTTGGTATAAATGTCAATTGTCCCTAGTGTGTGTAGGATAGTGTTAATGTGCGGGGATCGCTGGTTGGTGCGGACTCAGTGGGCCGAAGGGCCTGTTTCCGCGCTGTATCTCTAAACTAAAAAAATTGGCTGCAGGATCATTTGAACTGAAGCATATTCTTCAGACTGGTCTGTGGCCTTTAGTTTGGACTGCGTGATGCACCATCTGGAAACACAAGACTTCTTCAGTCTCCCTCACCTCTGAAGCTTGGGAGGTCTCTGAATCTCTGGGTGGTCAGTAAAACCTCTGACCTCCACCACTACAAACACAAGAGCAGCTGGTACAAGGGAATCTACACATTTCCCTTCTATCTAACACAACTTCATGCAGGAATTTCTTATTGTTGGTGTACGTAAATCCGAGAATTCCCACTCTAACTGTGTGTTGCCTGAGACCATTAACCTGTGATGTTGCTGCAAATATTGTACCTGCAACCTCACTGTCCTTCAGTATGTGACAATAAACTGAATTTGACTTGGAACTGCACCGTGGAGGCCACTTCCTTCTAAAGACTGCAGCAGTGTTAATAAGCCACTAGCTTCTGTGCTAAAATGGGATGCTTGTAACTTTGTCGTTGCCCTTTAGTTGGTGACTCTTTGCATACCCTGGGTGTGCAGGGCAAAGGATATCACTGTGACTTGATACATGTGACTATAAAGTGTCATTAATTCATTCTGGAAAAACAAAGAGGTTGATACTGTGTGTGCCCACTGGTACATAAATCACTCAATATATCGGCCCCAGGATTTTGTGGCAGGTTTAACTCACAAGTACGCAATAGACCCTGGAAGCCCAGGTGATGGCCAGTCTCTATGTTTGTGAGGCTTACAGCAATGCTGATACAAAGAGGGCTTTGCCCGAGCCGGCTGCCTGCCCCTTGCCCGGGGTTACGTCCGCGCGGGGTGGTGTTATACAGGGACAATGCGTGTTCACGGGCACCCTGGGGGGTTTCCGGGACCGCTGGGCACCACAGGGGGTGGAATGTACCCTTGACGAGGATCGCAGCATAGTTGTTTGATACTCAGTATATTTGATATTTAAGAGTTTTTGTTTTACTTTGTACTATGGTGGTGGGTTTGTTTGGATTGTTTTGTATTGCACATATTATCCTGCATTTATTGATTAAATCTATTTTTGGTTAAAAAAAAAGAGCTGATACAAATCACCCAGCGATGTGTGACAATTTGCCATTCAGTGGATGTCGTGTACACACCACACTGCTGCTGCTTCTTAAAGAAAACATTCTCCTGCTGGCACTTTTCTAGTTAAATTCTTGGGTAGATGGCATAGAAATACTCAGAGGAAGCTGACGGACTCTGGGATTCAGCAGGAGAGGGTGGATTTCTCTGACTGTTACTCTGAGGCACAGTGCATGTTGTAGGCTGAAGATAGACACAAAGTGCTGGAGTAACTCAGCAGGTCAGGCAGCATCTCTGGAGATAAGGAATAGGTGACGTTTTGGGTTGCGATCCTTCTTCAGACTTCACTCTTCATGTTGTAACCTAATGGCATCCAATATGAGTTTTCCCAAATCCATGACAATATTGTCAATAGGCACAATGATACACAAAAAAGTAAATACATTGCAAATGACACCAGCTTTCCAAATAATTTTAAACCTGCATTGGTTTGGACAAAACATGCAAATGGTAAAACAATGGTCAATGCTGGCTTTGTCAATGAAAGTCGCATCTCAAAATATCTTAATTTACTGACAAATTACTACATTACTTCCACATAGAAACCTTCACTTGATCTCCCTGGAAGTTATTTCCGATGAGTACAAGTTTCCATTTGAACAGTTTCATGAAACGAGACTAATATTTTTTGAACCAAAGTTAGACACAACATGCTGGAGTAACTCAGCGAATCAGGCATCATCTCTGGAGGAATGGAAGAGCTGACCTTTCACCTACCAGCTAACAATGATATATTTTCCTTGATCCACATCTCCTTTGATATCTCATTTTCACACCTTACACTTCCTTATCGCTGTGTCACCCTCACCCCCGACTCTCAGTCTGAAGAAGGGTCTCGACCCTAAACGTCACCCATTCCTTTTATCCAGGGATGCTGCTTGACCTGCTGAGTTACTCCAGCGTTTTGTGTCTATCTTCAGTTTCTTCCTACACAGGTGATGTTTTGGGTCGAGACCCTTCTTCAGATTGCCTCCTCTCCAGAGATGCTGCCTGACCCTCTGACTTACTCCAGGATTTTAGTGTCTATCTTCTGTGTAAACCAGCATCTGCAGTTCCTTCCTGACAGTTTGTAGTCAGTGGGGCTAAGTACGTGCACTGGGCTGAATAAACTGTAAATGCAATAAGACTCCAATACCATGGCACCCTGCGGATATTAGTGGTGCTGCTGATTTAATGGATGTTCCCCTATTAATACCTGGTCATATATTTAATTCACTTTTGATTTTAGATGTGAAATAGTTGTAAAATAAATCTTCCAGTGTGCTGGTCAGTTTGAAGGGGTTTATGGAATCAAAGTCAAATACATACATACAGTACAGAAACAGGCCAATCAAGGTGCCCTATCTAAGAGTCCCATTTACCTATATTTCATCCATATCCCTCAAAGCCTTTCCTATCCATGTCTCTGTCCAAGTGTCTTATAATTGTTGTTATTGTACCTGCCTCAACTCCCTCCTCTGGCAGCTCGTTCCATACACTCACCTACACTGTGTGGAAAAAGTTGCCCCTCTGGTTCTTTTTAATTCTTCCCCTCTCACCTTAAACCTCGGTCCCTTGGTTCTTGATTTCCCCAATCCTGGGAAAAACCTTCTGTGCACACACCCTATCTATTGCTGTGTTTTTGTACACATGCGTAAGATCACCCCTCAGCAACCTGTACTCCAGGGATTGAAGTCCTAGCTACCACAACCTCTCCCTGTACCCAAGACCCTTGAGTCTTAGCAATAACCTTGTAAATTTAATGAACTCTTGAGATTTCTGGGTATTGTGGAGCAGATTACTGGAGTTTTATGAGACGTCACGATGGGATTTTTAGACCTTAGGGTTGAGTGAACAAATAATATTTTCTATCCTTTGACAACATAAGGCAATCCAAGAGTCTGAATTACTCTTTGACCACTTGCGCGCGTGGTGATGCCTCCGTTAGTGGCAGGAAGGAATGCTTGTCCTGTGGAACCCAAATCTGAAGAAGGGTCTCGACTCGAAACATCACCTATTTCTTTTCTCCAGAGAGGCTGCCTGACCTGCTGAGTGACTCCAGCTTTTTGTGTCTATCCTCAGTTTAAACCAGCATCTGCAGTTCCTCCCTCATAGGTTAATTGGCCTCTGTAATTTGTCCCTAGTGTGTAGGGAGTGGACAAGAAAGTGGGATGAACTAGTGCAAGCAGGTCGGTATGGACTCAGTGGGCAAAAAGGCCCGTTTCCATGATGTATGATTCAATTTTTTTAAATCATGATTCAATACACAGTGAGGCCTTTGGCAAAAATATTTGTATAAACCTGGTGATATTTGTGTGCAGGCAATATAGCTTTCATGCTAGGCCAAAGGATTAATTCTAGAAAGCAGGCTAAGCTGAAAGCTTTGAGGAAAACCTTGCATATTCAAAAGTCAAAGGTTTGGGGATTTGTACAGTAAATTAATGTGATGAAGTTAGGAGGCATTTGTTGTGCTTGGGCAAGACTGTTTCCTGGGGAGAATTGTCAAAGATGCAAACAATGAGTATTTACTCAGGCCTGTTCATATTTATGCTGACACTTTATGAAGCCTGCCAGAGATTAAAGCCATTCTGATGTCTGATTGGCATTGTTGAAACCAACTAGTAGATTCATTGATAATGTTTAGAGCAGACTAACAAATCTACAAGTTTAATAAAGAGACTATTACAAAACTGAACAGGTTGGGACACTTTATTGGAAAATGACTAGGCTGATAAATGATCGGATTATGAGGGAGTTGATAGGATTTTTTCATCTTGGAGCCAAAATATAATTGGAAGATATAAATATTACTTCTATGAGCGTATTTTATAAGTATTACATGGGAAAGTTATTTTAATGGGAGGGTATAATAGACCCATAGAGCATAGAAAGAGACCCTTCCGCCCAACTCATCCATGCTGACCTGGATGCCCTGTCCAAACTAGTCCCATTTGCTTGCATTTGGCCCATGTCCCTTTAACCATTTCCTATCCATGTACCTGTCTTTCAGATGCTGTTGTGTAAGAAAGAACTTCAGGTGCTGGTTTAAATCGAAGGTAGACACAAAATGCTGGAGTAACTCAGCGGGACAGGCAGCATCTCAGCAGGACAGGCACAAGGAATGAGTGACGTTTATGGTCGAGACCCTTCTTCAGTTGTACTAGTACCGGCCACAAATGCCACCTCTGGCAGCTGGTTACATGAATCCATCTGGTGAGAATATGATACTCGTCAGAGTCGTCACCATCTTCAGGAGGAGAAACCGCACTGAGTTAATGGCACGTGGTTAAAAAGAGGAAGCATTAAGAGAATGCTTCTTCTTCCCGCCCACCTCAGTCTGAAGAAGGGTCTCGACCTGAAACGTCACCTATTCCTTCGCTCCATAGATGCTGCCTCGCCCGCTGAGTTTCTCCAGCATTTTTGTCTACCTTCGATTTTTCCAGCATCTGCAGTTCCTTCTTAAACAAGCAGGAAGAGAAGATAACGGGGAGGTAGGTAACTGGTTTGTTTGTCACAAAGTAATATTATTGCTTTTATTAATATTGCATAGGGTGGATGTGGTTTTAGATTAATAAATGATTTAAATGTTTTCCAATTCTGAGGCGTGAATTGGGTTGAAAGGATGCTAGAGGCTATAAGAAAAAGTTCAATAAATTAAGTGGTAGAGTTGCTGGGTTCGATCCTGACTACGGGTGCTGTCTGTACAGAATTTGTACGTTCTCTCCATGACCTGCGTGGGTTTTCTCCAGGTGCTCCAGTTTCCACCCACACTCCAAAGACGTACAGATTTGTAGGTTAATTGACGTGGTATAATTGTAAATTATCCCCAGTGTGTGTAGGGTAGTGTTCGTGTGCGAGGAACATTGGTCGGAGCGGACACGTTGGGACGAAGGGCTAGTTTCCGTGCTGTTTCTCTAAAAAAACTAAAAAGCCCTGTATCTCCAAACCAAGCTAAAACTTGTACTTCACCGATTCAATATCTTTCACTATTATTAATTTAATTTGAGGTACTATGTCATGCTAAAAAGAAGTATCTGCCATGTGTGTTTTAGCATTTACACTGCAGCACAGTCCATGGCAACTTACAGACGCTGTCCCCAGTCTGTGACACAAATGCAATGATAAGAACTAGATGGTTCCGTTATCATTTCAATCTGTTAACATCAGCTGCCTGTTGAACTGGCCAAAGCTTTTTTCTGGTTCCAGAAATGGAGCGATTGATTTATTTGGAAGTCATCTTGACCTCGAATATAATTTCCCCCAGTGTTTACAATGATTCATTTTGAAAAGTGTTAAATTATATGTCCACTGCATATGATAAATGATCATTTTTAAGCGTGAATTTCATTCAGTCGATTTTACCTGGCTGGTCATGTTCATCGTTTTCAAGAGAGAGTTAGATTTAGCTGTTAGGGCCAACAGAATCAAGGTATATGGGAAGAAGTCAGGAACAGGGTACTGATTCTGGATGATCAGCCATGATCATATTGGATGGCGGTGCTGGCTCAAAGGGCCGAATGGCCTACCCCTGCAACCATTTTCTATGCTTCTATGCTGCCTCCTGTCCCTGACTACTAAAGAGCCAAACTCATTAAGATGTCAGGGTCTCAACCCGAAACATCACCCATTCCTCCTAGTCAGAGATGCTGCCTGACCCGCTGAGTTACTCCAGCATTTTGTGTCTATCTTCAGTGTAAACCAGCATCTGCAGTTTCTTCCTTCGCAAGTTGCTAATCTAATCAAGTTAACACACTCAGGACAGTGTTGCAGTTAATCAAGCTGCTGTCTCATAGCTTCACACACTCGGGATCAATCCCGGCCTCTGGTGCTCTCTGTGTGGAGTTTGCACGTTCTCCCTCCTACTGTGGGGATCTCCCAGTAGCTCTGGTTTCCTCATCCGAAAGACATGTGGGTTGGTGGGTTAATGGGCTTCAATTACCTAGTGTGTAGGTGAGTGGTAGAATTCAGGGGGAAGCTGATGGGAAAATGAATGGGACTCGGTGCCTAGATCTTCTTCCCATTGATGGCCAATTACAAGGTGTTTGCTGAAAGTTATGATTCTGTGTGGATGACACGGCCAGCCTACTGTTTGACATTCACACTCGTGACGAGGATCTTGCACAGTCACCCCCTTTATCTTTATTTTACCTTCAGCGCAAACTCAATGCCAAGTGATCCATCCAGTTTTACATGTTTTCTTTTTATCCCCATGGATGAGAGGGTTTTATTCAACATAGATGTATACATACATGGATAGAAGATAGACACAAAATGCTGGAGTAACTCAGCGGGACAGGCAGCATCTCTGGGGAGAAGGAATGGGTGACGTTTCGGTTCGAGACCCTTCTTCGGACTGAAGAAGTCTCCTTCAGCATCTCTGTCTCCTCCTGAGGAGGGTCTGAAGAAGGGTCCCGAACCGAAACGTCACCTATTTCCTTTCTCCAGAGATGCGGCCTTTTCCGCTGAGTTACTCCAGCTTTTTGTGTCTATCTTCGCTTTAAACCAACATCTGCAGTTCCTTCCTACACATACATGGATAGGGCAGTGTTTGAGGGATATGGGCCAAATGCAGGCGTGGGACTAGTGTAGATGGGACATGTTGGTTGGCAGGGGGCGGAAATCCCGGGTTGGGGGGGCCACGTCCCCCTGTTTTGAGAGGTGGGGGACGATCCCCCCCATTTTTTGCAATCCGGATTTTAAAACCCGGTGAAATCTCCGCTTTCCGCGAGACAGTGGGGGGTGGGACTGCTGATCGAGGGAGCCGATTGGACGATAGAGACATCGGTCAGCAGGCAATGGGGGCGGGACATGATGATTCAGGGCGGTAATTGGAGGAGGGAGACGTGCCAAAACATTCTTGGCACAGACCTGCACCTCATCCGCAGCCAGGATCGATCCCGGCTCTCCGGCGCTGTCCCATCCCCACTCGAGTGCTCCCCCCCCCCCCCCCCCCCACGGGTGGCCAGAGACGTCGGGAGTCACATGGGAGCTGTGCCCCCAGGCCCACAGCCAGCGCAGAGAAGCAGCGCTAAACCCAGCTCAACTGTGCCTGTCCCGCCAGGTTAGCCTACAGCCCTGCCTGGACTTGCGGGAAATATGGCCCAGGTTTACAGCCAGCGCGGAGAAGCAGCTCTGGTGGCCCGTTAGCCCAGGCAGGGCTGTAGGTTAACCTGGCGAGACAGGCAGAGTTGAGCTGCATTTAGCGCTGGATTGAGCCTCCGAAGCCCCGCGTGTGCGTGTGAGTGTGCGCGTGCGTGTGAGTGTGCGCATACGCGCGCGGCCGCCAAGAAATTGTGTCCCCTCTGTCCCCCGGTCCCCTCCATATTTTGATAGCGATTTCCATGCCTGTTGGTCGGTGTGGACTAGCTGGGCTGAAGGGCCTGTTCCCACATTGCATCACTCTATGACTGTATTCAATATCACAAATCATCCACGACCAGCCACACAGAGACCAATCTCGTTACTGAATGGATACACATTTTAGCATCACATAACTTGGATCTAAATCCTTCATTTAACAGTGCAAATACAGTTGGATATATAAAGTTACCAGGTCACATTAAGGTTTGCACACTTTTTTAATTATCTGGAAAATGCAACTTTCTAAATGGGGAGCCACATTTGAAGGGTGGATACTCAGAGTAACTGCTGTATCAGAGTAACACTGATTCTCCATCTCATCGTCCCTCTCAGGCCACTCTCTCAGAGACTTACCCACATATCACTGCTGTTAACGGTGGGCGGCGGGACCAACGTTGCAACGGCCTCTGCAGTCCGTCTGCCTGTTTAAAATGTTTATTTGTGCCCCGTTGAATGTATAGTTTGTTGTGGTTTTTATATTGTTTTTAGCTGTGTATATGTGGGGGGGAAACTTTTAATCTCTTCCCTGTACAGGAGACCCGACCTTTTCCCTGTCGGGTCTCCGTTGTCGTTGGGGCCTAGCACCGTGGAGCGGCCTCCAACCGGAACGAGCTAGGGCTCCAGTCGCGGAGCCTGCGGACTTCCCATCGTGGAGCTGGCCGGCCTCGGAGTGTGGGGAGCTGTGGTGGCGCGCGGCTGCGACCCGACCTTGGAGCTTCGGAGGCTCCAGCCGCAGGCCCGGTGGACGGTGACATCGGGAGCTCGCGGGTCCCTGGTGGGAGACCGCTTTTCGGAGCTCCCGCGACGGCAAATTCTCCCGCCCGAGTTGCGGGGTTGAAAATGACCCGGAGCGGGGCCTTACATCGCCCGGCGCGGCTTTAAAAGCTGCTGGACTTGCAATCGCCCGCCGGGGGCTTTAACATCGGGAGAAGAATGGAAGACGGGGAGAGACAAGACTTTGCCTTCCATCACAGTGAAGAGGAGATTCACTGTGATGGATGTTTGTGTAAATTGTGTTAATTGTGTGTCTTGGTTCTTTTCTTGTTGTATGACTGCAGAAACCAAATTCCGTTTGAACTTCATTTGAGGTTCAAATGACAATAAATAATTGTATAATATATAATAATACTTTTGCTACATTCAACTTAATAAATACAAGTGCAGGGAAGTGTCACAAAAGTTGAATCAGTTTTCATTATCCCATCCCAGGGGTGTCAGAGGTTATGGGGAGAAGGCAGGAGAATGTAGTCTTGATGGGCTGAGTGGCCCAATCCCTCAATTCTTGCTATTGAGGGAGTGCAGCGCAGTGTACTGTGAGAATGGAGCAGCTGGGCTTGTATACTTTGGAGTTTAGAAGGATGAGAGGGAATCTTATTGAAACATATAAGATTATTAAGGGTTTGGACAAGCTAGAGGCAGGAAACATGTTCCTGATGTTGGGTGAGTCCAGAACCAGGGGCCACAGTTTCAGAATAAGGGGTAAGCCATTTAGAGCGGAGATGAGGAAACTTCTTCACCCAGAGAGTGGTGAGTCTGTGGAATTCTCTGCCTCAGAGGGCAATGGTTCTCTGGGGAATATGGGGAGAAGGCAGGAACGGGGCACTGATTGGGGATGATCAGCCGTGATCACATTGAATGACGGTGCTGGCAGGAAGGGCCGAATGGCCTACTCCTGCACCTATTGCCTATTGTCTATAATCTGGCTCCTATCACTTATGAAGCCAGGTAAATACTTAAAAATTAAACCTTTGGTCATTAAGTATCAGCTTTTCACCCGGTAAATAAAATACACATTGTATGGTCATAAGGTCATAAAGAATAGGAGTAGAATTAGGCCATTCGGCCCATCAAGTCTACTCCACCATTCAATCATGGCTGATCTACCTCTCCCTCCTAACCCCATTCTCCTGCCTTCTCCACATAACCCCCGACACCCATACTAATCAAAGTCATAAGGACTAGGAGTAGAATTAGGCCATTCGGCCCATCAAGTCAACTCCTTGATTAAATCATGGCTGATCCGTCTCCCGCTCCTCCCCGCATTCTCCTGCCTTCTCCCACATCTGCTCACACACGTGTACGTACTGATCAACACTTTGTTCTGAAGTTACTGTCTATGTGGAGTTGGACCAAGCAGCCGAGGGAGGGGGGGGGGGTGTTCAGCACCACATGAGGCGATGGCATTGTCAGGTGCCCCAGACTAGCGGCTGAGTTGCATCGCACTCGGGCTAGTGATCAGCTCGCCACCGCACGGGCCAGTCAGCAGCTCCTTCAACGTTTCATTCAGGTCCTTGCTGAAGACGGACGCAAAGTCTGCGCTCATGTAGCCGTGGCTGGTCGGCTCCGCCTGGAAGGAGCTGATTACTTCCTGCACCCACTTCAGTTCCGCCGAGATCTCCTGCTGGAGAGACTCAAAGTGACCCTTCAGTTCAGCATACTTCCCGTCCACTGCGTTGAGCGTGCTGTTCATGCCTTTGATCTCGTTTTGGAGCTGCTTCTTCCTGGACTCAGCTTTGCGATATTCATACCTTATCTGGGATAGATCATGCCGGACACTTTCGTTCTCCTCCTTGTACCAGCATTCCTTTTCATTGTAAATTGAGATGAGGGCATCAATGTCTTCCTGGAGGGAGTCATTTACTGATGTGAGATTGCTGAATGAAGTCTCCATCACACACAGGTCCTCCACCACTCTGGCGAACCTCTCAAAGTTGACGTAGGTGTTATTCGGCGGCATGCTGGAGTGTGACTTAATGGTGTATTCCTTCAAGCGCTTGGTCTTTAACTGCCTGCGCACCTGCTTCTTGCTCTCCCTGCTCTTCTGTCTCTCTGTCTGGTGAGTCTTCGATGGGGCAGATGGAAGAGTTCAAGATTATTGTGAAGCAAGGTGAGGCCGGGGTCACAGCGGGAACAATCTGGATGCAGGGATGCGAGCAACTCCAGCATTGTGCAGCCACTGGGGTTAACGCCACTCCACACGGCCTTGCACTGTCAACGGTTGTGCAAGAGACACACTTCAAACCACACTTACTACTCACTGTGCATGCACACCTGTGGTATTAGTTTGCTGTGCCGTGTGTGATATGAATTAGAATTTCAGTCATTTTCCTTGTTACAGTTTGCAATAACAGCCGCATGTAATGCAGTGCTTCACTTGATTAGGCAGCACTGTGGTGCAGCGGTAGAGTTGCTGTCTTGCCTGAGACAATCAGCTGCCGGCATTTGTCCCACTTCCAGTTATTTCTCCCCACTCTCCATACTACAGTCAGCCTGAAGAAAGGTCCCGACCTGAAACATCACCTATCCATGTCCTCCACAGATGCTGCCTGACTTGCTGAGTTCCTCCAGCACTTTGTGTATTTTTCTCAAGATTCCAGCATCTGCAGTTCCTCGTGTCTACGTTCTGCAGAGCATATTGGCAACTGCTGCTCACCAATCTCACACTCACGCAACTTCAGGCAGTTGTGGAAAAGTGCAAGTACTCACAATCTCTTACCAACTGCTGGACGAAAGCAACCAGAAGTTGGTACCCTTATGCCCCTGTCCCACTTAGGAAACTTGAACGGAAACCTCTGGAGACTTTGCACCCCACCCAAGGTTTCCGAGTGGTTCCCGGAGGTTGCAGGTGGTTGCCGGAGGTTGCAGGTAGTGGAAGCAGGTAGGGAGACTGACAAAAACCTCCGGGAACCGCACGGAAACCTTGGGTAGGGCGCAAAGTCTCCAGAGGTTTCCGTTCAGGTTTCCTAAGTGGGACAGGGGCATTAGACAGCACTGAGTATAGAAGTTGGGAGGTCATGTTGCAGTTGTATAAGACGTTGGTGAGCATATTTAGAGTAGTGTGTTCAGTTCAGGGCACCATGTTATAAGGAAAGATATTGTCAAGCTTGAAAGGGTTCAGAAAATATTTATGAGGATGTTGCCAGGACTCAACGGTGTGAGCTATAGGGAGAGGTTGAGTAGGCTGGGTCTCTATTCCATGGAGCGTAGGAGGATGAGGGTTGATCTTATAGAAGTGTATAAAATCATGAGAGGAATAGATCGGGTAGATGCACAGAGTTTCTTGCCCAGAGTAGAATCGAGGACCAGAGGACAAAGGTTCAAGGTGAAGGGGAAAAGATTCACTAGGAATCTGAGGGGTAACATTTCCACACAAAGGGTGGTGGGTGTATGGAATGAGCTGCCAGAGGTGGTAGTTGAGACTGGGACTATCCCAACGTTTAAGAAACAGTTAGACAGGTACATGAATAGGACAAGTTTGGAGGGATATGAACCAAATGCAGGCAGGTGGGGCTAGTGTAGATGGGACATGTTGGCCGGTGTGGGCAAGTTGAGCTGAGGGGCCTGTTTCCACACTGTATCACTCTATGACTAGTGTAGATGGAACATGTTGGCCTGTGTGGGCAAGTTGAGCTGAGGGGCCTGTTTCCACACTGTATCACTCTATGACTAGTGTAGATGGAACATGTTGGCCGGTGTGGGCAAGTTGAGCTGAGGGGCCTGTTTCCACACTGTATCACTCTATGATTCTAATAGATGGTCCACTTAGATAGCACTGGTGGGGTTCATTCACAAGGTGCTGCAAGGCACAGCAGGAGAATGGTGCCTCTGAACAACACCACAGCTACATGGGTTGATGCCACCACTGAACTGCTCCATGTCCTTGTCGCAAATGCCAATGTTGCTACTGTGCTGCCTCCTTCCCCAATCCTCTGAATGCCAGGAGCATTCAACATGAATGAATCCTGTCTCCAGGAAGGGTCTGCTGAACTTTGTTGCAGAATCAGCCATGCATTTCAGCTGATACGCTGCTCTCCTCGTGTATGGCAACTTGCCCAATGTTGTGTTACAGTGCAATAAATTGTTGTGAATATCAACTTGAATTCTATCACTGAAACTTCTATATGGTTTGGAAAACCTTTGGAATACCTTGGAAAACTGGAATACGGGTTAGAACAGGACAATACATGAAATACAAAAATCACCTTCAATTTTAAGAACAATTCAGTGAGTAAAGTTTCTAATAGTTCATGCAGAATTACAACATTAAAATCACTGCACTTTTTTCAACACATGCATGTTAATACATAGTCAGTCAGATAACAATGACACACACATCATAAGAAATTGTGTTAGTGTTAAGACTTACCATTATCCACGGGTGTGAAAGAGCAGCTTTTATGTTGAGCCTTTTCCTGCATAAAACAAAATAGTTTTCAGAATTGGGTCAAAAAATTTACTTGCTAATTAAATCAGGTTTCAAATGAAATAAGACTTATTTCCAAATGAAATGACATGACATAATAAAAACATTGTTAGACTAAGACGTAGTCTTTCCATGAAAAGGAAGTTTGGGATTTGCGCACAAATGGGTCCATGTCACAGGAGCAGTCTGAAGAAGGGTTTCGGCCCGAAACGTTGCCTATTTCCTTCGCTCCATAGATGCTGCTGCACCCGCTGAGTTTCTCCAGCTTTTTTGTGTAACCGCAGAATTAGACTATTCAGCCCGTCGAGTCTACTCAATGGCTTTGATGATCAATAGACAATTTGTGGCTGATAGATCTTTCCCTCTCAACACCATTCTCCCGCCTTACCTGTCCTGCCTTATCTATCCTGTTATTTACTTCCTCAAAGAATTCCAACAGATTTGTCAGGCAAGATATTCCCTTCACAAAACCATGCTGACTTTGGCCTATCTGATCATGTGCTTCGAAGTGCTTGGAAACCTCATCCTTAATAATGGACTCTACAATCTTACCAACCACTGAAGTCAGGCAAACCGGCCTATAGTTCCCCCTCTTTCGCTTTGCTCTCTGCCTGAACAAGGGAGTAACATGTGTAATTTTCCAGTCCTCTTGAAAGATCACCACTAATGCCGACAATTGTGAAAGCTGCCTCTGTCTTTGCAGCAGGGAGCTGGATTTTGGTGGGACAAGAAATTATCTCGACCCAAAAACATCACCTATTCCTTCTCTCCAGAGATACTGCCTGCCCCGCTGAGTTACTCCATCATTTTGTGTCTATCTCCGATTGAAACCAGCATCTGCAGTTCTTTCCTACAGATATTATATGTTTGTTTTCTTCATTTATGGGATGCGCACATCTTCTAGAAACAAATATTGATTGCCCGTTGTTAATTGATCTTGAGAAAGTAACAATGAGCGAGATACTTGAGAAACTGCAGTTGTTCTGGTAAATATGCTCCCATAATGTTGTTGAGTAAGGGGTTAGAACACAGTGATGGGGAAGGGCTAGAGTTGCAATAGACAATAGGTGCAGGAGTAGGCCGTTCGGCCCTTCGAGCCAGCATCGCCATTCAATGTGATCACGGCTGATCATCCCCAATCGGTATTCAAGAAGGAACTGCAGATGCTGGAAAATCGAAGTTACACAAAAAAGCTGGAGAAATTCAGCGGGTGCAGCAGCACCTATGGAGCGAAGGAAATAGGCAACTTTTCGGGCCGAAACCAGAATTTACAGAAGGGTTTCGGCCCGAAACGTTGCCTATTTCCTTCGCTCCATAGGTGCTGCTGCACCCGCTGAGTTTCTCCAGCTTTTTTGTGTATCCCCAATCAGTACCCCGTTCCTGCCTTCTCCCCATATCCCCTGACTCCGCTATCTTTAAGAGCCCTATCTAGCTCTCTTTTGAAAGTATCCAGAGAACCGGCCTCCACCGCTCTCTGAGGCAGAGAATTCCACAGTGTGAAAAAGTGTTTCCTCGTCTCCGTTCTAAATGGCTTACTCCTTATTCTGAAACTGTGGCCCCTGGTTCTGGACTTCCCCAACATCGGGAACATGTTTCCTGCCTCTAGCGTGTCCAAACCCTTAATAATATTTTTTGTTTCAATAAGAATCCCTCTCATCCTTCTAAACTCAAGAGTATACAAGTCGAGCCGCTCCATTCTCTCAGTATATGACAGTCCCGCCATCCCGGGAACTAACCTTGTAAACCTACGCTGCACTCCCTCAATAGCAAGGTCCTATGCAACTGCAGAAGGACCTCTTTGCTCCTATACTTAACTCCTCTTGTTATTTAGGCCAACATGCCATTAGCATCCTTCACTGCCTGCTGTACCTGCATGCTTACTTTCATTGACTGATGAACAAGGACCCCCAGATCCCACAGATACAACAGCACTAACCTACACATGAGGGACAATTTATAATTTACTGAAGCCAATTAATCTACAAACCTACACGTGTTTGGAATGTGGGAGGAAACTGGAGAAACCCCACGCGATCACAGGGAGAACGTACAAATTCCGTGCAGGCAGCACCCGTGGTCAGGTTTGGACTAGAGTCTCTGCTGCTGTAAGGCAGCAACTCTACTGCTGCACCACCGTGCCGCACTCAACCCTACAGATCAAGTAGATCTGTAAACTTCTTCATTCTGCTAGCCTCCATTTGTCTAATTCAGTGACATATAAGAGGGGATCTTATAGAAACATATAAAATTATTAATGGATAGGACAGGCTAGATGCAGGAAAAATGTTCCTGATGTTGGGGGAGTCCAGAACCAGGGGTCACAGTTTACGAAAAAGGGGTAGGCCATGTTGGCGCAGCGGTAGAGTCTCTGCCTCACAGCGCTTGCAGCGCCGGGGACCCGGGTTCGATCCCGACTACGGGTGCTGTCTGTACGTAGTTTGTACGTTCTCCCCGTGACAGCGTGGGTTTTCTCCGAGATCTTCAGTTTCCTCCCACACTCCAAAGACGTACAGGATTGTAGGTTAATTGGCTTGATGTATGTGTAAAAAATTGTCACTGGTGTGTGTGGGATTGTGTTAATGCGCGGGGATTGCTGGTCGGCGATGTATCTCTAAAATAAAACTTAGGACTGAGATGAGGAATAACATTTTCACCCAGTGAGTTGTGATTCTGTGGAATTCTTTGCCACAAAAGGCAGTGGAGGCCAATTCGCTGGATGTATTCCAGAGAGAGTTGGATTTAGCTCTTTGGTCTAACGGAATCAAGGGATATGGAGAGAAGGCAGGAGATCAGCCATGATCTTGTGGCGGTGCTGGCTCGAAGGGCTGAATGGCCCATACCTGCACCTATGTTTCTATTATAAACAAGCAGTCTAGCATCAGAGCCCCTGGGAATCAGATGCAAAATAAGCCCTCTAGTCATTAACCAAACCTTTCCTGTTTCCACTTGGATTCCATGGGATTTTACTATCTGATCAGTCTGTCCCATGGAGGTTTTTTCCAATGCCTTGCTTGAATCAGTGTGGCCTACATCAACAGGCTGGCCTTGTCGGCCATCCGCCAAATGGCCTCGATAGATCATTCCCTACTCAAACGTGGCCTTCCCTAAACATGTCCACAACCTTTCCTCAGGAAATCCAAAGTCTCGGTCACCTGAAGAAGGCACTGATGAAGGTGAACGTGAAAATATGAAGTCCTGACCCGAAACGCCACCTATCCATGTTCTCCAGAGATGCTGCCAGACCTGCTGAGTTACTCCAGCATGTTGTGTCTTCCAGAGCGAAATTCAACAGTTCATCTAAAAAGTGCAAGCTGATGAAAGAATGGGTCGACTGGGCTTGTATTCACTGGAATTTAGAAGGATGAGAGGATATCTTATAGAAACATATAAAATTCTTAAAGGATTGGACAGGGTAGATGTAGGAAAAATGTTGGGGGAGTCCAGAACCACAGTTTAAGAATAAGGGGTAGGCCATTTAGGACTGAGATGAGGAAACACTTTTTTACACAGTGAAGTGTGAATCTGTGGAATTCTCTGCCACAGAAGGCAGTTGAGGCCAATTCACTGGATATTTTCAAGAGAGAGTTAGACTTAGCTCTTAGGGCTAAAGGAATCGAGGGATATGGGGAAAAAGCAGGAACGGGATACTGACTGGATGATCAGGTATGATCATATTGAATGGCGATGCTGGCTCGAAGGGCCGAATGGCCTACTCCTGCACCTATTGTCTATGTTTCTACTGTATGTGGTGAAGCTTCTGCCTGTGTGCGTGTGTGTGTGTGTGTGTGTGTGTGTGTGTGTGTGTGTGGGTGTGTGTGTGTGTGTGTGCGTGTGTGTGTGCGTGTGTGTGTGTGTGCGTGGGTCCTGAGGAGAGGGTTGCGGCCGCTGCTAGCATCAACAAGCTCAGCTCACGTTCCAATAGTGAAACAGATCCTCAGCTCATTCTAGGACAGGTACAAACTTGCCTGTATCACACCCAGTCACTGAACAACAGCATGGAAGCGATTGCGTCAAACTGTCGACACCAGGAGTAGTAGGAGGAAGCCCGAGTCACATTCTGCCTGCCCCTGTTCCGCAGTGACAAGCTCTCTGATCGTACCATGTAGAGTTAGTTGTGGGGTGAAGAGCATTCTCACACCTCCTGCCCTCGCCAATGTTTCAGTTTAGTATCGTTTAGATCAAAGGTACAGCGCAGAAACAGGCCCTTCGGCCAACTGAGTCAGCGACGACCAGCGATCCCTGCACACTAACACTATCCTACACACACACACACACACACACACACACACTAACACTATCCTACACACACTCTCTCACATATACACACACACACTAACACTATCCTACACACACACCCACACTAACACTAACACTAACACTATCCAACACACACACACACACACACACACACACGGGACAATTCTTTCACAATTTTACCAAGTCAAATGATCTACAAATCTGTACGTCTTTGGAGTGTGGGAGGAAACCGGAGATCCCGGATAAAACCCACGCAGGTCACGGGGAGAACATACAAACTCCGTACAGACAGCACCCGCAGTCAGGATGGAAGCCGGGTCTCTGGCACTTCATTCTTTAACCGCAAAGAATGGGCAAGGTCAGGATGGAGTGGATGCGGAGAGGATGTTTCCACTAGTGGGAGAGTCCAGTACCAGAGGTCATAGCCTCCGAATTAAAGAATGGTCCTTTAGGATTTATTTAGTCAGAGGGTGGTGAATCTGTGGAATTAATTGCCACAGGTGGCTATGGAGGCCAAGCCAATGGATATTTTTAAGGCAGAGATAGATAGATTCTTGATTAGATGGGTGTCAGAGGTTACGGGGAGAAGGCAGGAGAATGGGGTTAGAAGGGAGAGATCGATCAGACATGATTGAATGGCGGAGTAGACTTGATGGGCCGAATGGCCTAATTCTGCTCCTAACACCTATGAACTAATGAAACACCTCGGCTGAGCGATTGTGTGTGTCCATGTTGACTGCACAGAGGAAAGAATCACACGTTAACCAAATGCCAGTCCTCACCTCGTGTCTTTCACCAGAAGGTTTTTGATGAAATCCATCGCCAGTTCACTCGTGTGACTGAAGAATTCTTCATCAAATTCGTAGTTCATTGCGGAGATGTTGGCGAGGGTTTCCTGCTTGGTTTCTCCAAGGAAGGGGGAAGCTCCGCTCAACCTGCCCCACAGTGACAAACAAAACTGTTGTAGAAACCTGCAGCATCCTCACCCAAAACCCCAACACATCACATCCTCACCCTGATCCCAATGTCACAAACATATATAGTCATAGAGTGATACAGTGTGTAAACAGGCCCTTCGGCCCAACATGTCCCAGCTGCACTAGTCCCACCTGCCTGCGCTTGGTCCATATCCCTCCAAACCTGTCCTGTCCATGTACCTGTCTAACTGGTTCTTAAATGTTGGGATAGTCCCTGCCTCAACTACCTCCTCTGACAGCTCGTTCCATACACCCACCACCCTTTGTGTGGAAAAGTTACCCAAATTCCTATTAAATCCTTTCCCCTTCACCTTGAACCTATGTCCTCTGGTCCTCGATTCCCCTACTGTGGGGAAAAGAGACTGTGCATCTACCCAATCTATTCCTCTCACAATTTTATACACCATTATAAGATTCTGATATGTGGTTTAGATGTGGGAATTTTGGACATGTTTCCAGGATAAAAGAAAGCGTTTATGTTCAGCGTCCTTGAAGTGTTTATTATATTTAGATCGAGGTGAGGTGAGGATCGGACATCAACTGCAATTCAAATAATATGATAAAAAAAATACTTACAGAATGTAGGTGATCACACCTATGCTCCTGAAAAACACAAAGGTCACTCTTACTATTTGATGAGCAGAGAAAGGACTGATCAATTTGTTATTTTGAGAATTACACATGAGAAACAGGCACTTTGGCCCACCAAGCCACACCATCCACCAATCCCTGTACACGAGCACTATCCTGCACGCTAGGGACAATTTACCGCCTTTAACTAAGCCAATTAACCTACGTCTTTGGAGTGTGAGTGGAAACCGGAGCAGCCGGGCAAAACCCACACGGTCACGGGGAGAGGGTACAAGCTCCGTACAGACACAGCCGTAGTCAGGATTGAACCCGTGTCTCTGGGGCTGTGAGGCAGCAACTCTACCGCTGCGCCACCGTGCCACCCCAAATGCTAAGGACGTTTTAAGTTTCTCAACCAGAGTTGGAAGTTAAAGACATTCCCATTCACCTTTAGCGGTCGATACTCACCACATATCTGCTGGCAGCCCGAGAGGTTCATAATTCACTATTTCTGGAGCTGGAATGTAGACACACACCAGACAAAAAATCAAAAATATGAAGCAACATGAATGGTATCACTTACTACAGCTGTTATATTTGAGACTGAGATGGATGACATTTCGGGTCGAGACCCTTCTTCAGGCTGGAGTCTGAAGAAGGGTCTCGACCCAAAACGTCACCCATTCCTTCTCTCCAGAGACGCTATCTGTCCCACTGAGTTAGTCCAGCATTTTGTGTCTATCTTCGATTTAGACCAGCATCTGCAGTTCCTTCCTACACAATGCATTTTCTGATATACCGTTCTATTTAACGTCATATCTTCCCTGAAAGACATGTGATTTGATAATATACCTAACCTGGAACTGAAATAATGAAAACTTATACCTACCAACAAACTCAGGCGTCCCAAATATGTTTTTAAATTCAACTCCGTCTTCAATTTTGTGAGCAAGGCCAAAGTCTATCAGTTTGATGTGTGGCACAGGTATCTTGTCAAGGAGCATTATATTTTCAGGCTGAAAAGAGAGAGATTTCAGAAGATGAACGGTAAACTGAGCCGCAAGGACAAAACACAATTTAATCACAAACCCTCAGCTTGAGGAAGTGCTGACATTCGACAGGAATGTGCACTATTTAGAGTCCCAGAAATTATCAACAACTCATACTAGAAACATAGAAACATAGAAACATAGAAAATAGGTGCAGGAGTAGGCCATTCGGCCCTTCGAGCCTGCACCGCCATTCAATATGATCATGGCTGATCATCCAACTCAGTATCCTGTACCTGCCTTCTCTCCATACCCCCTGATCCCTTTAGCCACAAGGGCCACATCTAACTCCCTCTTAAATATAGCCAATGAACTGGCCTCAACGACCTTCTGCGGGAGAGAATTCCAGAGATTCACCACTCTCTGTGTGAAAAAAGTTTTCCTCATCTCGGTCCTAAAAGATTTCCCCCTTATCCTTAAACTATGACCCCTTGTTCTGGACTTCCCCAACATCGGGAACAATCTTCCTGCATCTAGCCTGTCCAACCCCTTAAGAATTTTGTAAGTTTCTATAAGATCCCCCCTCAATCTTCTAAATTCTAGCGTGTACAAACCGAGTCTATCCAGTCTTTCTTCATATGAAAGTCCTGACATCCCAGGAATCAGTCTGGTGAACCTTCTCTGTACTCCCTCTATGGCAAGAATGTCTTTCCTCAGATTAGGAGACCAAAACTGTATGCAATACTCCAGGTGTGGTCTCACCAAGACCCTGTACAACTGCAGTAGAACCTCCCTGCTCCTACACTCAAATACTGAAGTGTAAAGTCACCTGTATTGTGTACGGGAGGGAGGTCCACGTGGGATTAGGATACATTTACCTCTTTAATTCTGCTTTCATGCAACTTATAATAAAGAACCTTAGAGACATTTTCTCGAGTACATACGTTCATCAATGGTTGGCCCATTGCGGGCAGGATGTGGAGGCTTTGAAAGACCGTAGAGGATGATTACCAGAATGCTGCCTGGATTAATGGCCATCAGCTACAGGGGGAGATTAGTTTCAGAGATACTGCGCGGAAACAGGCCCTTCGGCCCATCGGGCCCATGCCGACCAGCGATCCCCGCACATTAACACTATCCTACACCCACTAGGGACAATTTTTACATTTACCAAGCCAATGAACCTACAAACCCATACGTCTTTGGAGTGTGGGAGGAAGACCTTGGATAAAAAACCCACGCAGGTCACGGGGAGAACGTACAAACTCCGTACAGACAGCATCCAGAGTCGGGATCGAACCCGGGTCTCCGGCGCTGCATTCGCTGTAAGGCAGCGACTCTATCGCTGCGCCACCGTGACCGTTAGATAGACTTGGATTGTTTTCTCTAGAGTGGATGAGCGGAGACCCAAGACAGTAAATTATGAGAAGCATAGATGTGGTAGACAGTCAGAACATTCAAGGATTGAAATATCAAACACTAGAGAGGGAAAAGTTGAAAGGAGATGTACGGGGTAAGTTTAATTTGTTTACAGAGTGTCTGGATTGTGCTGTCGGAGGTCGTGGTGGAAGCTGATACTACACTGGGCATTAAGGAGACTATTGGGTAAACACATGGATTTGTAATGAATGGAGGGCGATGGATTATGTGCAGGCCATTAAAGGTTGGTCTTAGCATCATGTTAGGCACGGACATTGTGGTCCGGAGATCCTGTTCCCTCTGCTCTACTGTTCTACATTCCAATGGTATTACTTCATATTTCCTTATGATGAGGTAGGAGGCCATTCGGCCCACTTGGTCTATGCTAGTTCTCAGGGCACTCTCATCTCTGTTATTCCCCCACATTTCCATATGACCTCAAAAAGAGCACCCAGTGTCCCTCTGTCCACTGGCACGACAAGTAAATACAGTGGCCAGAGAGCCAAGCACCCAGTGTATCTGTGGAGTAACTCAGCGGGACAGGCAGCATCTCCGGAGGGAAGGAAGGGGTGACGTTTTGTGTTGAGACCCTTCTTCAGACGTGCGTGTTCTTTAAATAGTGCCATGAGATTATAAACAGTCAGATGAAGTCTCAATCTAAAACTTTATCCCAAGGGCAACCTCCCCTAGTGTAGCACTGCCTTAGAGTCTAGAATACATACTTGTTTTGCACTGAGCTTCAGCTGGGAGTGGGACTAATGAGTGTTCCCTGCGAGCTAGAATAGACCTAATGGGTTGAATGACCTCCTTCTGTGTCATAAGGGAGTAAATATATGATATTTGGAGTGGCTTCGGGAGTAAACTTACAGCAGCTTAGAGAGTAAATAGCTTATATTTACTAGAGCACCTTGGTGGGTGGCATGGTGGCTCAGCGGTAGAGTTGCTGCCTTACAGCTCCAGAGACCCGAGTTCGATCCTGACTACGGGTGCTGTCTGTATGGAGTTTGCACGTGACCAACGTGGGTTTATATCCGGGTGCTCCGGTTTTCTCCCACACTCCAGACATACAGATCTGTTGGTTAATGGGCTTGGTGTAAATGTAAATAGTCCCTAGTGTGTGTCATAGAAACATAGAAATTAGGTGCAGGAGTAGGCCATTCGGCCCTTCGAGCCTGCACCGCCATTTAATATGATCATGGCTGATCATCCAACTCAGTATCCCGTACCTGCCTTTTCTCCATACCCTCTGATCCCCTTGGCCACAGTCTGTCGGATAGGGATCGCTGGTCGGCACGGATTCGATGACCCAAAGGGCATGTTTCAGCGCTGTATCTCTACACTAAACTAACGCACTGCTAAAACTGCCTTGGATAAAATAGTTTGCTGAAGATTATGGGTTGGGAACAATAAGAAGAAGAGACAACACATGAAAATATTAAAAGTTATCAAGGATAATATTGATCGATCAATAATGGATCCTACCTTGAGGTCGAAGTGTGCAATGTTCTTGGAATGGAGATAGTTCACACCATCCAGGATTTGTTTAATAAAAGCTGTTGCTTCCTCTTCACTCAAAGACTCTTTCTGCGCCAGGAAGTCAAAGAGTTCCCCTCCAGAGACCCTGAAAACAGAATCAATCACTGTTATAGTGAGTGTTAGACAAGGATCCATCGACTGCTACTAGTACCTTGTGTCACCACTTCTGAAGAGTCCACTGGAAGTTGGACAATTCATACTGGACAATTTTTACATTTTTCAAGCCAATTAATTAATCTAATCATTAATTGTGAAGATGATTGTGTTCTTCACACAAAGAAGCACCAATTAGTTTAGTTTAGTTTAGAGATACCACGCAGTAACAGGCCCTTTGGCCCACCGAGTCTGCGCCAACAACAATCCCCGTACACTAACGCTATCCTGCACACACTAGGGACAATTTACAATTATACCGAAATCAATTAACCTACAGATCTGCACGTCTTTGGAGTGTGGGAGGAAACTGGAGAACCCGGAGGAAATCCACGTAGGTCACGGGGAGAACGTGCAAACTCCGTGCAGGCAGCACCCGTAGTCAAGATCGAACCCGGGTATCTGGCGCTGTGAGGCAGCAACTCTACCGCTGCACCACCGTGCCACCTCATGCATTAGCATGTCCAGTGTGGCCAACACACTGACAATGGAGACCGTCTCCACCTCTCCAGCAACAATCGTGTATTGCAGCAACGTCGGAGATGGCGTCTTTTTTCAGATCGGAGACGAGGAAACACTTTTTCTCACAGAGAGAGGTGAGTCTGTGGAATTCTCTGCCTCAGGGGGCGGTGGAGGCCGGTTCTCTGGATGCTTTCAAGAGAGAGCTAGATTGGGCTCTTAAAAATAGCGGAGTCAGGGGATATGGGGAGAAGGCAGGAACGGGGTACTGACTGGGGATGATCAGATGATCACATTGAATGGTGGTGCTGGCTCAAAGGGCCGAATGGCCTACTCCTGCATCTATTGTCTATTGTCTATTTTGGCTGAGGCATTCAGTCAAGATCCTTTCTTCTCTCAATGCCACATGTCAGATATCTCCGAGACATTATTCCCAAAGAGATAAAGTTGAGCTCCCTCTCCGACCATTATTCCTCTGTCAATGTCCCAAAGAATCAGCTTGCTTGGTCATTACCACATTACTGCTAATGGAGACACAAGGAACCCACAATAGGCAATAGGTGCAGGAGTAGGCCATTCGGCCCTTCGAGCCAGCACCGCCATTCACTGGCTGATCATCCCCAATCAGTATCACATTCCTGCCTTCTCTGGAAACACTCAATAGGTCTAGCATCAACTGCAAGACACACACGCATACAAACATACATAAAAACACACACACACACACACACACACACACACGTACATACACACACACACACACACACACACACACACACACACACACACACACACACACACACACACACATATACAACACACACACACACACACACACACACACACACACACACACACACACACAAACACACACACACACACAGACACACACACATATACACACGCATACACACACACACACACACACACACACACACACACACACACACACACACACACACACACACACAGACACACACACAGACACACACACACAGACACACACACACACAGACACACACACACACACACAGACACACACACACACACACACACGCACAATAAATTCTTCTGGTCAATGACCATTTTATTATTTGCAAGTAGGATGACAGAATGTTCCCAAAGTAAACACCACACAACAATGATAGAATCCACAAGGGGGCGCAATGATTTTAAATGGATAATACATGTCAACTAGGTACAAGTTCTCGGAGCAGAATTAGGCCATTCGGCCCATCAAGTCTACTCTGCCCTTCAATCTTGCCTGATCTACCACTCCCTCTCACCCCCATTTTCCTGGTTTCTCCCTATATCCCCCGACACCCTTAAGGGCCTGTCCTACTTACGTGATTTTTTTCGGCAACTTGCTGGCACCCGTCAATGCTGTTCTACCACGCAGGTTAGCACCGACAATGTTTCCAGATTTTTTTAGTTTAGTTTTTAGAGATACAGCACGAAAACAGGCCCTTCAGCCCACCGAGTCCATGCTGATCAACAACCCCTGCAGACTAATACAATCCAATACCCCTCGGGACAATTTACAATTTTACCAAAGGCAATTAATCTACAAATCTGTACATTTAATTTTTTATTTTATATTAGAGATACAGCGTGGAAACAGGCCCTTTGGCCCAACGAGTCCACACCAACCAGCGATCCCCGCACACTAACTATTGTCTAAATGGTGGCCGACTAGGAAAAGGGGAGATGCAGCGAGACCTGGGTGTCATAGTACACCAGTCATTGAAAGTAGGCATGCAGGTGCAGCAGGCAGTGAAGAAAGCGAATGGTATGTTAGCTTTCATAGCAAAACGATTTGAATATAGGAGCAGGGAGGTTCTACTGCAGTTGTACAGGGTCTTGGTGAGACTACACCTGGAGTATTGCGTACAGTTTTGGTCTCCAAATCTGAGGAAGGACATTATTGCCATAGAGGGAGTGCTGAGAAGGTTCACCAGACTGATTCCTGGGATGTCAGGACTGTCTTATGAAGAAAGACTGGATAGACTTGGTTTATACTCTCTAGAATTTAGGAGATTGAGAGGGGATCTTATAGAAACTTACAAAATTGTTAAGGGGTCGGACAGGCTAGATGCAGGAAGATTGCTCCCGATGTTGGGGAAGTCCAGGACAAGGGGTCACAGCTTAAGGATAAGGGGGAAATCCTTTAAAACCGAGATGAGAAGAACTTTTTTCATACAGAGAGTGGTGAATCTCTGGAACTCTCTGCCACAGAGGGTAGTCGAGGCCAGTTCATTGGCTATATTTAAGAGGGAGTTAGATGTGGCCCTTGTGGCTAAGGGGATCGGGGGTATGGAGAGAAGGCAGGTACGGGATACTGAGTTGGATGATCAGCCATGATCATATTGAATGGCGGTGCAGGCTCGAAGGGCCGAATGGCCTACTCCTGCACCTAATTTCTATGTTTCTATGTAACACTACTCGACACAGATTAGGGACAATTTAAACATACACCAAGCCAATTAACCTACAAACCTGTATATCTTTGGAGTGTGGGAGGGAAACCAAAGATCTTAGAGAAACCCCACGCGGTCACGGGGAGAACGTGCAAACTCCGTACAGACAGCAGACGTAGTCGTGATCGAACCTTGGTCTCCGGTGCTGCAAGTGCTGTAAGGCAGCAACTCTACCGCTGCACCACCATGGCCGTCCTAACATCTATGGAGTGTGGGAGGAAACCAGAGCTCCCGGAGAAAACCCACGCGGTCACGGGGAGAGCGTACAAACTCCGTACAGACAGCACCCGTAGTCAGGATCAAATCCGGGTCTCTGGCGCTGTGAGGCAGCAACTCTACCACTGCACCCCTATCCTGGTTATTTGCCGAATAATATTGCCAGATGCTTCAAATCAAACATCGAAGCAGAAAGTGGAAATGTTCAACAGGTCAGGAAGTTTCTTTTGAGAGGGAAACAGAGTTAATGTTCCAGTTCCTCAATGTTACACGCCATTCAAATCAACATCTGCACAACGCAACTGTCAGAGGCTGCAGGGAGAAGGCAGGAGAATGGGGTTAGGAAGGAGAGATAGATCAGCCATGATTGAATGGCGGAGTAGACTTGATGGGCCGAATGGCCTAATTCTACTCCTATCACATGATCTTATGAACCCTAGGCCACTTTCAGTCGACTTGCAGTGGGACTGAACGGCCTTCAGGCTCATCGCCCACGTAAGGGTCTCAAAATCCCCACTTCTCCAACATGGACAATCTTCTGGCATTTAATCTGTTTCATGCTTCAAGAATGTTTTATTGCCACATGTCCCAAACAACAATGACATTCTTACTTGCAGCAGCACAACAGTATATGTAAGCATAGTACTCTGTAAATGAGATGATACACTGAGTTCAACTCTTTGGGTCAGAACCCTTCTTCTGAGTGGAAGTGGAGGTTGGGGTGCGGGGGGGGGGGGGGGGGGGGGGGGGGGGGGATGTAGTGGAAGTGAGAAAAGGCCAGGACAAATCCAGTTTATTCCTCCCCCCACCTCTACTTCCTGTAGAAGGGTTCCGACCCGAAACGTCACCTATTCTTTTTATCCAGAGATGCCACCTGACCCGTTGAGATACTCCACAAACAGACACAAAATGCTGGAGTAACTCAGCGAGATATGCAGCATCTCTGGAGAGAGAGGAATGGGTGATGTTTCTGGTCGAGACCCTTCTTCAGACTCCAGCTTTTTGTGTCTATCTTCGTTATAAACCGGATGATCAACAAAAGGTGTTGGGAGGAAGGGGGAATGGAGTCATGGATCTTGCAGGAGTGAAGACCAAGGAAGAACTGGCAACGGTGCAAACAGGATTCCTCAGCCAAACGTGCCGCATAAAAGACAAAATGATGCGCAAATACCGAAGAACTAGAAAGGAGTGCGGGGAATGTCAGCAGGTCGGTTAATAACTGTGAATAGAGAAAGAAAGTTAATGCGTAGGAAGGAACTGCAGATGCTGCTTTACACCGAAGACAGACACAAAATGCTGGAGTAACTCTGCGGGACAGGCAGCATCTCTGGACCGGACAGGAGGAATGGGTGATGTTTCGGGTCAAGACCCTCAGTCTGAGGAGGTGTCAAGAGCCGAAATGTCACCCATTCCTTCTATCCACAAATGTTGCCTGTCCCGCCGAGTCAGAGCCCTGACCCACGGTGCGAGTTCATTCCAAGCGCTCGCCCGAGTTTAAAAAAAATCAAGCTCATGGTAAGCACGGAGAATGAACGTAGCGGGTACGTCGGAGCTCGGGGGTGTCTCTTAGCGCTAACGGCAGGTGCTCTGGAAGACTCGCTAACGGCAGGTAAGCACGGGAAGACTCGTGAGGAATTTTAAACATGATGAAAAATGTCCACGAGAGCCCCGAGTACCGACGAGTGGCCATTACCGTAAATCTCCGAGTTCGAATCAGGGCAAACTCGGGAGAGCTCTTGGAATGAACTCGTACCGTGGGACAGGGCTTTAACTCCAGCATTCTGTGTTGAAGAAAGTTAATGCTTCAGGCTGATGTCTTTCATTAGGAATTTTACAGCCAATGCTTTGTGTTGTTATATTGATGAAACCTTTTGGAAAATGCAAGATAATGACATATTTTAGCAAGAACTAAACAAAAAACGATAGCAATGAAAAATGTCTTAATTATAGTTTTACTGACATTGGTCCTAGATGGTTTGTTGCGAAACTAGTTGGAAAGAGCTTCGGTAAGATGGCTTCATTATTTGCAGCAGATGGAGTGACCTTTCCTCACAAAGGGAGAGCATTGCCTGTGTAGAAACACCCAGCTGTTTTGTTAGCGTGTTACCTTGGAGCAGGAGATGGTGACAAGGGTGAGCCACTAGCTGGCTTTGTCGTGTAAGAATAACAGATTTAATGACAGCACAGAAGGGGGTTGACCTGCGACGGCAACATTCACCACGACTAACGACTCGATGCCAAAGAGGTTTTAGACAAGAGATCTTTCTCGAGATGACGACCAGTGTTTACTGGGCTGTAACGCAAGCACAGGGCTGCATTGTGTATTGTCATTCCTCCTTTGTCAGCTGTGTTTAATGTCAAAGCAACTAGCACTCTGAGACTATGGGAACACAAGGCTTGTACTAACACACTTGGCAGCAAAAGAAACAAGTGATTCATTTTTCTCTCAACTTTCTCATTCTCTTACAGCTTTCCTAAAGCAGAATATACATTTGATTATGAATATGGCCAAAAGCCTAGGGCCATAAGGAGGTAAACCCAATCCCCCCATAAACAGGCCCCAAGTCTGCAACCCATCACTGAGCCACCAGACCCCGACACACTGCCCCTGTCAATCACAATCTATCTACAATCACATATTACAATCTTCAATTCATATTCCCACAGCAACATTTCTTATATTAACTATGATTCTCTTCAACTACCACAACCAGAGAGCAGTGCGGAACTGCTATCTACCTCATTGGTGACCCACGGACTATCTGTGATTGCACTTTGCTGCCTTTCCCTTGGACTAAATGTTATTCCCTTATCATGTCCCTCTACATTGTAAATGGCTCGATTGTAAACTTCAAATTCCTTGGAGTCAATCTCACCAACAGCATCTCCTGAACCACCCATATTGAAGCAACGAACAAGACAGCACACCAGCGCCTCGACATCCTTAGGTTCATGAACTTCGGCATGTCCCCTACAACTCTCACCAACTTCTACAGGTGCGCTGGGGAGAGCATCTTATCAAGATGCATCACAGATTGGTTTGGGAACAGCTCCATCCAAGACCGCAAGAAATTGCAGTGAATTGTGGACACAGCCCAGACCATCACACAAACCAACCTCCCTTCCATCGACCCCATCTACACCCCACGCTGCCTCGGCAAGGCCAGTAGCATCATCAAGGATGAGTCACACCCCGGTCACTCCCTCTTCTCTCCTCTCCCGTCAGGCAAGAGGTGTAGAAGTGTGAAAACACACACGTTCGGATTCAGGGACAGTTTCTTCCCAGCTGTTATCAGGCAACTGAACCAGCCTTCCACACCCAGAGAGCAGTCCTGAACTACTATCCACCACATCAGGGACCATTAGACTATCTTTGATCAGACTTTGCTTTACCAGGACTAAACATTATTCCCTTATCATGTATCACTGTACTGTAAATGGCTCGATTGTAATCAAGAGTCAAGTGTTTTATTGTCATATGTGCCGGGACGGGGCAATTAAATTCTTGCTTGCTGCAGCGCAACAGAATATGTGAATATGTGAACATGGTATATAATGGGGAGGGGTGGAGGGGGGGGGAAGAAAAAGTTCAATAAATAACAAATATAGTGCAAATAACAAATAATAATATAGTCTTTTGCAGTTCAGAGCTCATAGCTTATTTGTTGTGTTTAATAGCCTGATGGCTGTGGGGAAGAAGCTGTTCCTGAACCTGGGCGTTGCAGTCTTCATGCTCCTGTACCTTCTTCCTGATGGCAGTGGTGAGATAAGTGTGTGGCCAGGATGGTGTGGGTCCTTGATAATTTTGGCGGCCTTTTTGAGGCAGCGACTTCGATAGATCCCTTCGATGGTGGGGAGGTCAAAGTCGGTGATGGACTGAGCAGTGGTCACAACTTTTTGTAGTCTTTTCCACTCCTGGACATTCAAGTTGCCGAACCAGACCACGTGCAACCAGTCAGAATGCTCTCTACCGTGCACCTGTAGAGGTTTAGGAGAATCCTCTTCGACATGCCGAATCTCCGTAATCTTCTCAGGAAGTAGAGTTGCTGATGTGCCTTCTTCACACTTGCATCGGTGTGCTGGGTCCAGGAAAGATCATCTGATATATGCATAACCCAGGAATTTGAAGTTATTGATACTCTCCACCATCGTCCCGTTGATATAAACAGGATTGTGGGTCCTCATCCTTCCCCTACTAAAGTCAACAATCAGTTCCTTGGTGTCGAGAGCCAGGTTGTTGTGCTGTCACCATTTGGTCAGTTGGTCAATCTCACTTCTATACTCTGACTCGCCCCCGTCTGTGATTTTGCTTTGTAGGAGGTGATGGCATTCAAGCCCTGCCACAGTTGCCGTACATCCCTCTTCCTCCAGCTTGGAGCAGAAGTCCCTGTTGGCCTTTTTGATGGCCTTACCAAGGTTGTATCTGAACTTCTTATAGACCTCTGCATCTCCAGACCTGAATGCCCCGTGTCTGGACTTCAGAAGAGTGCGGATCTCATGGTTCATCCAAGGCTTCTGGTTAGGAAAACGCTCGGAAGGTTTTTGTTGGGATGCAGTCCTCCACACATTTCTTTATGAGGTCTGGAACGACTGTGGCATATTCATTCAGGTCCGTTGCCAAGTCCCTGAACATTCCCCAGTCTACACACATTTCTTTATGAGGTCTGGAACGACTGTGGCGTATTCATTCAGGTCCGTTGCCAAGTCCCTGAACATTCCCCAGTCTACAGACTCCAAGAGTGGCACAGCGGTAGAGTTGCTGCCTCACAGCACCAGAGACCCAGGTTCGATCCCGACTAAATAATTCCTCCAAGATATATTTTATGGACCACAATCCACTCCAATGGAAAATCCAGGTAACCAGCAGCAAACAGATATATAAATGCCGATGGCCCCATAAAATGTGGTTTTCAATTATGCTTGGCTGACTTCCCAAACGTGATTGAAGTTAGTAAGGTAAATATGACTGTTTTGGGTGGTGTGTTTTGAATTTACAATTCTCTAATCTAGGGTTATTAAAAGGAATCATTCAGAAATACTAAAGATTCTTTTAGAAAATAAAACACACTCAAAATGCTAAAATAACTTGGCCACAATCTTGTAGAGCCAGTTTCAGTTTCAGGAGAATGATATTTGGGCAATGGGTAAATAGACACTCAGGGATATTTATCGCTAGTGTAGGCCCAGAGTGCAGAGTATCGGATGGAGTGCACGGTGGCACAACTGTAGAGTTGCTGCCTTACACCGCCAGAGACCCGGGTTCGATCCTGACTACGGGTGCAGTCTGCATGGAGTTTGTATGTTCTCCTTGTGACCGCGTGGGTTTTCTCCGGGTGCTCTGGTTTCCTTCCCCGCTCCAAAGACCTGCAAGTTTGTAGGTTAATGGGCTTGGTATAAATGTAAATTGTCCCTAGTATGCAGGGCTGGTGTTTGTGTGCTGGGTGCGGACTTGGTGGGCCGAAGGGCCTGTTTCCACGCTGTATCTCTAAACTATGGGTGATGGGATATAGGGAGGTACAGTCATTGTTGGCAGGAAGCCAATGGATGATGATCTACCTGCTCTTATTAAACCTCACCCTCCCCCCCCCCCCCCCCCCCCAGCTCCCACATTGCACCTCTGGCATATTGCCTTGAAGTCCATCAGCGCAGACCAGGACTGGTTCCTTGTGGATAGACACTCTGCTGGAGTAATCCAGTGGGACAGGCATCATCACTGGAGGAGTTCCCCATGACGCCACCCATTCCCTCTCTCTAGAGATGCTGCCTGTCCCGCTGAATTACTCCAGCATTTTGTGTCTTCCTTCCATTTAAACCAGCATCTGCAGTTCCATCCCACACTGCTTCCTTGTGGGTCAGGTCTATACCGAGCGGTCATTCTACAATTGGCCTTTAGCCTCGATCCTTACTCTTAAGGGACTCAGAGCAGATAACGGGAATGTTCTCCAAGACTGTTTTAAACCCTCTCCAGCACACTGAATCCTCACGGCCCCTGGTCGAGGCTTCCTTAGTTTTAGGCACAGTCCGACCATTCACTCTTCACTCTACCCACCTTTAATATCTCAGTCTGATCGCAGCACGTCTCGTGCTCTCTGGATCTTGTCAGGTCTCTGGGATGTTGCTCCACCAGTCTCTTGCCGCATGGAGCAAAGGAGGCTGACACGTTACCTTATAGAGGTTTATTTAATCACGAGGGCAAAGATCAAAGGTTTCAAAGAAAGGTTTTGGCCTGAAACGTTGCCTATTTCCTTCGCTCCATAGATGCTGCCGCACCCGCTGAGTTTCGCCAGCACTTGTGTCTACCTTCAAAGGTTTCAAAGGTCTTTTATTGTCACATGCACCTCTAGGTACAGTAATATGCAGATTACCATACACCATATGAGAAAAAGCAACAAGACACATAAAAGTTAACCATCCACCACAGTGGATTCCCCACACTCCTCCCTGTGATGGAAGGCAACATAAGTCCAATCTTCTTCCTCTTTGAGGTGAACAGTCACAGTATTTTACCCCAGGATAGGAAGGGTCTATGTTGAATGTGGAAAGATTTAACAGAGACCTGAAGGAAACCTACCTATTCACACAGAGGATGGTGGGTATGTGGAACAAGCTGCCAGAGGAAGGTACCACAACAATATTTAAAAGACTGCTAAGATAGACACAAAACGCTGGAGTAACTCAGCGGGTCAGGCAACAGAATAGATGATGATTCGGGTCGAGACCCCTCTTGAGATTGAGAGTCAGGGGGGAGGGAAACTAGAGGTATGAAAAGATTCCGGACACATCGGAGCCAGCACCGATGGCCAAGGAAAGGTGGAGCCCACAATGGTCCATTGTTGGCTCATTGTTGACAGCTGAGTGGAATGGAAAGGTTCAGGAGGAATATGGACCAAACAAGGGCAAATGAGACTAGCTGGGGTGGACATGAGGCCAGCATGGAGTAGTTGGGCCGAAGAGCCTGTTCTGCGCTGTATCATTCTATGACTGTGATTCCCACCCCAAGGGCCTTTGATACTGTACTCGCTGGAGTTTAAAGGGTTGAGGGGGGAAACTTATTAAGACTTACCGAATAGTGAAAGGCCTTTGCTCTACAATGCAACACTGTTCATTCCCATTTGAAAATAATTAGGGCAAAACCGAGAGTTGGTTTAAAATGTCCGGCACGTCTTTTAGTCTCATTTATCTTTCGGATGAGACGGCAGTGAAGATCCAATCAGACCCCAGTTACAGGCAAGACAATAACATGCGTATCAAATGAGATCTGCATCAACACAGCAGGCTTGATGTTCGGAGGCTGTGATTATTGTTGGGATTCTGAGGAGAATGGTCAGATTGTGAATGGCTCTGTCTGTACTCACTCCACAGTCCACAATGCGTTCTCTGTCTCACAACCCCACGCACAGCAGCAACCGACCACCACTGTCACGGCTCACTAGACAACAGTGGTGCAGCAATGCATCCCCACCATTCAGAAATCCCAGGTGCAAAGGGATTTGCAAATGCTGCTGCAGGGTTCCCAAAAAGCTCATTTGCAGGTCGAATCGCTAGAAAGGAAGGCAAATGCAATGCCAGCATTTATTTCGAGAGGGCTAGAATATATTTTTAAAAAAGGGAAGTAATGCTGAGGCTCTATAAGGCACTGGTCAGACTGCATTTGGAGCATTGTGGTGAGCAGCTTTGAGCACAATATCTGAGGAGGGATGTGCTGGTGTTGTAGGTTTGCGAGAATGATCCCAGGCTTGAGTGGGTTAACATACGATGAGCGTTTGATGGCACTGGGCCTGTACTCGATGGAGTTTAAAGGAATGATGTGGTTGCGCAGCGGGACTGGAAACCGGAGCACCCGGAGAAAACCCACGCGGTCACGGGGAGAACGTACAAACTCCACACAGACAGCACCCACAGTCAGGATCAAACCCGGGTCTCTGGCGCTGTGAGGCAGCAACTCCACCGTGCTATTTCTCATTGCTTACACGGTAATACCAAGCAGTCCCGCCTCACCCTTCAGTCACTTACCTCAGTGGAATGCTTGTCGTATTTCTCCTTGTCGTATTTACGCCCTCCCTCGCGGCCTAACAGCTTGCGGCCTCTCCCGGAGTCGGGGCCCAGAGCTTCAGCAACGGGCACAGCGCAGACTTTCCATCGCGGAGGCTGGGATCCCTCGTCGAGGATCGCTGGAGAAGAGCTCCGACCGCCGGCCTGCGGCCTACAACATCGTGAAGCCTCGGTCTCTGGTAGGAAGCGGCCGATTCTGAACCTCCAAGCCACAGAGTGTCCGTCCGTCCTGATGTCGGAGTTTCCAGCATCCTGATGAGAGGGCCTGAACATTGGGCCTTCCGTAGCGGCGACTGCAGAGGGTTCATGGTCCCGACCACGGATAAACAGGAGGAGGCCCGACAAACTTATTGCCTTCCACCACAGTGAAGAATGTTGATCCCACTGTGGTGGATGTTCATGTTGTATTCTATTGTGTATTGTGCTCTTTTGATTGTATGGCCACATGCTAAGTCAAATTCCACTGCACCCTAATTGGTGCATGTGGCAATAAATGTGAACTTGAACTTGATTTCACCCGTGAATGTGAAGCAAACTTTTAAAGCTAAGATTGCCAGGTTCATAAGATCATATGATAGGAGCAGAATTAGGCCATTCGGCCCATCATGCCTACTTCGTCATTCAATCATGGCTGAGCCATCTTTCCCTCCTAACCCTCTCCTCCCCATAACCTCTGACACCCGTACTAATCAAGAATTTATCTATCTCTGCTTTGAAAATATCCATTGACTTGGCCTCCACAGCCTTCTGTTGCAATGAATTCCACAGATTCACCACCCTCTCATTACATACATTCCTCCTCATCTCCTTAAAAAGAACATCCTTTAATTCCGAGGCTATGGCCTCTAGTCCTAGACTCTCCCACTAGTGGAAACATCCTCTCCGCATCCACTCTATCCAAGCCTTTCACAATTCTGTCCGTTTCAATGAGGATCCCCCCTCATTTTTCTAAACTCCAGCGAGTACAGGCCCAGCGCCGACAAACATCCATCGTAGATTAACCCACTCATTCCTGGGATCATTCTTGCAAACCTCCTCTGGACCCTCTCCACAGTCAGCGCATCCTTCCTCAGATATGGGGCCCAAAACTGCTCACAATATTCCAAAGGACAGGTTCTTGATTAATAAGGGTCAAAAAGGTTACAGGGAAATGGCGGAAGAATTGAGAGGAAGAAATAGATCAGCCATCGTCGAATGCACGAGCAGACTCGATGGGCCGAATAGCCTGATTCTGTCCCTATCTCCTATGATGCCACTGCAGTAAGCTCAAGGGACAGCTCGTCAGGTTCCCTCTGATCACGTCCCCTCCCTACACCCCGTCTGTGTTGAACAAAATTGGAAGGAAGCACCGCATCCTGTTTACTGTATTAAGTTAAACTTCCTTCATCATTTCCTTTTTTAACCACAAAAGTTTCAGCCAAAGATCCTATAGCGAGCAAGATGGTCCCCTCGACGAAAAAGGCGTTGTACGGCCATGGGCAGATTCATGGGTAATTTTCAACCCCATTTCCGTAACCGGCTTCCATCTCCGCACCAAAGATCCCGTAGGATAATAGTGCGGAGACGGAAGCCGGTTACGGAAACATCCTCGTAAAAATAAAAGTTATTTGGTAAAAATCTTCTCCTCATTTTCAGAATTTTAATTTATTAACACAAACTGTTCCCCCGCAACGTTGATTACACTGCGAGTCGGGTCGGGTGCGGTTACTAAAATGGATGAAAAAAAGGCCCACGTTCCGTTCCGTTGCGTACTACACATCAGCCCATTAAGCAGGAATGGTCCATCTTGCTCCGCTATAGGATCTTTGGTTTCAGCCTCTCTCCTGTCGTGTGTTTGCGGGGACTCCCCCGGTGGTCTCCCAACCTTCAGCCTCCATAATCCTCACTGTCCAATCGGCCATTGCTCTATGCAGCTCCACACCACTGCCAACTTGGTTTGTTGTACATTGTCACATGTACCGAGGTACAGCAAGAGGTTTATTTGCACTCACTCCACCCCGTCAAATCAAATTCGTACTTTAAACGAGTACAATCATGCCATAAACAAACGCAAGGAGAAAAATACCAGGGTGCGGAATATAGTCATAGACTGATACAGCCTGGAAACAGGCCCTTCGGCCCAACTTGCCCACACCGGCCAACATGTCCCAGCTACACTAGTCCCACCTGCCTGCGCTTGGTCCATATCCCTCCAAACCTGACCAATCCATGTACCTGTCTAACTGTTTCTTATACATTGGGATAGTCCCAGCCTCAACTACCTCCTCTGGCAGCTCATTCCACACACCCACCACCCTTTGTGTGAAAAGGTTACCCCTCAGATTCCTATTAAATCTTTTCCCCTTCAACTTGAACCTATGTCCTCTGGTCCTTGATTCACCTATAGTGTTATAATATCATAGTGTCGCAGATCAGCTATGATTGAATGGCGTGATTGATGGGCCGAATGGCCTAATTCTGCTCCTATAACTCACAAACGTATGAAGTAACTACCAGATTTTACCCAATAACCTGAAGCACGCAGCATTCAGGGACAAAACCTCAGCTTCCCTTTCTGGGTGGCAGTGTTTAGGATGCTGCAGTGAATTCAAGAATTCCAGATAGCCCGTGCACATCTGGACCAGCCAGTCCTGATGCAAGGTCATCCATCTTTATTCAGTTTGGCTTTCCCCACAGATGCTGCCCGATCTGTTGGGTATTACCGGAATTCTCTTTTGATTCCTTTTTCCAGCAATGGTCTGCTTCTCCAGGTCCCATTGTTCATTTTTATACTCTAATGCCCTCACTCATCGATTGACTGGTCAGCACCAAAAACGTTCATCCACATTGTTTACTCTTGTTTACAGAGAAAAACTGCAAGGTTTGCAATGAGGTAGGTTGGAAGATCGGGACTACACCCTAGCTTTTGGGAGGACCATTCAGAAATCTGATACAGATGGAAGAAGCTGGAATCTGGATTCTGGTGATACGAGCTTTCAAGGCTTTGTATGGGGTGGAAGATTGCAACCTTCACGTGGTCTGCCCTGTTTCGACTAATGCAATCAACTCGACGTGCACAAACGGAAGATCAAATAGAACAAGTTGTCCTACAACTTTAGGCTGTGCACGCCACACGAAAGAAGAAGAAGCTTTTGTATCTTATCGTGAGCAATTTTCCCCTCGTTTATAACTGTATTTGTCACCCCTTCAGCCAAATCCAATAATACGTAGCAAATTTCCCAGACTGTCGGATGTTAAGTCTTTTAATAGCAAAGTACTCATTTTGTTTTCTTTCACACGCTACACAAAGGTAGATACATTTCTGTACATCGACACAACAAACTGATGTAACTCAGCGGGACAGGTAGCATCTCTGGAGAGAAGGAACAGGTGACGCTTCGGGTCAAGATTCATATTCAGATGACCCAAATGACCGGAAACATCACCCATTCCTTCTCTCCAGAGACCCTATCCTGCCTGTCCTGCTGAGTTACTCCAGCTTTTTGTGTCTATCTTCGGTTTAAACTAACATCTGCACCTCATTCCTGTACATTTTTGTATAATACCTCAGTATTTCTCTCAGTACTGGCATAATATTGTTATCTAGGAATTCAACATTCTTCAGCAGTTTATTGACGTATTGTAATATTTTATAACCACTCCCTTGTTATTGATCGATAACCACAGTGTATTACTGTGTACGGGCATCCTGTGTGAGAGGTATCAAAGGCGAGTCACTGTAGGCTGATGTGATTCACAATGGCAACAGCAAGGTAAATAATGCTGAGATTAGTTACAGTCAAAGTACATCTGCAGAGATGCGAATCTTTAACGCCACTCAAGACAGCTCGCAAAGGGGAGAGACGGGACGGGACCTGCGTGGCAGGTAATAGGTGGACACGGACCAGGGTAACAAATGACAAGCCTTCCCAATCAAAAGCCACACTGATCCATGTGCTGGTAGACAAAAGTGCTGGAGAAACTCAGCAGGTGCAGCAGCATCTATGGAGCGAAGGAAATAGGCAACGTTTCGGGCCGAAACCCTTATTCAGACTGATCCCTGTGCTAACAGGACAACAGTGACTCAGTGCTGGACAACATGGATAGGTGACGTTTCGGGTTGAGACTTATTGTGGAGTCCTGGCCTGAAACGTCACCTAACCACGTTCTCCAGAGACGCTGCCTGACTTGCTGAGCTTACTTTAGTTTATAGATACAACACAGAAACTCGGCACACCAAGTCCACGCCGACCAGCGATCCCCACCAACTAACACTATCCTACACACACTAGGGACCATTTATAGCTACCCCAAGCCAATGAACCTACAAAACTGTACCTCTTTGGAGTGTAGGAGGAAATCCCGGAGAAAACCCATGTGACCATGAGGAGAACGTACAAACTCCACACAGACAGCACCTGTTGCCAGCATCGAGGTGTAAGCCTCGGAAGGAAAGAATGTTCCTTTCTTCTACACTTTGACCTATGAATTACTCAGCCTTTTGCATACCTGTAACATTTGCCGGTCTCGTCCCTATATTACTATATTACGTTGCTGTAGTGCTGGGTCAAACTGCGCAGTGTTGCCTGCGTAAAGTCCATTGCAAAACCACATATTGATCCTATCACTGCCATCATTTGACTCATTGCCAGAGGTGTTGGCTGAGATCAGAAAATATTGACCTCCTCCTTTTCCCAGCACAGCAAGAATAACAACAATTCTAAACTATTTCATAAGATCATCAATGATAGGAGCAGAGTTGCGTCATTTGGCCCATCTAGTCTACTCTGCCATACAATCATGGCTGATCCATCTCTCCTTCCTAACCACATTCTCCTCCCTTCTCCCCATAACCCCTGTCACCCCGTATTAATCAAGAATCTAGCTATCTCTACATTAAAAATATCCACTGCATTCCACAGATTCACCGGCCTCTGACTTTAAGAACTTCCTCCTCATCTCCTTCTTTACAAACTTTCCTCCTTTAATTCTGAGGCTGTGACCTCTAGTCCTAGACACTCCCACTAATGGAAATATCGTGGAAACATTTCCATTGCACTGCAAACCTCAAAAGGTACAGGAAATGTGACAGAGATGTAGAAACACCATGATTCACACATATTTTAAATGACTCCAAAAAGAACAAAGAGATGGGATTCTTTACCTATTATGGTATGTTGTGCAGTAATGCAAAAGTGGGTGTGAAAATGTTTTTTTTAACCACTAAACTGTTCGGAGAAATCGCTGCTATGAGTGAAGTGTTTTTTTTGTCGTCGGTCCCGAAACAGAACAATGAAATTCTTATTTGCAGCAGCACGTCACATATGTGAACATAATACTCTGTAAATGCCACAATAAATAAATAAAAGTGCAGTAGATATTTTTTAAAAAAGACAAATAAAAAGATAATAGTTGTGCAAGTGAAAAATAATGTCCTCAAGTCTATATCAAAGATCCTATAGCGAGTAAGATTGCCTACTCGACGAAAAAGACGTAGTACGGTCATGGGTAATTTTCGGCCCCATTTCCGTAACCGGCTTCCGTCTCCGCACCAAAGATCCCATTGTAGCGGAGCAAAGATAACTACTGCGGAGACGGAAGCCGGTTACGGAAACATCCTCGTAAAAATAAAAGTTCTTTGGTAAAAATGTTCTCCTCATTTTCAGAATTATAATTTATTAACACAAACTGTTCCCCCGCAACGTTGATTACACTGCGACGGCGAGTCGGGTCGGGTCGGGTTACTGAAATGGATGAAAAAAAGGCCCACGGTCCGCTCTATTGTGTACTACACGTCAGCCCATTGCATTTAGCAGGGGTGGTCTATCTTGCTCCGCTATAGGATTTTTGGTCTATATAATTCTTAGCTTATTTGGAGGTTGTAGTGTTTAATAGCTGATTAATGGTTGTCGGGAAGAAGCTGCTCCTGAACTTGGATGTTGCAGTTTTCAGGCTTTTTTATTTATGGCAGGAGAGAAATGAGAGTGTGGCCAGGGAGATGTGAGTCTCTGATGATACCGGCTGCCTTTTTGAGGCAGTGACTCCTGTAGATCCCTTCGATGGAGCGGAGGTCAGATCCCGTAATGGACCGGGCAGTGTCCTCTTTATGTGTGAGGAAGAATGAGTGGACACGCAGGGAGGGAGGATGGGGGGAGAGGGAGGTGAGGGGCACAAAGATGTTAAATGGCACAAGTCAACACGACTCTCTTGGAATGAATCAAAGATCCTATAGCGGAGCAAGATAGATCACGCAACGGAGCGGAACGTGGGCCTTTTTTCATCCATTTCAGTAACCCGACCCGTCCCGACCCGACTCGCAGTGTAACCAACGTTGTGGGGGAACAGTTTATGACAATAAATTAAAATTCTAAAAATGAGAAGATTTTTACCAAAGAACTTTTATTTTTACGAGGATGTTTCCGTAACCGGCTTCCGTCTCCGCACTAGTATCTTTGCTCCGCTACGATGGGATCTTTGGTGCGGAGACGGAAGCCGGTTACGGAAATGGGGCCGAAAATTACCCACGAATCTGCCCATGACTGTACTACGTCTTTTTCGTCGAGTGATCTATCTTGCTCGCTATAGGATCTTTGCTATGAATGGCCTGAGGTTGTATCTCGTTCTGCAACCTGGTCAATGCACAGTAATGATCCAAGGCCTGGGTCACCCTGCCCAGTGTCAGACATCACAGCCACGATCAGCACTACCTGTCTGTGAGAGGTGAGAGATTAAGATCGAGGTGATGCAGTAATTGAGGATGAAAGAGAAACATGTTATTGCAGGCACTCGTGCAGCCAGCTGAGGCTGCCAGATTCCTGCATGACTCTTGTTTAACAGTGAGTGAACGTGGGGTGCAGGTTGCAATGTGTCCGCCTGCGTTCTGATAGTAAGTGGGGTTAATGTTGTCTCGTATCAAAACTTTTTAAAAGTATAATTATGTTTAGTTTAGTTTAGAGATACAGCGCAGAAACAGGCCCTATGGCCCACCGAGTCCGTGCCAACCAGCCCCGTACACTAACACTATCCTGCACACACTTGGAACAATTTACAATTTTACCAATGCCAATTCACCCGCAAACCTGTACGTCTATTGTCTATTGTCTATGGAGTGTGGGAGGAAACCGGAGCACCTGGGGAAAACCCACGCAGGTCACGGGGAGAACATACAAACTCCATACAGACAGCACCCAAGGTCAGGATCAAGCCCGGGTGTCTGGCGCTGTGAGGCAGCAACTTTACCGCTACGCCATCGTACCGCCCTTTGGTTTATTACCAAGTTACAGTGAAAAGCTTGTGTTTACGTGGCTATCCAGTCCAAAGCCTATACAGAAATACAGTCAAGGTGTCCACAGTGCACAGATACACATATAACATTGAAGTCCGATAAAGTGCAATTAAAGATAGTTCGAAGGTCTCAATGACATGGATTGCCGCTCAGGACCACTGTAGCTGGTGAGAGCATGGTTCAGTTGCCCGATAACAGCAGATAAGGTGGCATAGCGGTAGAGTTGCTGCCTCACAGCGGCAGTGACCCGGGTCGATCCTGACTTTGGGGGCTTGTCCATACAGAGTTTGTACGTTCTCCCCGTGACCTGCGTTGGTTTTCTCTGAGATCTTCGGTTTCCTCCCACATCCAAAGACGTAGAAGTTTGTAGGATATTTGTCTTGTTATAAATGTAAAACATTGTCCCTAGTGTGTGTAGGATAGTGTTAATGTGCGGGGATCGCTGATCAGCGCAGACTCGGTGGACCAAAGTGCCTGTGCCCGCTCTGTAACTAAACTAAGCTAAGAAACTGTCCCTGAATCTGGAGGTGTGCGTTTTCAAACTTCTGTACCTCTTGCCAGATGGGAGAGGGGAGAAGGGGGAGTGACTAGGGCGAGGCTGGTCTTTGATTATGCTGGCAACCATAGTCAGGATTGAACCCGGGTCTCTGGTGCTGAAAGGCAGTAACTCTACCGCTGCGCCACCGTGCTGCTCTAGTTGACCCACAGTGAGAGGACACGTTTTCCACTAACTGTATAAAGGGCCTGTCCCACTTTGCCGATTTTTATCAGCGACTGCCGGCTTCATTGACAGACGTACCAGGGTCGCCGAAAGATTTTGAACATTTCATAATCCAGCAGCGAGAAAAAAAATGTTGCGACACTTGCGGAAACACCGTTCGTCAATACGCCATCACGCCATGGCACGCCACGACTTTTTCGGTGACCTGATACATCAGTCAATGATGCCGGCAGTCGCCAAATATATCACCAAGTGGGACAGGCCCTTAACTGGGTAATGATCATTTAAAAATTCACTGAACAAAGAATGAAAGTTTAAAGTACTTAGTCTTATTCAAATTTCAAGTCTGTATCCAACACATGCAAGCAGTTCACCGCTGGTATACGCTATTCAGCATATCTTTGCAATCTGGAAGGTCCATTCAATCAACAATGTCACATTTAATCCATCCGTCGCCCACCCTATGTTAACTGCAACATTACTCTCACAGCCCTGTCCCACTGTATGAGTTCATTCAAAAGCTCTCCCGCGTTAAAAAAAAAATCAAACTCGTGGTAAGCACGTAGAATGTGCGTAGCGGGTACGTCGGAGCTCGGGGACGTCTCTTAGCGGCACATAACGCTAACGGCAGGTACTCGGGAAACGCGGTAAGCTCGGGAAGACTCGTAAAGATTTTTCAACATGTTGTACGAGTGCCTACGAGCGGCTATTACCATAAATCTCCGAGTTCGAATCAGGGCAAACTCGGGGGGGGGGGGGGGAACTCTTGAATGAACTCGTACAGTGGGACAGCACTTTTACTTGTTTGGCCTTAGCTACAAATCCATTTATATTTTGCTTTTACTCAACTTCAATATCAAAATAGTGCAAAGTTAATCCTTTTTTATGTGCTTCTCCTTAACGTTAATTATAGAATGAATCCAAAGATACGATTCACAATGCAAAAGAGCTGAAGTGTCTCGACCTGAAACGTCACCTATCCATGTTCTCCAGAGCGCTGCCGGACCTGCTGAGTTACTCCAGCAGTTTTTCACCAATGACTTCGATCTTTTACTGTTTTGAATTCATCCTCCAAACTACTTTTTTACAAACTCTCTGTGTCCAGTGCGTGAAAGATTTCAATCTCCCGTGCTTATTAACATGTATATAGACACAAAGATATTTTTCTTCCACGAGTAGTAGCTCTACTCAATAACCAAAAATCTGTAGCCTCCTTTTGCTCTGGTATTTTATTTAATTCACATGTTTAATCAGTAATGTTTTATTATTAATGTTTAATGTTTTATGTGTCATTCCTAACTGTCACTGTATGTCATGTTGTCACATGCGGGCGGAGCACCAAGGCAAATTCCTTGTATGTGAATACTAGGCCTATAAACATATTCATTCATTCAAAAAGCTGGAGTAACTCAGCGGGACAGGCAGCATCTCTGGAGAGAAGGAATGGGTGACATTTCAGACCGAGACATCTTCGGATCTCTGCAAGCTGCCTGTCCTGGTGAGTTACTCCAGCTTTTAGTGTCTATCTTCGGTTTAAACCAGCATGTACAGTTCCTTCTTACACACTACTTATTAACCTGTACCTATTATGTTCCTCGTGTCCTAGGCTTTCATTAAGAGATTATAAACTATGTCACCATGTGGGGTGTGGACGTTAGCTTCTGGCTCCAATACACCAGTGATTATGTGCAGTTGTTACTATTAATAGAAGCACTATCACCTGAACAAGTTGTAAACGCAGCAACACTATGTTATTGTGCTTCAAACTAAGTTCAAGTTACAAGTTACATTTATTGTCACATACACCAATTGGTGCAGTGAAATTTGAGTTACTATACAGCCACACAAATAAAAACAACACAACACACGATAGAATTTAACATGAACATCCGCCACACAGTGGAATCAATGTTTCCCACTGTGAGGGAAGGCAGTAAAGTTCAGTCATCTTCCTCTTTGTTCACCTGTGGTCGTGGTCTTTGAGCCTGCCGTAGTTGCCGCTACGGGCGGCCCGATGTTCAGGCCAGTGTCGGAACGGAAGAACACCCCTCGGGATTTGAATGTCGAATAAAACATGCACCATTCCTCTGGCCATTTTTTCAGTTGATCAACATCCAGTTGTGTCTTTAGACGACCTTCAACAGGGATTTATTTGTCACGTGTGTATATTTACATATTTATACGTGGATGCGCCGCGTTGAATGTTTTGGTACCATTTTCCAAAGTCCTTCTTCACGCTCCACTGCCCACCAACTATAAAGGCCGTACTAATCACGCCACCTGCATTCTCATCCAAATTATCAACACACACGGCAAACAACAGGGGGACCAGCAGCATGCCTTGAGCTAAACCATTTGTCACGGGCATCCAAAGGCAACCCTCAAATACCATCTTCTGTTTCCAACCATCAAATTGGTTAACTCACTCTGATCCCATGAATCAGTTTTGGAGATACCGCACGGATACGGGCCCTTCGACTTATCGAGACGGCACCGACCAGCGATCCCCGCACATCAACACCATCCTACACACTAGGGACAATTTACATTTATAACAAGCCAATTAACCTCAGATTCAGATTCAATTCAGATTCAATTTAACATTGTCAGTGTACAGTACAGAGACAACGAAATGCATTCATCCTACAAACCTGTACGTGTTTGGAGTGTGGGAGGAAACCGAAGATCTTGGAGAAAACCCATGTAGGTCACGGGGAGAACGTACAAACTCCGTACAGACAGCACCCGCAGTCGGGATCGAACCCTGGTCTCCGGCGCTGTAAAGCGGCAACTCTACCTGCTGTGCCATCGTGCCACTGCAAATTCTTCTGAATCAGTCTACCATGTGGGACCCTGTCAAAACTCTTGCTAAAGTCCATGTGGACAATGTCTAGCACCAACCCTTGTTAATCCTCCGGGACATCTCATTCAAAAACTCTCAGATTTGTATGTTACACAGAAAAGCTGGAGAAACTCAGCGGGTGCAGCAGCATCTATGGAGCGAAGGAAATAGGCAACGTTTCGGGCCGAAACCCTTCTTCAGATTTGTATGATCATTTCCCACAAACAAAGCCACGCTGGATATCCACAATCTATCACACTGAAGCAAAACATCAGGTGCAGCAGAGATAATGCTCGGCAGAAGGTGGGACGGACAAGGAGTTTGCACAGAATATACGCACCAAGGGATAGTATCAAACCATGAAAAAGTTAAAATTAAAGGCTTTTCCATTGAATGCTCAAGGTATTCAGAGTAAGAGGGATGCATATAACACAAGCTAATACAAATGAGTTTATGCCCTTCTGAGAAATTGTACACTAAGGTTGGAGGTCTACATTTTTCACGATATGTTTTATAGAATTAGACACAACACAGAGGAATGGGGGGTAGACTAAAGTGCTGGAGAAACTCAGCGGGTGCGGCAGCATCTATGGAGTGAAGGCTGCCGCACCCGCTAAGTTTCTCCAGCATTTTTGTCTACGTTCGATTTTCCAGCTTCTGCAGTTCCTTCTTAAACAGAGGAGTGGGGCGGTTATTAAAGGCACACAGTGTGGAAACAGGTGCCTGAGCCGTATGTGTCCACACCGACCATCAAGCAGTCACCAAAATTCCCCTTTTATCCTTGCATACCCATCCACTTCACATACATCCCCCCCATTCTCTAACTGTCCTGCCGCCCACCTATAATCGGGGCATTTACAGCGGCCAATGTACTAACCAGCACTAACCATCGGGATGTGGGAATAAACCAGGATAGACCATCATGGTGAGAGGGAGATCCTGCAAACTCCACAGACACAGCACCCGGGGTCAGGATGAAAGCCAGCTTTTTGGCACTGTCAGCAACTGCATCAGCAATAAAGAACGTACGTACCGAGAGATAATAGTGATGTGGAAATATACCAGACTGAGTTTATCTCAGAGATACAGCGTTGAAATAGACCCATCGGCCCACCGAGTCAATGCTGGCCCAGTGATCACCCCGTACACTGGTTCTACCCTCGACACTAGGAACAATTTACAGAAGCCAATTAACCTGCAAACCTGCACGGCTTTGGAATGTGGGAGAAAACCGGAGCACCCGGAGAAAACCCACAGGTCACATGGAGAACATGCAAACTCCACACAGACAGTACCCATGGTCAGGATCGAACCCGTTTTTTTGGCGTTGCAAGTTAGCAATTCTACCTCTGCACCACCACGCCAAATGTCTGGGCGCAACTCTGCTGAGATGGTGGTGGGTGTGGATACTATAGGCCGGCACGATGGCGCAGCGGTAAAGTTGCTGCTTCACAGCGCCGGAGACCCGGGTTCGATCCCGACTACGGGTGCTGTCTGTATAGAGTTTATACATTCAACTTGTGACCGCGTGGGTTTTCTCCAAGATCTAGGGTTTCCTCCCACACTCCAAAGACGTACAGGTTTGTAGGTTAATTGGCTTGGTATAAATGTAAATTTCGCTGGCTGGTGCGGACTCGATGGGCCGAAGGGCCTGTTTCCACGCTTTAATGTTCTTTTCATAAGCCATCGGAGCAGAAGCAGGCCATTCGGCCCATCAAGTCTCCTCCGCCATTCAATCATAGTCGATCTATCTTTCCCTCTCAACCACCTTTCTCCTGCTTCTCCCCATGACCCTAGACACCCTTACCGATCACGTACCTGCCAATCCCAAATTAAATTAAAAATACCCTAAGATGTGACCCCCACTGCCGTCTGCGGCAACGGATTCCACATTCTTTTCCTTGATGAAAAACTGAAAACAATCTTAGAGGGAGACCAGTTCAGGTCACGGGAATGATTGATGCCTGGACTCCATAGATTGAACTAAGGAAAGTTTACACAACGTACAGACATTTTGATCGTTATGAGCCGACTTGAAATGTCTTCAAGATGTTGAGGGAACCAGAGTCGATAAACCACTGCCACTCTTTCAGAGTCTGAGACTGAAGGTCGGGGGTCATGTATGGAACCACTTCTAAATGGTAAGGAGGGAACAATTTCAAATTCCCTGGGGCAAAAGAAAGTGACATTGGGTCAATTTTCAATCTGAAATCTGAGACTGGAAGTGCATTTTGTTGTGAAATCCACTTTCACCCGATCAATCATCTAACAGTATAAATGATACAATACTTGCCAGACAATCTTCAGCTCCCCACAAGAAGTCTTTTCTTTTTAATGTCCCATTTGTTTGCAGGTCTCAAGCCAACTTTCACTCTGAATATCTTATCTAATTTAAACTAATTGGTTTGAGTTGCATTTTCACCAAATACTGGCAGCCAACCCAGCCATGATGAAAATGTACATTCCCTGCACCATGTTTAAACAGAGCAATTAACATTGCGTTCAGTTTCAGAACAAAACTGCAATGATTTTATCCGAGTTCTGATTTGAGACGGTTTACAAAACACGGCATTGGTTTTGCGAGACGTTATGAGAATGAAATCGAATCAATCAAATTGTTTGTGGCTAATGATTGGTCGGCTTTTGCCAGTTAAGGTTTACATGCTACAATATGTACAATTCAGCTAAGAGAGAGATCAGATGCAATTAAATGGCAAAAGGGAATCAAGAGTCTGAATTAGTGTCCATATCCTCCACAGATGCTGCCTGACCCACTAGATCGTGTGTAGATCGGAATAGATCGGGTAGATGCACAGAGTCTCTTGCCCAGAGCAAGTGAATCGAGGACCACAGGACATCGGTTTAAGGTGAAGGGGAAAGTTTTAATAAGAATCTGAAGGGTAACGTTTTCACACAAAGGGTGGTGGGTGTATGGAACAAGTTGCCAGAGGAGGTAGTTGAGGCTGGGACTATCCAAAACAGTTCGACAGGTACATGGATAGGACAGGTTTGGAGGGATATGGACCAAACATGGGCAGGTGGGATTAGTGTAGCTGGGACATGTTGGCTGGTATGGGCGAGTTGGGCCGAAGGGCCTGTGTCCACACTGTATCACTCTATGTATCCGTGTTTGTAAATATGCTCTGTAATGTGGTACAGACACATGCTCGTGGTGACACATCTGCTAGAGCTGCTGCCTCACAACTCTCTATGGCCCGTTCAGTTACTCCAGCACTTTGTACGTATTTTTGCAAACCAGCTTCTGCAGTTCCTTGTGCAGAATGAATGAATGCTAATGTTCCAAATCACATAAATATTTAGGACAAAATAGACAAATGGAGTTGTGTTAATACAAACTCAGCTATAGGTTATTAAAAACAGAGCAAGTACAATATACATGGGTTTAATATTGATGAGAAAGTTTGTTCAATAAATCTGCTCTTCCTGCATCCATCCAATATTATTCTTCGGAAAATATTATTCCCCGGGGAATAATCTGTCCAAATGTCTTTTAAACAGAACAGGAAATTCCAAAGTCATTTGCCACCGTGGTCTGTTCAGGGAAATACGGTGTGGTCCTTAGCTAAAGATTAACTAACATTTCCCGAAAAAGCTAAACTATGCATTGTAATAATTCTTGGTGTCCCAATATAAGATTCAACCACTGTCACAGCAGTGGGATCGCAGATGGATTGTCTCAACCCTACAGCACAGCAAAGCACCAAGAGGGAAATATAAATGTGAACCTTGGATACAAGATCAACGTGTGGTGGCCTGGACACTTCTGGCTATTAAAAGTCACAAAGTGCTGGAGCTACTCAGCGGGACAGGCAGCATCTCCAGAGAAGTGTGTAGGAAGGAACTGCAGATGCCACTTTATACCCGAAGATAGACAAAAAATGCTGGAGTAACTCAGCGGGACAGGCAGCATCTCTGGAGAGAAGGAATAGGTGACACCCCTTCTTCAGTCTGATGAAGGGTCTCGACCCGAAACGTCACCCATTCCTTCTCTCCGGAGATGCTGCCTGTCCCGCTGAGTTACTCCAGCATTTTGTGCAGCATCTCTAGAGAACATGGATAGGTGATTTTTCGGGTCGAGACTCTTCTTCAGACTTTTAGCCATTTTAGCTGTTTGGGGATTTAGCCATTGTGATGGCAGGGAAAGGTAACAATGAGTAGTGTCCTGGTTCTTCAGTGCAGAGCTTTGCAATGCATTCACGTGCTAAAGCTACAAACAAAAAGGCACAGAACAGGAAGAAGGGAAGTTGTTCCTACAATTGCATTCCTTTAGGTAGGAGACGAGGAGTTTCTCTAGTCAGTGGGTGGTGAATCTGTGGAATTCATTGCCACAGAAGGCCATGGAGGCCAAGTCAATGGACATTTTTAAGACGGAGATGGATAGATTCTTGATTAATACGGGTGTCAGGGTTATGGGGAGAAGGCAGGAGAATGGGGTTGAGAGGGAAATTATTGAATCGCGGAGTAGACCTGATGGGCCAAATGGCCTAATTCTGCTCCTATAACTTACGAACATGAATTTACATGATTATGGGGATGATAATATAACATAGGATATTTCCCAAATTATCACCTCAAATCTTATTTCTCAATAGCTATTATTGATTGAAAACTGTCCGATATTTGTACATATTCCCGTCAATCCATTGCTCCCCAATAGAATGTCTTGCAAAGAGCTTGAGAGTGTTATCCAGTTGCATCAAAACCATTGTGTCGGAAGGAACTGCAGATGCTGGTTTAAACTGAAGATAGACACAAAATGCTGGAGTAACTCACCGGGACAAGCAGCATCTCTGGAGAGAAGGAATGGGTGACATTTCAGGTTGAGACCTTTCTTTAGACAGAGAGTCAAGGGAGAGGGAGACACAGAGATAAGGAAGGGTAAGGTGTGAGAACAAGACATCAAAGGAGATCACGGACAATGTAGAATCCTTTCCACTCGTCACTTTAATTTCATGTTTCATGTATTTTGTGTTTTATGACTGTTGGCGGATCAATTTCACCAAATACAGTTCTGTCGTATCGTATTGTGTTGTACTGGTGGAGAGGAAATCTTTTCACTCACAGTTCGAGAATGAGGACGACATCGGTTTTGTTCTCGTAGACGTCGTGCAGGGTGATGACGTTGGGGTGCTGGATCTGTTGAAGGATGTGAACCTCGCGTTCGATCTCCTCGCGTCTCACCCCTCTGCGGCTGGCCCGCACCTGCCGCTTCTTGATGAACTTGGCTGCAAATTCCACCCTGGCTCGTTTCTCATAGCACTTCCTCACGATGGCAAACTGCCCGCTGAGTGGTCACAATGACAAACAAAGCACCGTTAGTAACTAATATAACCTGATCAACGAAAGAAACATTTCAATAATTACAATATAGGCAGCACGGGCTCTACACCATACTGTCACTTTCATTATAGACAATAGACAATAGACAATAGGTGCAGGAGGAGGCCATTCAGCCCTTCGAGCCAGCACCGCCATTCATGTAATCATGGCTAATCATCCCCAATCAGTGCCTCGTACCTGCCTTCTCCCCATAACCCCTGACTCCGCTATCTTTAAGAGCCCTATCTAGCTCTCTCTTGAAAGTATCCAGAGAACCGGCCTCCACCGCCCTCTGAGGCAGAGAATTCCACAGACTCACAACTCTCTGTGAGAAAAAGTGTTTCCTCATCTCTGTTCTAAATGACTTACTCCTTATTCTTAGGTAGATAAAAATGCTGGAGAAACTCAGCGGGTGCCGCAGCATCTATGGAGCGAAGGAAATAGGCAACGTTTCGGGCCGAAACCCTTCTTCAGACCCTTATTCTTAAACTGTGGCCCCTGGTTCTGGACTCCCCCAACATCGGGAACATGTTTCCTGCCTCTAGTGTGTCCAAACCCTTAATAATCTTATATGTTTCAATAAGATCCCCTCTTATCCTTCCAAACTCCAGAGTGTACAAGCCCAGCCTCTCCTTTCTCTCAGCATATGACAGTCCCGCAATCCTGGGAATTAACCTTGTAAACCTACGCTGCACTCCCTCAATAGCAAGAATGTCCATCCTCAAATTAGGGGACCTCATTAGCAAATTAAACACTTTGTAGATGATAATAAGTAGGAAGGAAGAGCACAGTAACGTCTCTGTAACAATGAGCAGATCCACAATCACACAAAACACTTCCTGCTTCCTTCAGAAATTACAAACCCTTCCTCTTCCTTCTCCAGAAAGTGACAATTCCCCCGGTTATCTGGTCAATGGAAGCTGAGCACGTAGCTGTTTCCTTGTGTCTCCTCTCTACACGGACAAACAGGCTCAGTTACTCAATCAAACCCTATCTGTATTATGTGTGAGAAAGAGCTGCAGATGCTGGATAAAATCGAAGGTAGACACACAAAATGATGGTGTAACTCAGCGGTTGACACAGCATCTATGGAGAGAAGGTATAGGTGATGTTTCGTGTCAAGACCCTTCTTCAGACTGGACACGCTAGAGGCCGGAAACATGTTCCCGATGTTGGGGGAGTCCAGATCCAGGGGCCACAGTTTAAGATTAAGGAGCAAGCCACTTAGAACGGAGATGAGGAAATACCTTTTCTCACAGAGAGTGGTGAGTCTGTGGAATTCTCTGCCTCAGAGGGCGGTGGAAATATGGAACGAGCTGCCACGGGAGGTTGTTGAGGCAGGTACTATCGCAACGTATGTAAAACATTTAGACAGGTACATGGATAGGATACATTTAGAGGGATTTGGGCTAAACACAGGCTGGTGGGACGAGTGTAGATGGGGCATGTTGGTCACTAGGGGCAAGTTGGGCAGAAGGGCCTGTTCGGGTTTCGGCCCGAAACGTTGCCTATTTCCTTCGCTCCATAGATGCTGCTGCCCCCGCTGAGTTTCTCCAGCACTTTTGTCTACCTTTAATTTTCCAGCAGCTGCAGTTCCTTCTTAAACACTTCTAGACAAACTATCCCTGTGCTGTGAAGATCACACAGATATTCACACATGGTGGCGCAGCGGTAGAGTTGCTGCCTACAGCGCTGGAGACCCGGGTTCCATCCCGACTAAGGGTGACAATAAGCAATAGACAATAGGTGCAGGAGTAGGCCATTCGGCCCTTCGAGGCAGCACCGCCATTGTCTGTACGGAGTTTGTACGTTCTCCATGTGACTGTGTGTGTTTACTCCGAGATCTTCGGTTTCCTCCCACTCTCCAAAGACGTACAGATTTGTAGGTTGATTGGCTTGGTGTATGTGTAAATTGTCCCCAGTGTGTGTAGGATAGTGTTATTGTGTTGGTGCGGACCCAGCAGATCGAAATGTCTGTTTCTGCGCTGTACCTATAAACTAAACTATCAACCATGATGTTTGCATACAATCCTGCACCAGGAAGAGAGCCACTGTCTACTAATTTATAGAGAAATAGGCCCTTCGGCCCATCATATCTGGGTAACCATCAATCTCCTATTTTACACTAATCCTACATTCATTCCTTTATTTAATCTTCCCACATTCTCTTGAATTAACCAAACAACCACAGAAGGTCACCCATCCTTTTTCTCCAGGGATGCTGCCTGTCCCGCTGAGATACTCCAGCACTTTGTATCTATTTTCAGTACATCTATTCGGTATGTCTATCTACGTCTTAATTCAGGTTAATGATCAATTGGCTGTTAAAATGAAGACAAGCTACCTCATTGTAATGCCCTGTAAATGCCCTGTCACCCTTCATGCCTGTTAAAATAATAAAGGGATGGACCAACCCTTGTTCCAAAGCCGTAGACACAAAAAGCTGGAGTAACTCAGCGGGTCAGGCAGCATTTCTGGAGAGAAGGAATAGGTGACATTTCGGGTCGAGACCCTTCTTCAGACCTCGACCCGAAACGTCACCCATTCCTTCTCTCCAGAGATGCTGCCTGTTCCACTGAGTTACTCCAGATTTTTGAGTCTATTTCTGGTTTAAACCAGCATCTGCAGTTCCTTCCTACACCTGTTTCAAAGCCGTTGCTTTTTAACCTGATACCACTCTAACCTGCCAGTTTCCTGCATGTCCCAACGTTCTCCAGTGATGCTGCCTGACACGTTGAGTTACTGCAGCACTGCAGTGTCTTTCTTTGTAAACCAGCATCTGTCGTTCCTAGTTTCTACACTTAGACCGTTGAAACCAGTTTCATTGTGAACAAACAGGTGTGAGAATTCTTTCTGCTTACTGCAAAGAGATAGTTGGAAACAATTCTTTACCTATGTATCTGTTGACCAAGCACCTGTCACAACCCATATAGAACCAGTGAAATCCCAACACACAAAACATCACCTATCCATGTTCTCCAGAGATGCTGCCTAACAGGCTGAGTTACTCCAGAGAGTTGTGAATTTGTGGAATTCCCTGCCACAGAGGGCAGTGGAGGCCAAATCACTGGATGGATTTAAGAGTGAGTTAGATAGAGCTCTAGGGGCTAGTGGAGTCAAGAGATATGGGGAGAAGGCAGGCATGAGTTATTTATTGGGGACGATCAGCCATGATCACAATGAATGGTGGTGCTGGCTCGAAGGGCCGAATGGCCTCCTCCTGCACCTATTTTCCATGTTTCTACGGAAGATCGACACAAAAATGTTGGAGTAAATCTGGAGAATCTCTGTAGAAAAGGTACAGGCGACATTTTGGGTCGAGACCCTTCTTCAGACTGAGAGTCAGGGGACAGGGACATTAGAGATATAGACAGAAAATAGAAAAAATAAATGAAAGATATGCAAAAGGCAACGATGATCAAGGAGAGGTGGAGCCCACAATGGTCCATGGTTGGCTGTGGGGTGGATGATAACGAGTTACACAGACAGTGAAACAACAGGATGACAATGAAACTAGTACACCGACTAATGTGGGGGAGGAGCGGGGAGAGAGAGAGGGAATGAAAGGGTTACTTGAAGTTAGGGAAATCAATATTCATACCACTGGGGTGGAAGCTGCCCAAGTGAAATATGAGGTGCTGTTCCTTCAATTTGCTAATCAACAATGTACTAATCAAGAAACCATCCACCTCTGCCTCATTGAAACATACAAGTTTGTTAAGGGCTTGGACACACTAGTGGCAGGAAACATGTTCCTGATGTTGGGGGAGTCCAGAACCAGGGGCCACAGTTTAAGAATAAGGAGTAAGCCATTTAGAACGGAGATGAGGAAACACTTTTTCTCACAGAGAGTTGTGAGTCTGTGGAATTCTCTGCCTCAGAGGGCGGTGGAGGCCGGTTCTCTGGATACTTTCAAGAGAGAGCTAGATAGGGATCTTAAAAATAGCGGAGTCAGGGGATCTGGGGAGAAGGCAGGAACGGGGTACTGATTGTGGATGATCAGCCATGATCACATTGAATGGCGGTGCTAGCTCGAAGGGCCGAATGGCCTACTCCTGCACCTATTGTCTGTTGACTTGGCCTCCACAGCCCTCTGTGGCAATGAGTTCCACGGATTAACTACCCTTCCGGAAACATTCTTTTGAAGCTGATCGGAGTTATAAGGCAAAGCCTCACCCAGTGAGAGAGCGAAGTCTGCTGTGGGCAATAGCATTCTTGTTGCGCTAATCAACGTGTTAAGCAACGGGCAGCATAAAGCATGCGTCTCAAACAGCTCCACACAGCTGCCTCCTCCTCCTCACTCTAGCTGCATAAAGTTTAAATACCTGAATGCAAGTCATTGCCAAATGCTCCTTGCCTGACCCTACCCCCATATCCTCATTCCATGAATGAATCACATACAAACAAACAGGGTGAAGGCCCTGCACTATCAAATTGATCAATTTCCCTCCTGGGATCAGTCAAGTTCTATCGTATCGTATTAACCCGCAGACCTGTGGGGTTTGGAGTGTGGGAGGGAACCAGAGCACCTGGAGAAAACCCACGCGGTCACAAGGAGAACGTACAAACTTCATACAGCCAGCACCTGTAGTCAGGATCGAACCTGTGTCTCCAGCTCTGTAATGGGCATCAACACTATCATTTCGCTACCGTGCTGCCCCAATAAATAAATTGTAGTAAATAAGTGTGTGTGTGTGCGTAGACATAAATGCTGGAGAAAGGAATAGGTGAAGTTTCGGGTCAAAACCCTTCTTCAAAGATGTCACCTATTCCTTTTCTCCAGAGATGCTGCCTGGTCCACAGAGTTACTCCAGCATTTTGTGTCTGTTTAAAAAGTGTCTACCTTCTGTGTAAACCAGTAAATGCAGTTCACAAGTTAAAGGTGTAGAATGAGGCTATTCGGCCCATCACTCCAAAGACGTGCAGGTTTGTTGGTTAATTGGCTTGGTATAGAAAATGTCAATTGTCCGTAGTATGTGTAGCATAGTGTTGGTGTGCAGGGATCGCTGGTCAGTGCCTGGACTCGATGGGCCGAAGGGCCTGTTTCCGCGCTGTATCTCTAAACTAAACTAAACTTACGCTGTCAAATTTGGTTCTGCATTTTAACCGAGAATAAAGCCTTGTTTTGCAGTTGGACATTTTTGTCGCAGCTGATGTTTTTACAAGCTGCAGGCAGCAGATCAGTCACACGCCAGATCCACTGCCATAAAGTTGTTTAAACAGGTTTCCTCAAACGTTTCTAAATCCAACATCGTTTCTTTGTGTGGCTGCCAAGAATAAAAACAGAACTTGTACCTTTGCCAAGTTAACTGCATGTTAGCCACGGTAGACCAGTATTAACCCGACAGTAATGAGAATTACTTGGCAAGCATGGCTTGCTTCATAAACATTGGTTTTCACATCACAAGTGCATTAATGCAACCTAGCAAGCACAACCTTGTTTCAAGATCGTATGTTTCCCCACTGCATTTTTAATAGTATCGTTCTTTGCCCATATCCAGAAAGAAACATAGGTGGAGTAGGCCATTCGGCCCTTCGAGCCAGCACCACCATTCAATATGATCATGGCTGATCATTCAAAATCAGTACCCCGTTCCTGCTTTTGCCACATATCCCTTGATTCGATTAGCCCTAAGAACTACAGTGTATATAACTCTCTCTTGAAAACATCCAGTGAATTGGCCTCCACTGCCTTCTGTGGCAGAGAATTCCACAGATTCACAACTTTGGGTGAAAAAGTCTTTCCTCATCTCAGTCCTAAATGGCCTATAACCATATAACCATATAACAATTACAGCACGGAAACAGGCCATCTCGGCCCTACAAGTCCGTGCCGAACAAATTTAAGCCTATGTCTTATTCTTAAACTGTGACCCCTGGTTTTGGACTCCTCCAACATGGGGATCATTTTTCCTGCATTTCGCCAGTCCAATCCCTTAAGAATTGTATATGTTTCTATAAGATATCCTCTCATCCTTCTAAATTCCAGTGAATACAAGCCCAGTTGACTCATTCTTTCATCATATAACAGTCCCGCCAACCCGGGAATTAACCTGATGAACCTATGCTGCACTCCTTCAGATTGTCATCCTATAAACTGCTTAGGCTGTTTAAGGGCCACGCTGCCTAATTTAATAAATAGATTATATAATTAAAACTTCGGTGAAGTATTAAAAAAAAACACATTTTTAAACTTTTTAAGAGATGCCAATGTCATAGTCACAAAATAAGCACTGGGTTTCCCGACCATTGAATCTGAATGTGAAAGGTCGAGAGAGAGAGTGGATGTGGAGAGGATGTTTCCACTAGTGAGAAAGTCTAAGTCCAGAGGGCACGGAATAAAAGGCCGTACCTTTAGAATGGAGACGAGGAGGAATTTCTTTAGCCAGAGGGTGGCGAGTACGTGGAATTCATTGCCGCAGCGGATGTTGAGGCTTAAAGGCCTGTCCCACGAGCGTGCGACTCCATGCGGCAAGCGCGACCTAATGTGGTCATTTGAGCCGTACGGCCTCGCAACTTCGATCGCCGGAGCCGTATGGAGTTGCTATGAGTTGTGCATAGCTGGTCCCGACATTGCGCGGGGCTCCGAAAAACTGTGTTCAAAAATTCTACGCGGCAACGGGCTGCCGGCCCGCAGCCGCCTCGATGCCATGCGCGAACTTCCCTCGGACTTCGCTCGAACTTCACGTCACTCACTCGACCTCCACGTGGCCCCCGCTTCCGGTTTGGTCGCGCTCGCCGCATGCAGGCGCATGCTGGTGGGACCGGCCCTGTACGGGGATCACTCGAGCTACGCGCGGCACCCGCTTCCGGTTTGATCGCGCTTGCCGCATGCAGGTCGCATGCTGGTGGGACAGGCCCTTAAGTCAGTGGGTATTTTTAAAGCGGAGATCGACAGGTTTTTGATTAGTACGGGCATCAGGGGTTATTAGGAGAAGGCAGGAGAATGGGATTGAGAGGGAGAGATAGATCAGCCATGATTGAATGGCGGAATAGACTTGATGGGCCGAATGGCCCAATTCTTCACCTAGAACTTATGAACATGTTATGAGGAGCAGTCAGGTGAATGGGGCTAAAAGTAAAAGATAGATCATGCTCCCATGTCTTACAACGTTGGTTCAGTGGCAATATTCTATCCCCATCTGGGTAGTTGTTTAAAAATGCAAACAAGCATGGAAAGTATTAAGGGCCTGTCCCACTTACACAACTTTTTTGGCGACTGCCGGCACCCGTCATAGTCGCAGCAGGTCGCCGGAAAATGCCAACGTTGAAAATCCAGCGGTGACCAGAAAAAGGTACGACTCTTTGGGCGACTACTCACGACCATACGGGCATCACCCTGCGACCACGGGCGCAAGATCACACAAACCAATCTTCTTTCCCTTGAAGGTAGACAAAATTGCTGGAGAAACTCAGCGGGTGCGGCAGCATCTATGGAGCGAAGGAAATAGGCAACGTTTCGTCCCGAAACGTTGCCTATTTCCTTCGCTCCATAGATGTTGCTGCGCCCGCTGAGTTTCTCTAGAGCTTTTCACTGTACCTGGTTACAATGACAACATTAAACTGGAATTTCACTACATGCTTAGACTTTGACGTACCGCAGAACTTGACTGCACGCATGACCAGAGATATCTTTACGCATGGCTCAGATGCAATCCTCCCTTATATAAACCTACTATGATGATTGTTTCAAAGGTACTGTTAGAACTATCCGCATCTTGGTGAAAGGAGCAATGTAAGTGAGGGTTCTAAATGTCCAGCAGAAAATGATCACATCATATTGTTACACAGGCTTCACGCCTCCGTGCCTCGGTGGTGGGAGAGTGGAGTGTGGTTCGCAGAGCAACAGTCTTCTGAGTTTGCCAGACTCGTAGCAGCAAACATGCCACCACCCCTTGCCAAAGCCCCAGAGATACCATCCGCCAGGCTCTCTCTGCCCAACATTCAGACCCAGCGTCAAATGGTTAACACCTCTTCAAGTGAGGAAAAAGTCAACGTTAAAATCTTTTGTGTAGGAAGGAACTGCAGATGCTGGTTTACACCGAAGATAGACACAAAATGCTGGAGTAACTCAGCGGGACAGGCGACATCTCTGGAGAGAAGGAATGGGTGACGTTTCGGGTCGAGACCCTTAATGTTAATAACTGCAGATGCTGGTTTAAATCAAAGGTAGACACAAAATGCCGGAGTAACTCAATGTGACAGGCAGCATCTCTGGGAGAGAACGTTTCGGGTCGAGACCCGTAAGGGTCTCGACCCGAAACGTCACCCATTCCTTCTCTCCAGAGATGCTGCCTGTCCTGCATTTCAGATTCAGATACAGAAAACTTTATTGTCTGTCGTAACAGCAAATCTTCTTTGACGTGGCTCAACATACAGACAGGACAATGTACTGATAAGCAGACATACAACACAGATTTCTGCGAGCACACACAGTGTGTATCGATCTTAAAAGCAAATATAAAGATTAAAAACTGTAAAAATAGACAAGATAAAAAGTTGTGGATACGTGTAAAGTGACAATGCGTCGGGGTTAATTTGTCCATTGTTCATTTTTTATTTAAGCTGTTTATGGCGATGGGTATGAATGAGTTTTTGTGGATGTTTTTCTTGGATAGGGGGACTTTATCAGATTCAGATTCAATTTTAATTGTCATTGTCAGTGTACAGTACAGAGACAACGAAATGCATTAACAACGAAATTTTATATCGGCAGCCTGATGGCAGAAGTTGGAAAGACTTGTGCAGGGGTTGGGTGGGATCCTGTGTAATGAGGTTGGCTTTCCTTTTGTGTCTACCTTCGATTTAAACCAGCATCTGCAGTTCTTAAGAAGGTCTGAAGAGGGTTTCGGCCCGAAACGTTGCCTATTTCCTTCGCTCCATAGATGCTGCTGCACCCGCTGAGTTTTTCCAGCAATTTTTTGTGTACCTTCTGCAGTTCTTAACCTTTCTTCACATTACCCAAAACGTCACCCATTCCTTCAATCCTGCCTGTCCCGTTGAGTTACTCCAGCATTTTGTGTCTATCTTTGGTGTAAACCAGCATCTGCAGTTCCGTCCTACACATTTCACCTGCTGTTGCGGATAGCACGCATCCTTCCACGTAAACGTATGAGGAAACCAGCAAGCCCTGACGACGCATATCATCCAGTCAATGGTGAAGGTTTGCATCTCCGTTCTCTCCCTCTCACCATTAAATTATTTTTTCATACATACATGCACTGTTAATTTACAATTTTTCCCCACACGCTTGGACTAATACCAATTTGGTTTGCTTTTGAAGGGATCTGTAGATCGTGGAAGCCATTTATAACCATGAATCGATCGATCGATCGATCTTCCCAACAGATCACAGGGAAGGTTTCTTCACTAACTGGGTCATGAAGAAAAATGGGCCCCTGCATTTTTTAATTAAGAAGTTTCTTTAAGCGATTAGTCATCCAACGCCGATGATGCCTCATTACCCACATTACCCAGTCGTCACACATTATTAACCTCAAACAAAGAAATCGCTTTTAACCCAGTCAGGCAACACCAGCGTGGAAAGACACCATGCGCTGGAGTAACTCAGCGGCTCAGGCAGCATCTCTGGAGAAAAGAAATAAGCGACGTTTCGGGTCGAGTCCCTTCTTCAGACACCAGCTGACTGACCAACCTCTCCTGCAGCTGCCATGGCCAAAGAAATCAATCTCAGCAAAAATATATTCGTGATGGTAACATAGAAAATAGGTGCAGGAGTAGGCCATTCGGCCCTTCGAGCCTGCACCGCCATTCAATATGATCATGGCTGATCATCCAACTCATTATCCTGTACCTGCCTTCTCTCCATACCCCCTGATCCCTTTAGCCACAAGGGCCACATCTAACTCCCTCTTAAATATAGCAAATGAACTGGCCTCAACCTCCTTCTGTGGCAGAGAATTCCAGAGATTCACCACTCTCTGTGTGTAAAATGTTTTTCTCATCTCGATCCTAAAAGACTTCCCCCTTATCCTTAAACTGTGACCCCTTATCCTTAAACTGTGAATTGTGATGCAGTTCTCAAAGTACAGAATTCCATTTACATGATAAATTTCTGAATACATTGAATGGAGTGGGGCGATAATACTTTCACCACCGAATTATCTTCCAAGATTAACTGCAAAGAAAATCAATGAGATTCCTTCCAGCTGATCAACTAGATCGACTGATCTAGCTTCCTCGTAGCCGATCAAGTGGAAGGAATCTCATTGATTTACTTTGCAGTAAATCTCGGAAAATTTGTCTTGAAAAAGTATCATTAATAGTGATACATACACCTGCCAGTTACACGTCATTCAAGAGTCAAGTTTGTTTGCTTGTCATATTCACCAAGAATGGAACGGTAAAATAATTACTTGTTGCATCCTTCCAACCACACAATAAATAATCAATAAATGGACAAATGATATCATAACCCTCGTAACCAGGCATAAGAATGCAAACAGACCACAATCTGATCATGACCTGCATGTGTTGACTTGTTACAAAGATGCAGAAATGTAGACATGCTAGATTGTACATCTGAAAATTCATCTAACTGAGAAAAGATATTTGAAGAAAGGGATCTCGACCTAAAACGTCACCCATTCCTTCTCTCCAAAGATGCTGCCTGCCCCGCTGAGTTACTCCAGATTTTTGTGTCTATCTTCAGAAAAGATGCTGGAAAGGGTACAGAGGAGATTTACAAGGATGTTGCCAGGGCTAGAACTGTAGAGGGAGGTTGAGTTGGCTGGGACTCCATTCCTTGGAGCGAAGGAGGATGAGGGGGTGATCTTATCGAGGTGTATAAAATCATGAGAGGAATAGATCGGGTAGACACACAGAATCTCTTGCCCAGAGTTGGGGAATCGAGGACCAGAGGACACAGGTTTAACAGGAGAAGGGGAAAAGATTTAATAGGAATCTGAGGCGTAACATTTTCACACAAAGGGTTGTGGGTGTATGGAACCAGCTGCCAGAGGAGGTAGTTCAGGCAGGGACTATCCCAACATTTAAGAAATAGTTAGACAGGTACATGGATAGCCCAGGTTTGTAGGGAAGTGCGCCAAACGCGGGCAGGTGAAACATGTTGGCCAGTGTGGGCAAGTTGGGCCGAAGGGCCTGTTTCCACACTGTAGTTAGTCGTTAGTTTAATCCACTGATGCGAGCTGGTTTACTCAGGGGTATTTTGATCCAAAGCCTTCAGTCCTCATCTCCTGTTGATGTACACACCATGGTGACTCAGGACACTGAACTCCAAGCAATGCTCACAGTCATACACACATCTCCAATTGCTCCTTGCTTTTGGTGCTTCCCAATTTAGAACGGGTCCACCAATGACATAATAACTCCGACAATAACCCCACCTCAGGAGTTTTCCCTGATTCAAACTCGGAGATTTACGGTAATGGCCACTCGTCGGTACTCGGGGCTCTCGTGGACATTTTTCATCATGATGAAAAATCTTCACGAGTCTTCCCGTGCTTACCTGCCGTTAGCGAGTCTTCCCGAGTACCTGCCGTTAGCGCTAAGAGACGTCCCCGCGCTCCGACGTACCCGCTACATTCATTATCCGCGCTTACCACGAGTTAGATTTTTTTTAAACTCGTGAGAACTCTCGGAATGAACTGGCACCGTGGGACAGGGCTATTATCCAGAAATCCAGGTTCAACATGCTCTGGGGAGTTTACATCCCAGTAATTAAATAAACCGAGAATTCACAGCAAGTACAGGTGATATAGATGACAGGATTGGCATAAAATCTCAACGCTTCAGGATTAGATCATTCTTCCTTATCCAATCTAGCTATCTGTGACTGCAGAGTGTTTAATGGTCATATATACTGAAACAGAACAATGACATCCCTACTTGCTGCAGCATAACAGGCCTCTAAACACAGTCATCAATAGATCATAGATAAAACAATAGAAATTGAATACATAAAAAAATATTCAAATTCAAACCAAATAAAAGCCCCAACTCTTTGGACCAACACCAATGCCACTAACTTTGATCGGACCTCTGAAGAAGGGTCTTGACCCGAAACGTCACCTATTCTTTTTCTCCAGAGATGCTTGCTGGCCGGTTGATTTACTCCAGTATTTTGTGTCTATCTTCGGCTCTCTAAAAAGTTCACTTTGGTTTAGAGTTTCTGCATGGAAACAGGCCCTTCGGCCCACCTAGCCCATGCTGTACATCGATCACCCGTCCACACTAGTTCAGTGTTATCCACTCCCTACACAATGGGGGCAATTTACAGAGGGACGATTATCCTACAAACCCGCACGTCTTTGGGACGTGGGAGGATTCCGGAGCACCGGATGGAAAACCAGACAGTCAAAGGAAGACTGTGCAAACACCACACAGACAGCAGCCGAGGTCAGGATCGAACCCGGGTTACTGGCGCTGTGAGGCAGAGGCTCTACAAGCTGTGCCACTGTGTTGAACATGTCATGCAATTCAAGGGTAATTAGGGGCAAGTCTAGTGACCTGTATCGGCGAGAACGAGCGCAGACTCGCCGATGTTTCGCTGAGCGCCTCCGCTCAGTCCGCCTAAACCTACCAGATCTCCCGGTTGCTCAACATTTAACTCCTCCTCCCATTCCCACACTGACCTTTCTGTCCTGGGTCTCCACCATTGTCAGAGTGAGGCCTAGTGCAAATTGGAGGAACAGCACCTCATGTTTTACTTGGGCTGCTTACATCCCTGCGGTATGAACATTGACTTCTCTAACTTCAAGTAGCCCTTGCTTTCTCCCCTCTCTCCTTTCCCCTCCCCCTCCCTAGTTCTCCGACGAGTCTTACAGTCTCCAACTACATTTTATCTCTGTAATGCCCACTCCCCTGACATCAGTCGGAAGAAGGGTCTCGACCTGAAACACCACCCATTTCTTCTCTCCAGAGAGGCCGCCTGTCCCGCTGAGTTACTCCAGCATGTTTGTGTCTAGGCCCAGAAAAGAAAAATGGAGGGGGAGACGAGAGTAGAGACAGAGTCCAGAGCATTCCAGGGCTTACATCCAATCACAGACTTTAAAGTCAACATTTCTTCTCAAGCCCATTATCTAAATGCAATTATCAAAACTCTCAACTATGCCATTCAATCACGGCTGATCTATCTTTCCCTCCTAAAGGGCCTGTCCTACTTTCCCCGAGTTATTCACGAATTCTCCCGAGTTTTCAAACTCGCAGAATGTTCGTAACGAGTGCGTAAGGGGCCATAGGAGTCCGTGGATATATCGTAGCGGCTCGTTATGCCAGCCGTAGGTACTCGGGGCATCAGGTAAGTCGGGACGTTTTTTCAGCATGTTCAAAAATGTCCACGAGTAAAAAAATAGCCCCGAGTACCTACGGCTGACATAACGAGCCGCTACGATATATCCACGGACTCCTACAGATTTGTTACGAACATTCTCCGAGTCTGAAAACTCGGTAGAATTCGTGAATAACTCGGGCAAGTGGGACAGGCACTTTACCCTTCTCCTGCCTTCTCCCCATAACCCCGGACACTCGTATTAATAAAATATCTGACAATCTCCGCCTTAAAATTACCTAAAAACATGGTCTCCACAGCCGTCAGTGGCGATGAATTCCACAGATTGACTAGCTTCTGGCTAAAGAAATCCCTCAATTCCTTTCTCTCGAACGATTACATAAGATAACCATCTGAGATAAAACTCTCTCCTCAAACTAAGTCTGTAGACATTTGAAAATAATTAATTTTCTTAGTTTACAGACGATATCACCTTATCTCGATAGATATTTGATGATCCTCTGAACCAAGTCATCTATGTCAAAGAGATGCCACAAGTAAAAAGTGTAATTAAATTAATACAATGAAAAAGATTCACAGAAGTTATTTAAAAAAGATCGCAAGAAAATTTAGAAGATGGCAAGTTAGTTAGGAGGGTAAGTAGATATATCGACTAAAATAATTTGTAATTCTCTAGAATTTTGTTTCATAGATTGAGACGTTATTCAAATAGGTGGAGAAGTCTAGAACCAAAAATATTTCTCATTTTCAATCATAGAAACAGTAATATAGAAAATAGGTGCAGGAGTAGGCCATTCGGCCCTTCGAGTCAGTATCGCCATTCAATATGATCATGGCTGATCATCCACAATCAGTACCCCGTTCCTGCTTTTTCCCCATATCCCTTGATTCCGTTAGTTCCAAGATCTAAATCAAACTCTCTCTTGAAAACATCCAGTGAATTGACCTCCAGGGCCTTCTGTGGCAGAGAATTCCACAGATTCACAACTCTCTGGAGAAAAAGGTTACACTGTCCACGTCGTTAATCGATCCAAAGGAACAGCAGGGCCGTTACAAGGCCGTTACAAGGCCGCCAGGCCCCAGGTAGTCAAGATAGAAGAAAATACTTCCTCACCCCGAGCACAGGATCCCCCCAGCGTTGCGGAGCTAATCGTGGACTTTAGGAGGGCACCACATCCGAGGACGTACACACGCCGAAGATAAATGGGGATACTGTGGATAGGGTGAGCTGCTTTAAATATCTGGGAGTCCACATCTCTGAGGATCTGACATGGACATCACACGCTGCAGCACTGGTGAGTAAGGCAAGGCAGCTCCTTTACCACCTCAGACAGCTGAGGAAATTCAGAGTGTCTCTGAGGATCCACCAGTGCTTCTAATCAGCGGCTGTGGAAAGCATCTTGTCCGGAAATATTACCATCTGGTTTGGGAATTGCTCTGCCCAGAACAAGAAGGCTCTGCAGAGAGTAGTGCATTCGGCCGAACGCACTATGGGAACTTCACCCACCCCCCCTCTGCAGGAACTATACATCAGGAGATGCAACTCCAGAGCCAGCAACATTATGGGGGACCCCTTCCACCCCAGCAACGGACTGTTCCAGCTGCTACGGTCAGGCAAACGCCTCCGCTGCCATGCTGTGAAAACGGAGAGGATAAGAAGGAGTTTCTTCCCAGAGGCCATTAGGACTGTAAACTCCTATCTCACCAGGGACTAATACTGTACCATTCTACTGTTGTGTGGTGTCTTTTTAAAATTGCCGTTTTTTCTTTTTTCCCCCACAAATATGTAATTACTGAATCTGTTCCATTTTGTTTAGTAGTTGTTTTGCACAATCCGCGAGCATTGCCACTTTTCATTTCACTGCACATCTCGTATGCGTATGTAACGAATAAACTTGACTTGAGTTTGGCACCAGCGCAGGAGCTGCCAGAGCAAGGTTGTAGACAACGACGAACTGCCTCAGGGGCTCTGACTCCGGAGTTTCTTGAGGTTTACTCCAGGAGCCTTTTCCATGACAAGGCAGTGGAGGTTTTAAACCAGTTTTCCCTCTCCTAGATGGACCGCCTTCCCAGGCTGACGAGCCCCATCTGCCCGAGACTGGTGGGGGCGGGAGCGTCTACCTTCCCGTGCAGGTCTACACCACCTGCCCACTGGCCACACCGTACACTAGCGCTATCCTACACACTCGGGACAATTTTGCAATTTTTACCGAAGTATTTAACCAACAAACCTGTACGTCTTTGGAGTGTGGGAGAAAACCTGAGCACCCAGAGAAAACCCACGTGGTCACGGGGAGAATGTTAGAAACCCTGTACAGACAGCACCCGTAGTTGGGATTGAACCTGGGTCTGTGGCGGTGTAAGGCAGCAACTCTACCGCTGTGCCATCGTGCCATTCTGGATCGAACGTGGAATTCTCTAACTTGGGATAACAAGCTTCTTCTTGCTGCCAACAGAAACATTTTGCTCTGCCATCCTGTATTTCTTGCTTGGCTGCTTGCTACACACCCTAATCGACCAGGACTGTACCAGCCACAAACTACATAACCGCACCACCTCCTCCTTCCACACTCACTCATGCTCACTCATGCTCACTGCCAGAGAAGTTCCCTTGCTTCACCCACTTCTTGCTGCTAACCAGGCAAATTATTTATCTCTTTCCCATGTCTAATGCAGAATCCCCATCTCAAACATTAACCGAAGATAGACACAAATTAACTCAGCGGGACAGGCAGCATCTCTGGGGAGAAGGAATGGGTGAAGTTTCGGGTCGAGACCCTTCTTCATTAACATTAACTGCTTCATTTTCCACAGCTGTTGCCCAACTTTTCCCAGTGATTTCCAATATTCTGTCTTTCTTCGATAAACAAACATCTGGCCTGCCAGACAAGTCCCACCATCTCATCAACGACTCTTTATCCAGACCTGGAAGCTTAATGAACATAGAACAGCACAGGGACAGGCCCTTCGGCCCGCAATGTCTGTGCCGAACACAATGCCAAGACCAACACATAATCCATATCCCTTATGATGACAAAGATTGGGTTGACTAGGATTAGATTCACTGGAATTTAGAAGGATGAGAGGGCATCTTATAGAAACAAATAAAATTCTTAAGGGTAAACAAAATTGCTGGAGAAACTCAGCGGGTGCGGCAGTATCTATGGAGCGAAGGAAATAGGCAACGTTTCGGGCCAAAACCCTTCTTCAGCCTATTTCCTTCGCTCCATAGATGCTGCCGCACCTGCTGAGTCTCTCCAGCAATTTTGTCTACCTTCGATTTTCCAGCATCTGCAGTTCCTTCTTTAACAAAATTCTTAAGGGATTGGACAGGCTAGAGGCAGGAAAAATGTTCCCCATGTTGGGGGAGTCCAGAACCAGGGGTCACAATTTAAGAATAAGGGGTAGGCCATTTAGGACTGAGATGAGGAAAAACCTTTTCAGCCAGGGGGTTGTGAATCTGTGGAATTCTCTGCCACAGAAGGCAGTGGAGGCCAATTCACTGGATGTACATATTGAAGAGAGCGTTAGATAGAGCTCTTAGGGCTGTATCCATTGCTAATTTGCTATCTCTTTCAATGCAATGGATTGAACGTAATCCACATGTCTGCATGGATGAACAGTGCAGACACACTACATACGCTGGCAAGTGGTTTATCCCACTTGGCCGAGTACATTGTAGCTCCGAGCCACCAAATCAATATTTGTTTACAGAAGCCAATTGCCCATGGCATGGCTACACAAGGATTTAAGATCAGGAATATGATACGGACCAAACATGTTTCATGGTCAAGTCAAGTCACATTTATTTATATAGGACATTTAAAAAACAACTCTCGTTGGCCAAAATGCTTTACATTTGTATAAGAATAGCACAACAAACAAACAACATACATATAGCCCTCACTCAGAGGACGTCAAGAAAGGCTTGGGAGTAAAGATGAGTTTTTAGTCTTGACTTAAAGGAGTTGATGGAGGGGGCAGTTCTGATGGGAAGGGGGATGCTGCTGTTCCACAGTCTAGGAGCTGCAACCGCAAAGGCGCGGTCGCCCCTAAGCTTATGCCGAGACCGTGGGATATTCAGCAACCCCAAGTTGGTCGATTTGTGGGACCTGGAGGTGGAGTGGTGGGTGAGAAGACTTTTAATGTAGGAGGGGGCAAGCCCATTGAGGGCTTTGTAGACATGAAGACAAGGAGGATCTTGAAATTTATTCGGAACCGCACAGGGAGCCAATGGAGAGAGGCCAGGATCGGGGTGATGTGGTCCCTTTTTCGGGTGCCCGTCAGGAGTCTTGCTGCGGCGCTTTGGACCAGTTGCAGGCGGGACAGGGAAGATTGGCTGATGCCAGTGTAAAGGGAGTTGCAGTAATCGAGGCGGGAGGAGATAAATGTGTGGATAATCTTTTCGAGGTCATCATCATGGTGGTTAGATACATGTAGATGGAGAGAAGGGGAGAAAGACAGGGAGGAGAGGGGAGAGCAGGAGGAAGAACAGCTGGCACTAATCCACGTTTGTGATCACTTGTTTAATGGCAGATTAAATTAATTTGGTCAGAGTAGATGATTTATTTCACTGTGGGATTGGGGGAGGTGATCTATCAAGTTTCTAAGCTGATTCTCACGGTGATAAAGGCTGAAAGGATTCTGCTCAGATTTCTATTGCAAAATAAGACACCCAGCACTGGAGTAACTCAGCAGGTCAGGCAGCATCTCTGGAGAAAAAGGACAGGTGACGTCTCGGGTCGAGACCCTTCTCAGTGGGCAGCACGGTGGCGCAGTGGTGGAGTTGCTGCCTTACAGCGAATGCAACGCCGGAGACCCAGGTTCAATTCCGACTACAAGATACAAGATACATTTATTCATCACATGTGCCAGATGGCACAGTGAAATGAAATTCCCATACAGCCATACAATAAAAAAAGGGACACAACACACTATAGGGTTTGACATAAAACATCCTCACACAGCAGAATCAAAGTTTCCCACTGTGTGGGAAGGCACCAAAGTCAGTCTCTTCCTCCATTGTTCCCCGTGGTCAGGGCCTCCCCGTGCCCTCCGCAGTTGTAGCTACGGGCGGCCCGATGTTCAAGCCCGCTCGCCGGGGTGTTGTAAGTCCGACGTCGGGGCTGCGGGACGTCCTCAGCGGCGTGGACACCAGAGTCGGCCCCCGCTGCAGGCCCTCTGCAAGGCGCCCCAGGTCTCCACGATGACGGTCAGCGCCGCCCGTGTTGGAAGCTCTCCGCACCAGAGCTCCACAATGTTGGAGCAGCGGCTCAACGCTCCGGAGCTCCAACGGCGACCCAGGTAGGCATCGCCCGCTCCTCGGTGACTCCAACGCTGCGCTGCCGCTGTAGCAGCCCCGGTCCGGTCCCCGGCAGGAAAGGCCGCTCCAATCCAGCTGGTAGGCCGCGAGGTGGGGGGCGAGGACGCGACTCGGAGAAATAGTCGCGTCCCCGCCAGGAAGAGACTGGGAAACGGTTTCCCCCTTACCCTGCCCCCCTCCCCCCGCATAGAAAAGTTAAAGTTTCCCTACGGGTGCTGTCTGTACGGAGTTTGTACGTTCTCCCCGTGACCTGCATGGGTTTTTTCCGAGATCTTCGGTTTCCTCCCGCACTCCAAAGACGTGCATGTTTGTAGGTTAATTAGCTTGGTAAATGTAAAAATTGTCCCTAGTGTGTGTACAGGATAGTGTTAGTGTGCGGGGATCACTGGTCGGCATGGACCCGGTGGGCCAAAGGGCCTGTTTCCGCGCTGTATCTCTAAACTAACCCAGTGCCTTGGTCGTTGGTCAGATTATTAATCAATTTTTATGACAGCCCTACGACCCACCGAGTCCGTGCCGATCAGCGATCCCCGCACACTAACACTATCCTACACACTGGTGACAATTTACAATCTATACCAAAATCAATTAACCCATCAGCCATGCTCACAACAAATGGCGGTGCTGGCTGGAAGGGCCGAATGGCCTCCTCCCGCACCTATTTTCTATGTATCTACAAACGGATGTGTCTTTGGAGTGTGGGAGGAAACCAGAGAATCCGGAAAAAACCCACGCAGGTCACGGGGAGAACGTGAGGACCTGTCACACTTGGCGATTGCCGGCGTCATTGACTGACATATCAGGGTCGCTGAAAGATGTTGAACATTTCAAAATCCAGCGGCGACAAAAAAAACTTGAGGAAACACCGCGCGTCAATACGTGGTCACGCCGCATCACGCCACGTCACGTTTGGGTTTCGGCCCGAAACGTCACCTATTTCCCTCGCTCCATAGATGCAGCTGCACCCGCTGAGTTTCTCCAGCATTTTTGTCTACCTTCGATTTTCCAGCATCTGCAGTTCCCACTTAAAAACGGATTTATTACACCATCCAGTTCTCAAAACCAGCAATGGATCGATTTGGCAACTTTCTAACTTTGGGAAAGACGCTCAGAGTCACTCTGTCTCACCGAAGATATTTTTAGGGTCCATAACTGCGGGATGAGTGATCATGTTTCTTGATCACAGCAGATTCTCCTCGCGAGGTCAAACTGTTGAGGAAACATTATGAAACTGGTGGTAGATCCCACGCTGCATAATGTAACAGCCCATGCCACGCAGTGTAATGTGACGCATGCTCATAATACTTAATAAAGATAAATTTGTGCAAAGCATACAGGTGAATAATATTGTAAATCACATCCCCCATTTTATGGCAAAGAACTTTGGCTCACTTCCCCCAACCCTTCAATCATTGCCGTTCGACATCAGCAGTAACCCAGACGACCAGAGTCACAGAGACACAGAGTCGCAGAGACAGGAGTTTGTACGTTCGCCCCGTGACCACGTAGATTTTCTCCGAGATCTTCGGTTTCCTCCCACACTCCAAAGATGTAACGGTTCGCAGGTTAATTGGCTTTGGCACAATTGTAAATTGTCCCCAGTATGTGTAGGATAGTTTTAGTGTGCGGGGATCGCTGGTCGGCACGGGCCCGGTGGGTTTCAACGCTGTATCTCTAAACTAAACTCATTCCATTTACCAGGGCTTAAACGATGGCTTTGGTGCCTTGACAAGTCAAGTGCTTGACAAGATGCTTCTTACATGTTGAATCTTTAGCTCCAGCCCACCCTCATAGCTGTCCTGTGCTACCACCTCCTTCATTGGAGACCCTCGGACTATCTTTAATCAGACTTTACCTTGCACTAAATGTTATCCCCTTTATCCTGTATCTGTACACTATGGACAGCTTGGTTGTAATCATGTATAGTCTTTTTGCTGACAGGATAGCACGCAACAAAAAGCATTTCACTGTACCTCAATGATGGTACACTGAACTATCTAGAGACCACAATACCAACTATGGAATTTAAATCAGTTCATAATATGTAATTTGGAAAATATGAACTAAAAAGACTAAAACTAGTCTTGGAAATGAGGAGCATGTGGTGCGTGGGTCTCAAAAGGAGGCACGAAGTCCAGTGTTTGAGAAGAACCTTTATTGTATTCCTCCCGGTTGAAGGGAAGACAAAACCAGAGGAAGATGGCACCCAAACCCTGCCTTTTAAACCCTCCGGCTCAGGGCCGCCTCCGGACTGCACCACTCCTGTGCCGAGGGGTTCGGCAGTATAATGGCACGACCCTTAGGAGCCGCCACAAGCACAAAAATAACTGGATTGTCCGAAAAATCTGTCTGGTTCAGTAATTCCCTGCTGAATGTTATTGTCACCCAGCCACAGAACTGAGCAGCACGTTCTTCAGCTCACCTTGGTATACTGGGCTAGTCCCACTTGTCTGCATTTGGCCTATAGCTCTCTAAACCTTTCCTGCCCATATATTGGTCCAAACATCTTTTAACACTTGTCATTGTAAAGGGGCTGTCCCACTGTACGAGCTCATTCAAGAGTTCTCCCGAGTTTCCCCCGATTCGAACTCGGAGATTTACGGTAATAGCCGCCCGTAGGTACTCGGGGCTCTCGTGGACATTTTTCAACATGTTGAAAAATCTTCACGAGTCTTCCAGAGCTTACCGCATTTCCCGAGTACCTGCCGTTAGCGTTAAGAGCCGCTAAGAGACGTCCCCGAGCTCTGACGCAATTGCAGTGTCATGGATTCAGTTTGAAGAAAGGTCTTGACCCGAAACGTTACCAACCTATGTCCTCCAGAGATGCTGCCTGACCCATTGGGTTACTCCAGCACTTTGCGTTGTTTTTGAAATACAATAACTAAATTGTCTTTGGAAGGATTTCTAACAGAAGGGAGACTATAACAGTCAACAGAAACTATCACTCATTGTTTTATGCTCAATATTGTTGGCAAGAGAGTTTTCAATTCCGTTGGGTTTCCACGATTGTCTCCTGAATGGTTAGTAAGTTAAATCTGGCAGGCAACACCTGCTCACAACTTCACCATGAAAGAGACAATTCAGCCAGGAAGACATTCTCCTCTGCCAGGGCCATTAGGATATCCGAATGATGCTGTCTGGAGAGAAACATTTTAAAGCAGCTGCAAATCACAACATTGGGCACTTTGTCTACACTCAACTACCTATCAAATGTTATAAGTTTAGTTTCAGTTTGGAGGTACAGCCTGGAAACAGGCCCTTCGGCCCACCGAGTCCGTGCCGACCAGTGATTCCCTCCACACAATGGGGAAGGGTTACAATTTTGCAGAAGCCAAATAACCAACAAACCTGTACGTCTTTAGCATGTGGGAGGCAACCGGAGAAAGCCCACGCAGGTCACGGAGAGAACGTACAAGCTCTGTACAGACAGCACCTGGTAGTCAGGATCGAACCCGGGTCTCTGGCGCTGTGAGGCAGCAACTCTACCGCTGCACAAACCGTGCCGCCCCTGCTGTAATGTTATTAGTTCAGTGAAATATGAATTAACTTTGCAACTAACCCAAAGTGATTTATAAATGTGGGTTTTATACGACTGTGCCTGGGTGCAGCAGAATCTTGCCAATAGTTGGCAAATGAATAACTACAGTTGGTTAATTATTGTAATTCCCAGTAAGTGCCTCCGGAAACACATTATAATAACACATCTGCTCATCGTTGTCGAAAAGAACTCTTTCAATAACGTCAAATTATACAAACTAGTTCCACCTGTGTGTGTCTCATCACATGTTTAAAGATGTCAGAATGCCATGGAGTATCGAAACAGGCCCTTCAGTCCACTGAATACATATTGACTATCAAACAATCTCCATCTACATTCATGTCATTGAAATGAACTGCAGATGCTGGTTTGCTCCAAAGATAGGCACAAAATGCTGGAGTAACTCGGCGGAGACAGGCAGCATCTCTGGAGTGATGGAGATCTCTAGTGTGAAGAAGGTCACCTATCCATGTTCTCTAGAGTTGCTACCCTGGAATAATCCTCCAAAATGTCCGCCACCTCCAACGCGATCCCACCACGAGCCACATTTTCCCATCTCCACCCCATTCCGCAGAGACCGTTCCCTCCGCAACTCCCAGGTTAACTCATCCCTTCCCACCCAAACCACCCCCTCCCCAGGTACCTTCCCCTACAACCGCAGAAGATGCAACACCTGTCGCTATACCTCCTCCCTCGACTCTGTCCAGGGACCCCGACAGTCTTTTCAGGTGAGGTAGAGGTTCACTTGCACCTCCTCCAACCTCATCTACTGTATCCGTTGTTCAAGATGTGTACTCTTATACATCGACGAGACCAGACGCAGACTGGGCGATCGTTTCGCGAATATCTTCGCTCAGCCCGTCTGAACCAACCTGATCTCCCGGTTGCTGGACACTTTGATTCTCCTTCCCATTCCTACACAGACCTTTCTGTCCTCTGTCTCCTCCATTGTCACAGTGAGGCTAAACGCAAATTGAAGGAACAGCATCTCATATTTCACTTGGGCAGCTTACAGCCCAGTGGTATGAATATTGATTTCTCTAACTTCAGGTAGCCCCGGCATCCCCTCTCTCTCTCTATCCCTCCCCCACCCAAGTGGCACTGGCTTCTCATTTTCACCCACCAAACAGCTTACAATGGCCTGTTTCCTTTATCATTGTTACTTTGTTGCATATCTTTCATTCATTGTTCTTTATCTCTCCACATCACCGTCTATATTTCTCGTTTCCCTTATCCCTAACCAGTCTGAAGAAGGGTCTCGACTTGAAACGTCACCCATTCCTTCTCTCCAGAGACGCTGCCTGTCCCGCTGAGTTACTCCAGCATTTTGTGTCTACCCACCTACACTAATCCCATTATGTCTCTTGCATCCCCTACAACATCCGTCTGAATCTCTTGCTGACGACTACTTCAAGGGACATCTTCCAGCCTAACAACCAGCTGGCCAAAGGTTGGGGCACCATGGTTGCGCAGCGGTAGAGTTGCAGCCTCCCAGCACCAGAAGCCCAGGTTCGATCTGTCTGTACGGAGTTTGTACATTCTTCCTGTGACCACGTGGGTTTTCTCCGGGTGCTCCGGTTTCCTCCTACTCTCCAAAGCCCCCCCCTCCCCCGCTCTCCCTCAACTGTGTTCACCCATTACTGCCCATGCTCTGCCCTCCCCTGCCCCTCCTCACTCCCCCCCTGTATTCAGTAGGTTCAGACCTGAAACATCACCAATCCATGTCCTCCAGAGATGCTGCCTGACCCGCTGAGTTACTCCAGCATTTTGTGTCTTTCTTTGGTTTAAACCAGCATCTGCCGTTCCTTGTTACTACACTAGTTCAGTTTAGTTTATTTAGAGTCGGTGCCAACCAGAGATCCCTGTCACACTAGTACACACTAGGGACAATTTACAATTTTTACCGAAGACAATCAACCTACATAGATTCAAGATTCAAGAGAGTTTATTGTCATCTGCCCCAGATAGGACAATGAAATTCTTGCTCTGCTTGGTTTTTGCCAGCGAGATCGCATCCACCGTTGATCTGTTGTGGCGGTAAGCGAACTGCAGTGGGTCCAGGGTTTTGTCGAGGTAGGAGTTGATTTGCTCCATGATCAACCTCTCAAAGCATTTCATCACCACCGGCGTTAGTGCCACTGGTCGATAGTCATTGAGGCACGTCACCTTACTCTTCTTGGGCACCGGTATAATTGATGCCCTTTTAATCCTCAGACCTCAGAAGTGAGAGGTTGAAAATGTCAGTTAAAAACTCCAGCCAGTTGGTCCGCACAGGTTTTTAGAACACGACCGGGTATACCATCAGGTCCAGGTGCTTTCCGAGGGTTTACCCCTCTGAAAGATTTTCTGACGTCGGCCTCTGTGACTGTGACTGAAATACCATCACAGTGAATGGGGGCTCGGGAAGGCACATCAGTATTCTCCCTATCAAAGCGTGCGTAAAACGCATTGAACTCGTCAGGGAGTGATGTTTCCCCGACATTCGAGCTGCCTCCTAATTTTGCCGTATAGGAGGTGATTGCATTCAGGCCCCGCCACAGCTGCTGAACATCCGTCTCATCCAGTTTGGAGCATACCTGTACGTCTTTGGAGTGTGGGAGTAAAAAGGGGCACCCGGGGAAACCCATACAGTCATAGGAAGCTTGTACAAACCTGGTACAGACAGCGCCCGTAGTCAGGATTGAACCTGGGTTTCTGGCGCTGTGGGGCAGCAACTATACCGCGACGCTGTCTTAACTTCTCCCTTCTGCTCAAATCACAGACCTTCACTCCAGCCACCTTCCGTTCCCTGCCTCTGCTCTTCCTTAAAACTGAAGATAGACACAAAATGCTGGAGTAACTCAGCAGGACAGGCAGCATCTTCGGAGAGAAGGGATGGGTGGCGTTTTGGTTCGAGACTCTTCTTCAGCTTCCTTAAAACTGATCTACCAGAACCAGCAAAATGATCTCTACTGCAGGAGTATACAGATTGCCTAAGGACCTTGACCAGACTATTTGCTGTTCCTCCAGCTCTGACCTACTGAGTATTTTCAGCACTTGCTGTTTTTATTCTAGATTTTCAACATCCGTAATGATCTGCTTTTCCACATCAGCACAAAGAACTATTTCCTACTTAAATCACTGGAGGAAAAAGGATCAGTCATTCATTACACTTTCAAGTGGAACAGGTGTCCGAGATTAGTTCAGTGTAGAGATACATTGTAGAAACAGGGCCTTCAGCTCACCGTCCACATCGACTAACAACCCCTGCACATTAACACTATCCTACACACACTAGGGACAATTTACATTTATGCCAAGACAATTGATCTACAAACCTGTACGTCTTTTGAGAGTGGGAGGAAACCGAAGATCTTGGAGAAAATGTATACAGTCACAGGGAGAAGGTACAAACTCCGTAGTGGGGATCGAACACTGGTCTCTGGCGATGCAAGGCAGCAACTCTACCGCTGCGCCTCCGAGCAGCCCTTAGATGCCAACAGTTAGATGTTGCTTACACAATTAAAAATAACTGAAAGGGGAAACCTGACTTTGAGAAATCATGAAACATTTTAAGATCTTTTCTATCCAAAACTCTAATTTTCTATATTGTTATTGGCTGTTCACTATTCAGTGCAGCGTCTGAGTTCATCTTCATAAGTGATAGGTGGAGAATTAGGCCATTCGGTCCATCAAGTCTCCTCTGCCATAGCAGGTCTATCTTTCCCTCTCAACCCCATTCTCCTGCCTTCTCCCCATAACCCCTGACACCCGTATTAATCAAGAATCTATCTAAAAATATCCATTGACTTGGCCTCCACAGCCTTCTGTGGCAATGAATTCCACAGTTTTAGTCTAACTGGGCCAAGATATTATTCTATTTCACAGCACTCTGTGTGCTTCCCCAATGGGACCCCAGGGGAGTTTGGAGATAGCATGGAGACAGGCCCTTCGGCCCAACTTGCCCATTCCGACCAACATGGCCCATCTTCACCAACATATCCCATATAAACTACATCATGGCTTAAAGCTGATTAAGAGGCAAGCATTAAATGTTAACCTTGCTTGCAATGGCTGTATCGAGAACATTTAATTGAAGTACGCTGTATAATTTAACTTGTGACGGTAATGCCCACTGTAAAACAAATGTGTGTGAGATTGAGCTGTAAATTTAATTTTGGACCACAGTTAATCATCTCAAGTTAACTTGTTCATTCCTTGATAAGCTCCAGACTTCATCAACAGGAACTTGGCAGCCACTTGTATCCAAGTCCAGGAAGCAGCTGACTGACCCCAGAATAGCAAGATGGTCTCACATATCTGGAATTCATCACAGTATGGTTCAAAATGTCAAATGTTTCACATATACGCCACATTATGCTAACTTTCTATTATAAAATGCCTACAAGTGTGTCATGGAAAGTGCAAATAATGTCCTATATAGTCTTTGGCTGCAGTCCAAATAGTTCCTGGTCTCCAAGGTGCCCCGCTAAGGGGGGGGATTAATTTATGTTTAACACATTAACTGCCGTGACTTTCCCAACTCAAGTCACTGTGACAGAGATGTAGTTACCTTCTCTGCCTGCTCCAGGTGAGAGTCAGGAAACCTCTAACTTATAAAGAAGCTGTTACGAGATCATGGGCAGCACGGTGGCGCAGCGGTAGAGTTGCTGCCTCACAGCGCCAGAGACCTGGGTTCGATCCTGACTACGGGCGCAGTCTGTGGAGAATTAATCCATTCTCCCTGCAACTGTGTGGGTTTCCCCCCAAGATCTTCGGTTTCCTGTCACACTCCAAAGACGTGCAGGTTTGTAGGTTAATTGGCTTTGGTAAAATTGTAAACCGTCACTAGTGTGTGGGATAGTGTGAGTGGGCGGGGATCGCTGGTCGGCGTGGACTCGGTGGGCCGAAGGACCTGTTTCTGTGCTGTATCTCTAAACTAAAGAAAAATCATGAAGCAAATGGATTTGGATTTTTAATCACGCCTGTGAAACTATCACTGGACTGAGGGACTTTCCACGTGTGACAACAGGAACACGGGCATCCTTGAAGCAGGGAAGTTCAAGGTGAAATCTAAAAACGCGTTCAGAATCAGGAAAAACGTTGAGATAATAATTACAGGAAAACTCCAATAATCCTCTGGATAGACACAATGTGCTGGAGTAACTCAGTGAGTCAGGCAGCATCTGTGGAGAACATGGACATAGTGCTGGAGTAACTCAGTGAGTCAGGCAGCATCGCTGGAGAACATGGACATATAACCATATAATATAACCATATAACAATTACAGCACGGAAACAGGCCATCTCGACCCTTCTAGTCCGTGCCGAACACATAATCTCCCCTAGTCCCATATACCTGCGCTCAGACCATAACCCTCCATTCCCTTCCCATCCATATAACTATCCAATTTATTTTTAAATGATAAAAACGAACCTGCCTCCACCACCTTCACTGGAAGCTCATTCCACACAGCCACCACTCTCTGAGTAAAGAAGTTCCCCCTCATGTTACCCCTAAACTTCAGTCCCTTAATTCTCATGTCATGTCCCCTTGTTTGAATCTTCCCTACTCTCAGTGGGAAAAGCTTTTCCACGTCAACTCTGTCTATCCCTCTCATCATTTTAAAAACGTCTATCAAGTCCCCCCTTAACCTTCTGCGCTCCAAAGAATAAAGCCCTAACTTGTTCAACCTTTCTCTGTAACTTAGTTGCTGAAACCCAGGCAACATTCTAGTAAATCTCCTCTGTACTCTATCTATTTTGTTGACATCCTTCCTATAGTGACATAGTGCTGGAGTAACTCAGCGAGTCAGGCAGCATCGCTGGAGAAAACTTTGTAACTATCAGCACCCTTTATAGTGGCAGATTATTATATCGTTCAAGGATTTTTTTTCTCTAGCCACTAAGATTGAAGGCAATGGGTAAGGAGATAGCCTCATTACGTATGCGAGCTCTCCATGAGGTATTCACAGCCGTCCACAGATAAATCTTCAAAACACAGTCTCTTGATTGTTTCTTTATTGTCGTGGTAAAAACAGTGTGATATTCTTCCAAACTTCTTCTTGTTTAAGTACATTTTAATCTTACTCATAGTCATTATAGAACTCTGGCATGGTCGAACTCCGGCATGGTCGAAAGCTGCACCTTCCCCCCCATGCTTCAACTAAACTAACTAACCCGCACGTCTGCGTGAAAACTCTCAGCCACAAACACGCCTCCGACTATGTAATAAATCCCACTCACATAATTACAGGCAGATAAAATGTAAAGGGCACTAGTTATAATTATAATACAGCGTTAAGCTAAATGGCTACTGCACCCTTTATGTAGCGACTCTTTGCATACCAAAGAATATCACTGTGACTTGTCACATTCATTCACTCCCCATAAACTCAGGAGGTTGTGATTCCTGGCTTCCCTGTAAACACACCATGGCCTTATTTCCCACACTTGTTCCAAATGCATACGTCTCAGTCGAACATTTATTCTGCTTCTGTGTAGGAAAGTGAATTGGTATTAATAAGAGTGATATCCAATAGTCTGGTAAATCATTCAGTCCAACAACACCAAGTCCGGAGGGTGCCCTGTAATCGGAGCTTTACTGTAAAGAGAAACTGATCGGCGTTGGTTTAAAGTTATGGGGAAAAGAACAGGAAGGTCACCAGACGATTCTCAGTGAGTTTTACAAAGACTGCGATTGAATCTATTTCCAACCCCTGTCAAAGAGTGTGCCACAGATCATAACCCCACGCTGCCCTCTGGAAAAGGCTTTTGCTCATTCTAATGCGCTGCTCGAAAGGATATTTGAAATACATTCAGTATTGACCCTCACAGTAGAAACATAGAAAATAGGTGCAGGAGTAGGCCATTCAGCCCTTCGAGCCAGCACCACCATTCAATATGATCATGGCTGATCATCCAAAATCAGTACCCCATTCCTGCTTTCTCCCCATATCCCTTGATTCCATTAGCCCGAAGAAACTAGTTGATAGTTACAAAAAGCTGCAGTAACTCAGCAGGACAGGCAGCATCCCTGGAGAAAAGGAATGGGTGATGTTTCGGGTCGGGATCCTTCCACAGACAGTCAGGGGAGAGGGAGACGAGAGATAGAGACGGTGATATAGAATAAATTATGAAAGAAAAGCGAAAAAGGTACGATGATAAAGTGGACGGGCCACTGTTAGCGGTGGTTCTTCTGCAGTTGCATCGGGCTCTGGTGAGACCACATCTGGAGTGTTGTGTACAGTTTTGGTCTCCTAATTTGAGGAAGGACATCCTTGTGATTGAGGCAGTGCAGCGTAGGTTTACGAGATTGATCCCTGGGATGGCGGGACTGTCAAATGAGGAAAGATTGAAAAGACTAGGCTTGCATTCACTGGAGTTTAGAAGGATGAGGGGTCTTATAGAAACATATAAGATTATCAAAGACTGGACAGGCTAGATGCAGGAAAAATGTTCCCAATGTTGGGCGAGTCCAGAACCAGGGGCCACAGTCTTAGAATAAAGGGGAGGCCATTTAGGACTGAGGTGAGAAAAAAACGTTTTCACCCGGAGAGTTGTGAATTTGTGGAATTCCCTGCCACAGAGGGCAGTGGAGGCCAAATTACTGGATGGATTTAAGAGAGAGTTAGATTGAGCTCTAGGGGCTAGTGGAGTCAGTCTGAAGAAGGGTTTTGGTCCGAAACGTTGCCTATTTCCTTCGCTCCATAGATGCTGCTGCACCCGCTGAGTTTTTCCAGCACTTTTGTCTACCTTCGATTTTCCAGCATCTGCAGTTCCTTCTTAACAAACATAATACTCTAAATGCAGCTTCACCAATGTCTTGTACAACTGCAACATGACCTCCCAGCTTTTGGCAGAACTTGTCACAACAACTTCTTCCACCACCAGTCACATCTTCCCTTCACGACTCCTTGTTCACTCGTCCCTTCCCACCCAAACTACCCCCTCCCCAGGTACTTTCCCCTGCAACAGCGAATCCGGCCAGCGATCCCCACACATAAACACCAAGTACAATTTACATTTACCAGGCCAATTAACTTACAATGTTGTATGTTTTTGGAGTGTGGGAGGAAACTGAAGATCTCAGAGAAAGCCCACGCGGTCACGGGGAGAACGTACAAACTCTGTACAGACAGCACCCGTAGCTGGGATCGAACCCGGGTATGCTGGTGCTGTAAGGCAGCAACTCTACCGCTGTGCCACCCTTAACTTAGTGGGATAATAATAACCGTGGGATATTAATTAGTTGGATATTGACGCTGGGATGAGTGATGCCAGAATGTCAAAGTTCCCCAACACAATTGAAATATTCAAGAAATGTCATTTGTGCAACTCACTTATTAAAGCCAAGTCATTATTTTTGATACAAGGTTCTAACATACAGTGTATAGACCATGAGAATGGAAATGAAAAATTGTAGATCAGGAAATCAGTCATTAATTCAAGATATCAACGGCAAATGTTTAACTTCCTTCATCAGCTTTGGAAAGGACATGGTTTAGAAATGTTTCGGCTCTGTACAATGGGGGAATGAGAACACTTGTGACCCTGTGTCACGTATTAACAAAGCCCAAATCATAGCGAGAATATTTAGTTTGCCAAAACGGCGTCTACATGTTTCACCAAGCACAAATACGCACACTGACCCTCCACTCACAGTCAATTCATCACGATGGGACCAACCCTTCATCACGATGGGATCAACCCCACACACACATCCGGATGGAAGCAGCTTCCCAGCTCCGGTCAAACCTGCTCCCAAATTCCACTCATTTCCTAATTGTTTTACTTTTGCAGGTGGTGCCAGTGATGGCTGCCTCGTCAACAGTCTGTCTGTCCATTCCTCCTCTGTTGTTTCTTTAGTATGTGTTAAATGTATGTTGTTACTGTTCTTTAGCTTGTTTTATGTGGGGGGGGGGGGGGGGTGGGGGAAACTTTTTTTAAAATCTCTTACCTCAAGATTCAAGAGATTCAAGTGAGTTTATTGTCATGTGTCCCTGATAGGACAATGAAATTCTTGCTTTGCTTCAGCACACAGAACATAGTAGGCATTAGGTGAACCTTTTATGTTCTGGTGCGGACATGCGATTTTTCTCCGTATCATATCTCTGTCCCCACCGCTGCCTAACATCGAGGAGCTGGCGGCCATTGCTGGAGCCCGACTTCGGGCAGCTCCGACTGCGGACTTTATCATCGTGAACTGCGGATCCCTTCGTCAGGGATCGACCTTTGAGCTCCAACTGTGGGAGCCTGCGGATTTTAACCGCGGATATTCAGAGTCCAACCTTTATTGACCGTCTCCAATTATCCTTGAATTGGCTGGGCCGTTCACCACTGAACCTTCATGGCATGTTTCACAAGAGACATTTAAATTAGACATTTAAACGTTTCTCCATCTTTTAAATAAATTCTGATGAAGTTCTGTTTCACAATGCAGCAAAGAAGATACAGTTTAGAATAATATTGAGTAAGTATTTGGAATATTTATTCCGAAGGTCTGACAGCCCACAGTGGGTGGGAGTGGGGGCCACTGAGAGAGTAAAGAGGGGCCCGCTGTTGGGGGGGGGGGGCTGAGAGAACCATTGGAGACCACATTGAACACTCTGTAACCTTGACTCTTTGCATACATTGCGTATGGAACGCAAAACAAACACTTTCACTGTGACACGACACAAGTATTGATAAAGTCTGAAGGCAGGGCTCGACCCAAAACGTCACCTATTCCTTCGCTCCATAGACGCTGCCTCACCTGCTGAGTTTCTCCTGCATTTTTGTCTACCTTCAATTTTTTCCAGCATCTGCCATTCTTACTTAAACATAAAGTATTCATTAATCAATTGAATTGGAGCAAATGGATTTGGAAAATGTCATGGGCTTGGATCAGAGTGGATAACATCACAGTCGATGCAAGCATCGAGAAAGATAGCATCAACCTACCAGGTCCATTAGATGCTAGATAATAACTGAAGCTGTGGTCTCGGCTTTGTCTGTGCATCAGACCAGTCACTGGGATCATCATCAGTGTATTTGCTGCACCACAATCGTGTTACACTACTTAACTCTGCACCTTGATGACTGCCAGTCCCCCCCCCCCCCCCCCCCCCCCCCCGGGGACACTCCTTCCCCCAGAACAATTGCACTACTACTACTGTTTGTACATATATATATATTTTACTGCTCATTATTCTAAGTTCGCTCTTCTGGGTGAGATGCATTTCATTGTCTCTGTGCTGTACACTGTACAATGACAATAAAGATTGAATCTGAATCTGAATCTGATATAATTAGCAGAACAGCAGAGTCATGGAGTGATACGCCGTGGGAACAGGCCCGTTGGCCCAACTTGCCCACACCGGCCAACATGTCCCAGCTACACTAGTCCCACATGCCCACGTTTGGTCCATAACCCTCCACACCTGTCCTATATTATCTAAATGGTGGCCGATTGGGAAAGGGGGAGATGCAGCGAGACCTGGGTGTCATGGTACACCAGTCATTGAAGGTAGGCATGCAGGTGCAGCAGGCAGTAAAGAAAGCGAATGGTATGTTAGCTTTCATTGCAAAAGGATTTGAGTATAGGAGCAGGGAGGTTCTACTGCAGTTGTACAGGGTCTTGGTGAGACCACACCTGGAGTATTGCGTACAGTTTTGGTCTCCAAATCTGAGGAAGGACATTATTGCCATAGAGGGGGTGCAGAGACGGTTCACCAGACTGATTCCTGGGATGTCAGGACTGTCTTATGAAGAAAGACTGGATAGACTTGGTTTATACTCTCTAGAATTTAGAAGATTGAGAGGGATCTTATAGAAAACTTACAAAATTCTTAAGGGGTTGGACAGGCTAGATGCAGGAAGATTGTTCCCGATGTTAGGGAAGTCCAGGACAAGGGGTCACAGCTTAAGGATAAGGGGGAAATCCTTTAAAACCGAGATGAGAAGAACTTTTTTCACACAGAGAGTGGTGAATCTCTGGAACTCTCTGCCACAGAGGGTCGTCGAGGCCAGTTCATTGGCTATATTTAAGAGGGAGTTAGATGTGGCCCTTGTGGCTAAGGGGATCAGGGGGTATGGAGAGAAGGCAGGTACAGGATACTGAGTTGGATGATCAGCCATGATCATGTTGAATGGCGGTGCAGGCTCGAAGGGCCGAATGGCCTACTCCTGCACCTAATTTCTATGTTTCTATGTTTCTATCCATGTACCTGTCTAACGGTTTTTTAAATGTTGGGATAGTCCCTGCCTCAACTACCTCCTCCGACAGCTCGTTCCATACACCCACCACCCTGTGTGTGAACTGCAGTTTTACAAATTATGTCAATAAATATAGGTATAAAAATAGAATGTATGCTCTGTTACAAAGAGTAAGGCTGAGCCCCTTGATTATATTGACCTTGTGAAAACCATTAGACTTTCATTTGTGGCCAAGATACTTTGTGCAACAGATGTTGAAGCAGTGATTCAACTTCTGTTCAAAGTAAGTGGCTGAGGTTTGGCAAAAGTTTAAGAAAAATATTTGTTGCAAAATACAAACATTACAAGAAGATAGACACAAGAAGCTGGAGTAACTCAGCGGGATAGGCGGCATCGCTGGAGAGAAGGAATGGGCGACTTTTCGGGTCGAGACCCTTCTTCAGTCACCCATCCCTTCTCTCCAGAGATGCCGCCTGTCCCGCTGAGTTACTCCAGCATTTTTTGTCTGGTTTAAACCAGCATCTGCAGTTCCTTCTTCCGCAAATATTACAAGACCATACCAGATTCCATTTAAAACGATCAGAACTTTCAAAGGACACCATATACAATAAAAGAACCTCATTAAGATGTTCAAGAATTTGATTTCCCATTTACTCCCTTTGCAGGAGGCTGAGGGGCGATCTTAGTTTAGTTTATGGTCATGTGTATCGAGGTGCAGTGAAAAGCTTTTGTTGCGTGCTAATACACGGCAATACATGATTACCATTGAGCCATTTACAGTGTACAGATACATGATAAGGGAATAACATTTAGATGCAAACATATCTTACAAAGGTATATAAAATCATGAGGGTAATAGATAGTGTGAATGCAAAGTCTTTTACCCAGAGTCGGGTAATCAAGAACCAGAGGGCATAGGTTTAAGGCGAGAGGGAAAAGATCTCATGGGAATCCAAAGGGCAGTTTTCTCACACAGAGGTTGGTGGATATATGGAATAACCTGCCATAGCAGGCAGCTGAGGCAGGTACGATAACAGCATTTAAAACATTTGGACAGGTACATTGTTAGGAAGCGTTTAGAGGGATATGGGAGAAATACAAGCAGGATGAACTAGTGTAGATTGGGCATCTTAGACAGCCACGAGTTGCAAGGGTAGTTTGTTTGAAGATGCTTCTAGCAACGTTGGAATCTTACTACCGATGCACGCTGCCCTCGGGATGGCTGTTGTGGAGAGGAGACGGTTGCCCACCTCTTCACAGAGCGTGGATTTGCGAAGAGGGTCTGGAGAATGATGCAGTCAGGGTCCCTGTCAGGGTTCATCCCAAACAGCTCCGTCACAGAGGACTCTGTGATTTACGGGCTGTTCCCAGGGACACAGTCAGAGGCGGACATCGAGTTCTGCTGGAAGGTCATCAACTCGGTGAAAGATGCTCTTTGGTCGGCCAGAGTGTTGTTGACCTCCCAGCGGAGCGAGATGTCCGTCGGGGAATGTTGCCGACTGGCCCGCCACAGACTGCAAGAGTACGTGCTGAGGGACGCACTGAAGCTCGGTGCAGCCAACGCCAAGGCTCAGTGGGGGAGGGCCACAGTCTAGGGCCCTTCCGCTGCTGGACATAAGGGGCAGAAAGGGGGGGACGGAGGAGGAGGAAGAGAATCCCAAGGATAATGAATGAGGGGGTGAACAGTATCACTGACCCACACCTGACACTGGGGAGAGAATAATTCACCACTTTTGTTAAAAACAGAAAAATGTATACGTCAAGTCAAGAGAGTTTTATGTCATGTGTCCCAGATAGGACAATGAAACTCTTGCTTGCTGCAGCACAACAGAATATAGTGGGCATAAATACAGAACAGTTCAGGTGTCCATTACTTGATGTGACCCCTCTGTCATTGCCCACAATCTGTGCGACTGCCCATTGCCAAGTGGTCTGTGTTGGTCAAGTCTGTCAGTGCTTTCTTTTCCCTCTAGAGTGTTTGTCAACGTTGTGTTCTCGTGACGGGGGTTGCCGATTGATGCTTGAGATTAGCCCCTGTGGAAAGTCCACCACACAATGGTGAAAGCTGCTCGGGAGCTGTGTGAGTCTGCACGACGTAGGAATTGTCATTCTGGTTGCTGGCTGACATTTAGGAAAGGAACTTCAGCCCAACTTGTCCATGCTGACCAGGTTGGCACGGTGGGATGAACATATTTGCCTGCATTTGCCCCATAATCTTCCAAACCCTTCCTATCAATATACCAGGGTGGCGCAGCTGTAGAGTTACTGCCTCACAGCGCTGGAGACCTGGGTTCAATCCTGACTATGGGTGCTGCCTGTACAGAGTTTGTACATTCTCCCCGTGGTCCGTGTGGATCTTCTCCGAGATCTTCAGTTTCCTCCCACGCTCCAAAAACGTACAGGTTTGTAGGTTAATTGGCTTGGTATAGATGTAAATAGTCCCTAGTGTGTGTAGGATAGTGTTAATCTGCGAAGATCACTGATCGATACGGACTCGATGGGCCTGTTTCCGCTCTGTATCTCTAAACTAAACTGGACAGGAAAGGTTTAGAGGGATATGGACCAAATGCGGGCAGGTGGGACTAGAGTAGATGGGGCATCTTGGTTGGCATGGGCAAGTTGGGCTGAAGGGCCTGTTTCCATGCTGTATGTCTCTGATAGGCATATAGAGTTGTTGCCAATGGTTTGAATCGATTTTAGCTCCGTCATTGCTTCGGCTGTTGTTTCGAAACAAGAAACCAACACCTCATGTGATCCACCACTAAAGTGGAGTTTGCTTCCGTCTAATATCAGATGGTTCCCAACCTGAAATGTTGCCTTATCCACTCCCTCCGCAGATGCGACCTGACCCACTGAGTTACTCCAGCACGTTGTGTGTTTTAATCAGTCCTGAATGTTTGGAGTTCACAGTCCCTCATGTGCACAGCTAATGCTGCTACTGATACATAGAGACATTGATCTGCACAGCACAGGAACAGGCCCTTAGGCCCACCTTGTCCATGCTGACTAAATTGGCACATTAGGCTAGTCGCATTTGGCCCATACCCCTCTAGACACTTCCTTTCCGTTTATCTGATTAAAAGCCTTTTAAAAGTTGTAATTGTATCCGTTCTATAGCTTCCTCGGTTTAAGAAGGAACTGCAGATGCTGGAAAATCGAAGGTAGACAAAAATGCTGGAGAAACTCAGCGGGTGCAGCAGCATCTATGGAGCGAAGGAAATAGGCAACGTTTCGGGACGAAACCCTTGGGTTTCAGCCCGAAACGTTACCTATTTCCTATTGCCTATTTCCTTCGCTGCATAGATGCTGCTGCACCCGCTGAGTTTCTCCAGCACTTTTGTCTACCGATAGCTTCCTCTGGCAGCTTGTTCGAGATACCGACTACCTACTAAATAGAAAGACTTACCCTCAGAGGAGTCTCTTAAATCTCTCCTCTCTCAATGCCCTTAAGCCAATGCCCTCTAGTTTTAGTATCATCTTGCTTTCCTCAACTGAATTCCATGAAATGTTTTACAAAAAAATAGCATTTCACCACAGTTTGGACTTTTTTGGTGGAAGCCCAATGCATATTGAAGTGTTGGTGAGCATCGAAAAATACATATATACAGCGCAGCAGAGGGCTCCTTCTCATTCTCCTCAAGTCTCTCCAGGAGATTAGTTTAGAGATACAGCGCAGAAACAAGCCCTTGGCCCACCGTGTCCGCAACTACCAGCGATCAACGCACATTATCTGTGGAATTCCCTGCCACAGAAGGTAGTCGAGGCCAGTTCATTGGCTATATTTAAGAGGTAGTTAGATGTGGCTCTTGTGGCTAAAGGGATCAGGGGGTATGGAGAGAAGGCAGGTACAGCATACTGAGTTGAATGATCAGCCATGGTCATATTGAATGGCGGTGTAGGCTCGAAGGGCCGAATGGCCTACTCCTGCACCTATTGTCTATTATCTTTGGACTTGGGAGAGTAAAACTTACCAAGTGAAATGTATTACACGAACACATAATTTCTCAGTTTGGACTAGTGAGCAGAAACCAAATGAGAATCAAATATTCAAGATCCACAAAAGACAAATAAAAGTAAATGTAAAAATGTATTATTTTTCTCTGGAGATGCTCCCTGACCCACAGAGTCTGAAATTGTACTCGGAATTTTTAAATTTTACACGAGGAAATTGTGGGACAGCGGGTTTAAATATGGAGTCAGAGTGTTACAGGGTGGAAGCAGGCCCTTTCTCCAGCACTGCGTCTAAATGTAACTTAGCGTTGGTTGTATTAACTAGAGGCAGTGAGAGGCTACAGGGCGGTGTGGTTTAGTGTGTGTCTATACACCAGCAGCGGTGTGCAGAATGCAAACTGTCTCAGGCTAAACAAGTATGTGTAGGAAGGAACTGTAGATGCTGGTTTAAATTGAAGATAGGCACAAAAAGCTAGAGTAACTCAGCAGGACAGGCAGCATCTCTGGAGAGAAGGAATGGGTGATGTTGTGGGTCTGAAGACGGGCCATGACCCGAAACGTCACCCATTCCTTCTCTCCAGAGATGCTGCCTGTGCCGCTGAGTTACTCCAGCATTCTGTGTCTATCTTCAGGCCAGACGAGGCTATGATAAGACTGATGGTGTAAGAGGAAGTCCTGTCCACAGCCAGATCCGGCACAAGCTAAGATTAACGTGACAATCTCTCGTATGTGGAGAGCAAAATAGTGTCTCTGCACAACTTTTAACAGAAATTGCTACATATTCTCCCAGCACAACTAATCTGACTCTGCATTTAAGAATGATTCTCCATTTGTAACCAATTTACCTGTTGACATGTATCGTCCAACCAGAAGGTTATGTTTTTAATGTTAGTCGCCCAGGATTAGAAAAGAAAGTTAGGAAGAGCTAATCCTCCATTTTCTTTGGATTTGCACAAATGTCTTTTGTGTATTCTATGGGTTTTGTAGTCCCAAATAAAGTTAGTGATAGTTGAATCAATGCTTTTTTTTATTTATTTTTTTTTTAAACTTTTAGGGAGATATATCGGTATTGATTGAAATAAATCAATATAGGAGTTGCGGAAGGAAGATCATCTTTATGGCATTTACTCTACCTATAAGGGAGATAGGAAGTGTTTCCCAAAATTGAATGTAGGCGTATAGTTTAATAATTAATGGTGGGAACTTTGTCTTAAATAGAGAGGAGCGTTTTCTAATCACGTAAACTCCGAGATATCTAAACTTTTCGGTAACAATTCTGAAGGGAAATTTTTGCAGTTGAGAAGGGTCTTGAGTTTTTATTGGCATAGCATTTAAGAATTATTATTGAGGGAAACATTTTGATAGCCGTAAGAACAAGTCGTTGGATTGATGGCACCTTCTCATGGTTATCAATGGAGTTCCATCTAAGAGTTGCAAAACACAAATACCACAACTTCAGCTTACTACGAGATCAGTTTCAAAATCAATTGCCTGCAAGGAACCATGCAGCTCCCTCAACAGTACAAAGAGCTGGCATGTTGTTTCCTTGACCAATATTGCCCCGAGCATCTATCCATGTTCTCCGCTTATGCTGTCTGACCTGCTGAGTTACTCCAGTGTTTTATGCCTGTTTCTGTAAACCAGCATTTGCAGTTTCTTGTGTCCCCAATTAATTCATGCCACCCAGAGCAGTTGGCACAGCAATCAAATTGGCCTCAGCTTCAGAATGGAAAGGCAACCAGAGATTCTAAGCTTACTTTAGTTTGGAGATACAGCGCAGAAACAGGTCCTTCGGCCCACCGAGTTCACACCGACCAGCGATCCCCGCACACTAACACTATCCTACGCTAGGGGCTATTTATAATTTTAATCAAAACCTATAAACCTGTACGTCTTTGGAGTGTGGGAAGAAACCGGAGCACCCAGAGAAAACCCATACAGGTCACAGGGAGAACGTACAAACTCTGCACGGCCAGCACCTGTAGTCAGGATCAAACCTGGGTCTCAGGCGCTGTGAGGCAGCAACTCTACCGCTGTGTCACTGTTGAATATTAGCACGGCCTCCATACATGCGTGTAGCTAGTTGAACAGATACGTACGTGTCTAGTTGAACAGATGATCCATGCTCAATATCCAGATACACAAATTGTCTCCTTGTAAATGACAAGTTGGTAGAGCCACCCAGATCCTGACACCCAGTCAATCCTGACCTTAGGTGCTGCCTGTATGGAGTTTGCACGTTTTCCTTGTGACCATGTGGGTTTCCTCCACGTGCTCCGGTTTCCACCCATATCCCGAAAACAAGGTAGGCTGGTAATTTAATTGGGCGTTACATTGCTTAGTGTGTCCACAGATGCACATGTATACAGGGGTGGCTCAGTGATGCATCAGTAGAGTTGCTGCCTCACAGCAACAGAGACCCACGATCGATCCTGACTATGGGTGCTGCCTGTACGGAGTTGTACGTTCTCCCTGTGATTGCGTAGGTTTTCTCTTGGTGCTCCAGTTTCCTCCTACACTCCAAGGGCGTACAGGTTTGTGGGCTAATTGGCCTCTGTAAAATTGTAAATGTTCCCTAGAGTGTAGGATAGTGTATGGGGATCGCTGATCAGCGCGGACTCTTAGCTCTTGGGGCTAAAGGAATCAAGCGATATTGGGGAAAAACAGGAACGGGGTACAAATTTTGGGTGATCAGCCATGATCATATTGAATGGCGGTGCAGGCTCGAAGGGCCGATTGGCCTCCTCCAGCACCTATTTTCTATGTTTCTATGACTCGGTGGGCCGAAGGGCCTGTTTCTGTACTGTGTGGCAGCGCCTGTTAGCGTACGCAGATATCGAACCCGGCGTTCGGAAGCCGCGATCACGTGTCTCGGGAGGGGCTGTTGTTTTCGCGTTATTTTCCTGCGCGAGCTAGTTCGGCGCTAACCACCGTTGTGGCCAGACGTGTCTGTTAAACCTGTATGCTGCAACTTGAACTTTCCAATAAAGTATTGTTGAAAACTCCAGGAGTCGTTTATCAGAACACTAAACTGTATCTTTAAAATAAAAAGTCAAGAGTACAGAATCAAAAGAGAATTTTTATGGAAATGTGGGAAGAAGAAAATGTGATTTGTGTAAAAAACTGACTGCTCTGTGTGTGGTAGGAGCGGACGCAATGGGCCAAAGGGCCAGTTTCTGCTCTGTATCTCTGTGACACTATGACCAATTATCCCCAGCAACAGAGAAGCTGCACAAGCCGATGGTCCCTGGATGTGAAGCTCCTTGGAAACATAGACCTCTTCACACATCTCGGGAATCGCCACTGAATGAACGCAAACAACAGCGAGGAGATTCTCCAGCTCCGTCATCAGCCGATCGATGCCCAATGTATGTGACACACAAAACCTCAGAACCAACTCACGTGAGAAAATAAGGAAGATCCGGCTTATCTTCTTGGACCAAGATCGGACTTTTCAGTGACTTGGACATTCGAAGATGGCATTGGAATGTGGAACTCTGCGGCAGGTCCGTGGAGGGTCTATTGTACGTATGTGATTTGACAGGACAGCGTGCAGCACATGCATTTATTTGTATCTCTACACATCTCACAATAAACAAAGTAAACTAAACCTCATGTTCTACCGGGCGGCAGTCATCCCCTGCCCTCAGATTTACTTCTGTGACTCAGACTACACACAGCAGACATATGTGGTAAATACAACAACACAAGCTCCACAAACCTCTCCAAATTCACTGGTCGGATGTGAACCAACATCAGTGACCTTTCCCAGGCCAATATCCCCAACACTGCGGCCTTAGGACAGCCAGACCGCATAGTTAGCATGCCTGACACCAGATACTCCACTGCAAATATATCCAACCCAGATATATTATTCACCACTGCCACAGAAAGCATGGCACAGTGGCACAGTGGCCTAGCGTTCTGCCTTACAGCGTTAGAGACCCGGGTTCCATCCTCGCTACGAGTGCTTGTCTGTACGGAGTTTGTACATTCTTCCCGGGACCTCCATGGGTTTTCTCAGAGATAGACAATAGACAATAGGTGCAGGAGTAGGCCATTCAGCCCTTCTAGCCAGATGATCAGCCCTTCTATTCACCGTGATCATGGCTGATCATCCACAATCAGTTTCATCTTCAGTTTCCTCCCACACTCCACAGACGTACAGGTTTGTAGGTGAATTGGCTTGGTATAAGAGTAAATTGTCCCTAGTGTGCATAGGATAGTGTTGGATAGGATGTAGAGATCACTGGTAGGTGTGGACTCGATGGGCCGAAGGGCCAGTTTCTGTGCTGCAAAACACTATGATTCCAAAAATGTAAACCAAGAATTATCTGCTGTCCCACTTCATTTCCTCATCTGAAGCTTTTAAACATCCAGTATAATTCCAGACACTCAATGAGGTGTTAAATCAGCCCTCAATCTGCTGATAGGATTCTCACTTACAGCAGCACCAGCGAGGTGTCACAACAGGCAGAGCTGCTGTCTCACAGTTGAAGCAACCTGACAGTTCAATCCTGACCTCTGGTGCTGTCTGTACGGAGTTTGCACGTACTCCCTTTCACCATGAGGAGAGGGCAGCACAGTGGCGCAGTGGTAGAGCTGCTGCTTTAAAGCACCAGAGCCCCGGGTTTGATCCCGATGCTGCTGTCTGTGCGGAGTTTGAACGTTCTCTCCGTGACCATGTGGGTTTTCCTCCCACAAAGATGTGCAGGCTTGTTGTCCTCTGTAAATTTATAAATTGTCCCCAGTGTGTGGAATAGTACGAGAGTATGGGATGATCACTGGCCGGCATGGGCTTAATGGGCTGAAGGGCCTGTTTCCATGCTGTATCTCTAAAGTCTAAAGACTTCCTCTGGGTGCTCTGGTTTCCTCCCACATCCTAAAGACATGCTGGGGGATTCATTGGCTACCAAGTTGCCCTACTGCACAAGCAAGGGCTAGGATCTGGAAGGGAAGGAATGGAAATACAGGGAGAATTAGTATAGGTGGATAGGTTGATGGTCAGTGCAGACTTGATGGGCCGAAGGGCATGTTTTCATGCCGAGTGCCTCCACGACCGAGTCTATAAACACCAGCATATCATGCAGCAGTGAACTCGTTTCAAAGATTTATCACCAACTGAAGTGAGGATAACACTACACTTCTTAAGATTCATGGTTGCAGCCATTCACAGCCCAACTTCGCCACTGTGAGAAAACCCTGGGACAGTCTGTGAAGTACAATCCATCAATTACTACAGCTCAGGGACGGCACACTAATGCTTAGATGAAAAATATTATTTATTGACTTGCTGAATTACAGATTGATAGGCATCCTTGAACTACATAGAAGATTGTGTACACACTCAGGACTAACATTCCCGCTACTTAAAATAATGCAATCAACCGATCCATCAAACCCAAAGCTTCAGGGACTCGCCTTCAGAGTTACGCTCACAAAACGGAAGGGGATAGAGGCAGCACATGTGAATTTGGTGAAGTATGTGAAAAATGCAGGCCTGTGGTTAAAAAAAACCCCATCTAATCTACTCATTACATGTTGTTCATTTGTGAGAGAGCTTGGGACAACATTTCAAGCTTCAGGCTGAAGAGACAGACCCTTCAAGGTGTTTAAGAAGGAACAGCAGATGCTGGAAAATCGAAGGTAGACAAAAATGCTGGAGAAACTCAGCGGGTGCAGCAGCATCTATGGAGCGAGGGAAATAGGCAACGTTTCGTCCCGAAACGTTGCCTATTTCCCTCTCTCCATAGATGCTGCTGCACCCACTGAGACCATTCAAGGGTTCAGTTCAGCTTAGTTTATTGTCACGTGTACCATGGTACAGTGAAAAGCTTTTGTGCAGGAAGGAACTGCAGGTGGTGGTTTAAACCGAAGATATACACAAAATGCTGGAGTAACTCAGCGGGACAGGCAGCATCACTAGAAAAAAGGAATGGGTGAGGTTTCGGGTCGAGACCCTTCTTCTGAAGAAACTGTAAAAGGAATAGGTGACGTCACAGATTCCTTCTCTCTGGTGATGCCGCCCCGCCCGTCCCACTGAGCTATTCCAGCATTTTGTGTCTATCAATGAAAAGGTTTTGTTGCATGCAAACCAGTCAGCAGAAAGGCAATACCTGATTATAATAGAGCCATTTACAGTGTTTTAGATACATGATCGTGCAGGGTAAAGCCAGTAAAGTTCGGTCAAAGTCCAAGGGTCATCAATGAGGTAGATAGTAGTTCGAGACTACTCTAGAGTCGCGGTGGTATCTGATTCTATTAATCGACCACTCCCGGCTCACAGCTCTCTGCTCCTTCACAGCAGTGAAGTGAACTTCAGGAGTACATAGACATAAGGAACTACAGATGCTGGTTTACAAATACAGACACAAAGTACTGGAGTAACTCAGCAGATCAGGCAGCATTTCTGGGGAAGGTCTCAAGACCTACGTCGCAACCCGAAACGTCACCCATTCCTTCTCTCCAGAGATGCTGCCTGACCCGCTGAGTTACTCCAGCTTTTTGTGTCTATCTTCGGCTTAAACCAGCATCCTTCTTTAGCATTTCTGGGAAACGTGGATAGACAACATTTCAGGTCTGAAGAGTCCCGACCCAAGACGTTCCTATCCATGTTCCCCAGAGATGCTGCGCTTTTTGTGGCTTTTTTTCAGAAGTGCATAACTGGCTGCTAAATAGTTGAAGAAGTCTGAAGAAGGGTTTCGGCCCGAAACGTCGCCTATCTCCTTCGCTCCATAGATGCTGCTGCACCCGCTGAGTTTCTCCAGCATTTTTGTGTACCTTCGATTTTCCAGCATCTGCAGTTCCTTCTTAAACATTTTATCTCCGTTTGCTTTGTTGTTGTCATCTTCTCCCAGCTAACAATTACTTATTCTATATTTCCCTTGATCTCCATTCCCTTTGTCCTATTTTCACACCTTACACTTCCTTATCTATGTATCTCCCTCTCCCCCTGACATCAGTCTGAAGAAGGGTCTTGACCCGAAACATCACCCATTCCTTCTCCCCAGAGATGCTGCCTGTTACACCAGCATTGTTGCAGCAGATCTTGCTACCCGAGTTACTCCAGCATTTTGTATCTATCTCCGGTTGAAGCCAGCATCTGCAGTTCCTTCTTACGCAGAGTGAAAATAAAATTCTGCATGTCATTTATAAAATTCCAAAAATGTTATTGATATATTGTTGAGGATAAACAAGATACGGAGAATGCATTTAGTGCAACAACGACAATGTATGTGCACACTTAGCTGCTGTAAATGTTAATTTACAATTTGTGAAGGTAAATCCTTTTTGCAAGGAAACTCCTGCCAACTCTCCTTATCAATGCTGAATCAAAAATACTGCTCTGTTTCCTCTTCATACAGCAATTTAAAGTGCAATCTCATCCGCTGCTCCACATTCCTGCAGTCCTCGTTCCACTTTCAATATTTTGTCAATATTTTCTGTCCTGGAATGCACCAACTATGTAGACTGGAGTAACTCAGCAGGACAGGGAGCATCTCTGGAGAGAAGGAATAGGTGATGTTTCGGGTCGAGACCCTTCTTCAGACGACCGTTGATTTAAACCAGCATCTGCAGTTCTTTCCTACACATGTAGACTAAGCAGAAGATGCACCCCTGGAAAATAACTAGACCAAAGAGAATGAGAAACTTTCGCACAAATAGCCAAGCTGATAACAGATTCAAAATGAGCAAAACTTGTCTGATCTTGCTTAAGCTCAAGAGAAATTCAGTGTAGGCCGTATCTGACGCCCTTCCCGATCAGTTAGTGCGGTTGTGTCGAATGTGTGGTGGAATAGTTGCTGAACCGTACGCAAAAAGAGAATTTCACTGTACTTGGGTGAATGTGGCTATGAAGCAACATTGAAGCATGGTGCTGGACAAAAATGCTGGAGAAACTCAGCGGGTGCAGCAGCATCTATGGAGCGAAGGAAATAGGCAACGTTTCGTCCCGAAACGTTGCCTATTTCCTTCGCTCCATAGATGCTGCTGCACCCGCTGAGTTTCTCCAGCATTTTTGTCTACCTTCTCCAGAGAAGCTGCCTGACCTGCTGAGAAACTCTAGCATATGACGTAGGATCAGGATGAGCCCATTCAGCCCATCGAGTCTACTATGCCTTTCAATCACGTCTGATCGATTTTTTCCTCTCAACCCCATTCTCCTGCCTTCTGCCGATAACCCTTGATGCCCTTCCTAAATCACAAAACTATCAAACTCCGCCTTCACCACCCCAGTACTTTACAAATGAAACCCAGTCTCTTCATTGTTAAACCACCATCTGCAGTCACTCATTTCTAATTCATAGTCAGAGAAATATAGTGAAGAAACAAGCCCTTCGGCCCAACTTGCCCATACTGGACAACATGTCCCAGCTACACTAGTCCCACCTGCCTGTGTTTGGTCCATATTCCTCCAAACCCGTCCTATCCATGTAGCTTCTTAAACATTGGGATAGTCCCAGCCACATACACCCACCACCCTTTGTGTGAAAATGTTGCCCCTCATATTCCTATTAAATTTTTTCCCCTTTACCTTGAACCTTTGTCCTCTGGTCCCCGATTCCCCTACTCTGTGCATCTACACGATCTATTCCTCTCATGATTTTATACACCTCTATAAGATCACCCCTCATCCTCCTGCGCTCCAAGGAATAGAGACCCAGCCTACTCACCCTCTCCCTGTAGCTCACACCCTCTAGTCCTGGCAACATCCTTGAAAATCTTCTCTGAACCCTTTCAAGCTTGACAATATCTTTCCTATAATACGGTGCCCAGAGCTGAACACAATATTCCAAATGCGGTCTTACCAACATCTTATACAACTGCAACATGACCTCCAGACTTCTAGACTCAAAAGAGTTTTGAAAAGATAGTAAAATGTATTTCAGTTGAACAGTGTTGGTGAAAAATGTCAAGCAAGATCTGTACAGATTGCAAAAGCTGTGTAAGTGGCCTTAAGTTACTTTTTCTGGACTAGATGTAGAACAGCAGTAACTAAAGTTCAGGGACAAAGGCTGGGTGGCCTCCAAACCCCCAGCGCAGATGAACCAGCAGGAAACAACTTTAAGTTGAGACAAGACTAAATTCTGTAGACATAGTACCAAATAAAAGTCAGTGTGTTTTACACACTAGAGGTCACACAGAGTTCAGGTCAACACAATCTCTCACCAGGATGAATTTTATGCTCAGTAGGGAACGTACGCAGTGTTAGTCCATCACATTCCTACCTTCCCAATTCTTCTCCTATTTCATAAAACTCCTCCACCTTCTCCTGCTTAAAGGAAGCCATGCCAGATTTCTTCATTCGTTGCCAACGCCACAGACCATGGCACTCGGAGATGGTCACAGTCCACTCTCAATGGCCGGCATCCAGCATCTACAAAACAAGAAAACAGAACTCAGGCAACATTGCAGTTGGAGGGAGAGGGGAGAGCAGGGCGATTGTAAAATACTTCCACCTCCAGTTTAAATTCCATTTGGAATATTTTGGAGGACCAAGAACCAAGACTGTGCGACAAATTCACGAATGCTGGAGGAATTGTGCAGGTCAGGCTAGGCCAGGTCAGGCAGCATCTGGTGAAGGAATGGATAGGCCACGTTTCTGGTTTATATTTTGATGTAATACAAGTACAAGTTCTATAAAATTCATCACCACACCAATTGTTGGTGGGTGGACAAGGGAGAATGTGGCATATGATAATGAAAAACATTTCATTGTTCCTACCACAGAATCTGCTGGGACTTTGGTCAGTTTGCTGTGATTCTCTAATACCCACTGCTGAAGGAGTTGCCAGGGGAGGTAGGTTTCTATAATTGATTTTTATTAGAAGCAATTGTACTGGGATAAAACGATCGACATCACAATTATACAAATATTGTACAGCTTCATTTTCAACCTGATAACCTAAATTTAAAAAAAAAAGAAAAAAGGAAAGAAGAAAAGAGAAAAAGAAGAGATAAAAATAGAAAATAACAAGAAAAAGATCCCAAAGCAGTGCAGAGGAAAGAAAAGGAAATAAGGAAAGAAAAGATGGAGATATACCTCACCCACCCCCCCTCACCCATCATAGCATCGGATCTAGATTTAAATTTGTGTTTCACCATTCTGTTGTTGTAAGAATTCAGTAAGGGGTGTCCATGTCTTAAGAAATTGATCTGTTTTTTCCGCCAATACAAGCCTAATGTTTTCCAAGTGTAGTGTCTTGGATATATCTGTGATCCACATCTACACTGCCAGAGGAGGTAGTTGATGCAGATACTATAAACATTTATATAGAGACTTTCCTGCTAATGAAACTGTTTGATGGAGTGGACATTAAGAGGACAATGCTTCTCGAGGAGATTAGAAGCAACCTCTCTTTGCTTTTGGACAGGTACATGGATAGGATAGATTTAGAGGGGTATGGGCCAAATGCAGGCAGATGGGATTAGTAGAGATGGGGCATCTTGGTTGGTCTGGGCAAGTCGGGCTGAAGGCCTGTTTTGCATGTTGTGTGACTATGACACAGCATGAAACATATCAAACATGCCACCACTAGTTCAGAGAAACTTCCTTTGATCTTTGATCTGGTATGTTGTTGGTTCACATGCTTGATCAATGGTGTTTTATCATTAATGTCTAATTATTTTTAATGTTTAGTGTTTTCTGAGTCATTCGTAAGTGTCACTGTATGTCATGTTGTTACGTGGGCGGAGCACCAAGGCAAATTCCTTGTATGTGAATACTTGGCCAATAAACTTACTTGCAATCGATTCATCTAATGAGATCAATTCTTACATTTACCAGTTTGGTGCAAGTTTCTTTTAAATCATCTATGTTTTAGGAAGAACTGCAGATGCTGGAAAAAAACTGCAGATGCTGGAAAAATGAAGGTAGGCAGCATCTATGGAGCGAAGGAATAGGTGACGTTTCGGGTTGAGACCCGAAACGTCACCTAGTCCTTCACTCCATAGATGCTGCCTTACCCGCCGAGTTTCTCCAGCATTTTTGTCTACCTTTAAATCATCTATGCTACTTAATCAGCCACACCTTGTGGTAAAGAATTCTGCATTCTTGCCATCAGGGTGAACAGTCACTGCCAAGCTTGACGGGAAATTAATTTAGCAGCTGCCTGAGAAAGGTTGGTTGTAATCTCCTCGAGTAGCATTGTCCTCTCCATGTCGACTCCATCAAACACTTTCATTAGCAGGAAAAGAACACTCAGGACATCTGTATTAGAACACTCACGACATCAGTCATTTATTTAAAGTTATTTAATCCATCTTCATTTTGGAATTTATAAATGCTCGCTGTAACTGACCGCTGGGGGCGGGGAACAGTGTCCACCCTGGCCACACTCATGCTGGAAGCTCCCACCTCGTGGTGCCAGCTCACCGGGTAACCTGCTGGAAGTGGGGACGGGGCAGTGTATAATAGACAATAGGTGCAGGAGTAGGCCATTCGGCCCTTCGAGCCAGCACCGCCATTCAATGTGATCATGGCTGATCATCTCCAATCAGTACCCCGTTCCTGCCTTCTCCCCATATCCCCTGACTCCGCTATCCTTAAGAGCCCTATCTAGCTCTCTCTTGAAAGCATCCAGAGAACCTGCCTCCACCGCCCTCAGAGGCAGAGAATTCCACAGACTCACCACTCTCTGTGAAAAAAAGTGTTTCCTTGTCTCCGTTCTAAATGGCTTACTCCTTATTCTTAAACTGTGTGTGGCCCCTGGTTGTGGACTCCCCCAACATCGGGAACATGTTTCCTGCCTCTAGCGTGTCCAAGCCCTTAACAATCTTATATGTTTCAATGAGATCTCCTCTCATCCTTCTAAACTCCAGAGTGTACAAGCCCAGCTGTTCCATTCTCTCAGCATATGACAGTCCCTCCATCCCGGGAATTAACCTTGTAAACCTACGCTGCACTCCCTCAATAGCAAGAATGTCCTGGAAGAATGTAAAAAGAGCCTGGCGCCGTTACCAGGCGACCACGGCAGGCGTTGGCAGGGCGGCGCACTTTGTGGCAGCCACTGCACGCCCGTGCCCAACGCTACACTTCTTCTCCTCGTCGCTGCCTTCCCACCGCGCTGCCTGCCGCCCGCCAACAGCTAACACAAAACAACACCCCAGTCTGCCGTAACCACACTCCACTATATAGAAGATAGACACAAACAGCTGGGGTAACTCATCGGGACGGAGAGAAGGAATGGATGACGTTTCGGGTCGAGACTCTTCTCTCCAGACTTGCTGTCTGTGCCGCTGAGTTACTCCAGCATTTTGTGTCCATCTTCAATTTAAAACAGCATCTGCAGTTCCTTCCTACACAAACACCCTTTGTCTGAAGTCGGATTTTTCAACCCCTTTCACCTAAAATGTAAATCCTGTTTCTCTCTCCACAGACGCCACCTGACCTGCTGAGTATTCCCAGCATTTCTGTTTTAACTTATTAATATGATGCAATTTAACTTTTTAAGCTCTTACTTACAAAACTGGGGAATCAGATAACAGGATAATATAAAACTCAAGCAGTTCCACTTAAAAATACAGAAAGTACGATATCTTGGAATAAGCAATGTTTAATCCTTAGAGGGAACTACCAGATTAATGAAAGTGTGGAAAAATACTACATAAATTTAATTGAAGAGAGTGTTTTCTAACTGAGGTTCCTGCTCCAATTCAAAATCTAAACAGAAAGCTGGTATTTTCACAATTAGTCTTTTGAAGGAAAAATGTTAAAACCTAGCACAACCAGACTTTGTATGAAAAACCTGCCCCTCGTCTCCCCTTTAAATCTTTACCCTCCAGTTTCAGACTTGCCCCAACCGAGGGGACTAACATCCACCTTATCTATGCCCCCCATGATTTTGTAAACCCACATCATTGCGGGGATCGTTAGTCGGAACGGACTCGGTGGGCCGAAGGGCCAGTGCCAGCGAGTTGTATCTCGAAACTAAATTAAAAACACTTAAATTCCAGCAATTGGGAATGACAATCTTAGACAAAAGGCAACAAGGTCAGAGGTAGGTACATGCACCCATTTCTCAGGGTTCAAATCCATGCGTAACTCCTCCGATAATGGGCAAGGAAGGAACTGCAGATGCTGGTTCGCACCGAAGATAGACACAAACTGCTGGAGTAACTCAGCGAGACAGGCAGCATCTCTGGAGAAAAAGAATAGGTGACATTTCGGGTCGAAACTATTTTCCAGTCTAAAGAGGAGTCCGACCCAAAACACCACCTCTTCCTATTCTCCCGAGATGCTGTCTGACCCACTGAGTTACTCCAGCATTTTGTGTCTGTCCTCTGATAATGAAGCAGTTTCTGCTCGCATGGAACACATAACATTTTCCCACACAAGTACCAGGCAACAGCCAATGCCAACACAATGCCTCTTGTGACCTTCAGTGTTAGTATTGCTCACTATCCCAGGAGTCCGAGGTTCAGCTGGGCCACCTACATTGACCTGGTGCAGGTCAGATACCAGATGTGGTGTGGACGTGGCTTCGTCAGCCTCCTCACCCACTGGGCGCTAACACGACGGGACACTTTGACCGATGGCGTGTCTGCAACGAGACTCAGTTTGTGGCCAGAGTGAACCTTGAGCCCTGCATAATCACCAACGTTTCCTCGTCATAGAAACATAGAAATTAGGTGCAGGAGTAGGCCATTCGTCCCTTCGAACCTGCACCGCCATTCAATATGATCATGGCTGATCACCCAACTCAGTATCCTGTACCTGCCTTCTCTCCAAGCCCCCTGATCCCTTTATCCATAAGGGCCACATCTAACTCCCTCTTAAATATAGCCAATGAACTGGCCTCAACTACCCTCTGTGGCAGAGAATTCCACAGATTCACCACTCTCTATGTGAAAATAAAATTCTCATCGCGGCCCTAAAAGACGTCCCCCTTATCCTTAAACTGTGACCCCTTATTCTGGACTTCCCCAACATCGTGAACAATCTTCCTGCATCTAGCCTGTCCAACCCCTTAAGCATAGCTCAACACAGCTACACTACACTACAATCACCAGACCAGGGTCAAGGAAAGAGCGTTCACGTCGATCGGAGCCCTGTCTCCACCAATCTTCCCACCACCGCGGACAAGAAGCACAAGACAGACACCACTGTGCAGATGCCGAGACGTGTGTTCAGCTCCAGCTGAGCAACGTCTAATCTTGAGTGTGGACTCGACAAGAATCATCAGGCCGAGAGATAAACTGGAGCGGCGGTTATGTGTGTTTAATGCTGGAAAATCGAAGGTAGACAAAAAAAACTGGAGAAACTCAGCGGGTGCAGCAGGAGCGAAGGAAATAGGCAATGTTTCGGGACAAGATGTTGCCTATTTCCTTCGCTCCATAGATGCTGCTGCACCCGCTGAGTTTCTCCAGCTTTTTTGTGTGCCAGCGGTCATGACTGTAAGGCTTCATGGGCGGGGGGGAGGCAGGAGAATGGGGTTAGGAGGGAGAGGTAGATCCCTCATTTTCCAGTCTAGAGAAGAGTCCAACACAAGACACCACCTATTCCTTTTCTCCCTCATTGCTGGCTGACCCACTGAGTTACTCCAGCATTTTGTGTCTATCCTCTGACAATGAAGCAGTTTCTGCTCGCATGGAACACATAATGTTTTCCCACACATGTACCAAGCACGATTGAATGGCAGAGTAGACTTGATGGGCCGAATGGCCGAATTCTGCTCCTATCACTTATGAACTCAAAGCTTCTTTGCAAAACACATCTCAAATCCACGATCCCTACTCCATAAAGGGCGTGTGGGTTGGAACACACCATGTCTCTAACAGACCAAAGGGAGTAGTTTGTGGAACTGAGAGGTTACTTAACTACTGACACTTGTGCGGAGGTAGATTGAAAAGCTTCATGGCGTAGACTCTTCCTCAGACACGACGGAGTGGTTAGTGATCTCCTGTCAAAGACTGGTCCAGCACAGCCCAGTCTCCATGTGAAGCAATACCCATTCTTTCTCCCCAGAGATGCTGCCTGTCCCACTGAGTTACTCCAGCATTCTGTGTCTTATGCCCCTGTCCCACTTAGGAAACCTGAACAGAAACCTCTGGAGACTTTGCGCCCCACCCAAGGTTTCCGTGCGGTTCCCGGAGGTTGCAGGTGGTGGAAGCAGGTAGGGAGACTGACAAAAACCTCCGGGAACCGCACGGAAACCTTGGGCGGGGCACAAAGTCTCCAGAGGTTTCCGTTCAGGTTTCCTAAGTGGGACAGGGGCATTAGACACAGGACATCTCTCCCTCACAAGCTGCTGGCTGCTTTCTACGTCAATAATGACAAGAATCATTCATTCCTTTACCACAAGTTCTGGCCTGTTTCGTTGGCCTAATAAACTTCATAAAAGGAAACATCCATCTACTGAATTTGGCAACTCTTAAATATTTTCCATTCCCTATTTTAAATTGGAATGACACAGTGTCAGGCCAACACAAAACACTTGCTTCTCCTCATTAATCCTGTAACACATCACTTGACTGATATCTTGCTGAATCATGTGTTATGCAAACTCCGAGCTCAGGGGTTACAATAACACATCGGCCAATTTCAAAGGGCAAGGATAACTGTTTGATATTTGAGCATGATTCTTCAAGCACGTGGGAGGAAGGGGAGAAGAATGATAATGTCACGTGTGCGGCACAGTGGCGCAGCGGTAGAGTTGCTGCCTTATTGCACTTATAGCCCCGGGTTCGATCCCGACTACGGGTGCTGTCAGCACGGAGTTTGTACGTTCTCCCTGTGATCTCTTTTCTCAGAGATCTTCCGTTTCCTCCCACACCCCAAAGACGTACAGGTTTGTAGGTTAATTGGCTTGGTATAGGCGTAAATTGTCCCTGGTGTGTGTAGGATTGTGTTAATGTGCGGGGATCGCTGGTCGGTACGGACTTGGTAGGCTGAAGGGCCTGTTTCCGCGCTGTATCTCTAAACAAATCTATCAATGGAAGGAGACATTACTCAAAGCCAGAACGTAGAAACAAGGAACTGCAGATGCTGGTTTACCAAAACAAAAAGACACAAAGTGCTGGAGTAACTCAGCGGGTCAGGAAACATTTTGGGAGGTGAACTTTCGGGTAGGGCCTCTTCTTCGAATCCATCCAGTGTTCATAAGTCATAGGAGCAGAATTAGGCCATTCAGCTCATCAAGTCTACTCCACCATTAGCTAATTTATCTTTCCCTCCTAACCCCATTCCCTGCCTCCTCCGATAACCCCCGACACCCGTACTGATCAATAATCTATTTATCTCTGCCTTGAAAATATCCACTGATTTGGCCATAGCCTTCATTGGTTTTAGTTTTCGAGATACAACGAGGAAACAGGCCCTTCGGCCCAGGGAGTCCGTACCGACCAGCGATCCCCGCATATTAACACTATCCTACACACACTAGGGACAATTTACACTTATGCCGAGCCAATATACCTACAGGTATGGGAGGAAATTGCAGATCTCTAGAGAAAACCCACGGGGTCACGGGGAGAACGCATAATCTCCGTGCAGACAGCACCCCCTGGTCGGGATCGAACCTGGGTCTCAGGCGCTGCAAGGCAGCAACTCTACCGCTGTGCCCTGGACTCCACAGATTCACCACCCATCACACAGCAGCATGGTTCTATCCGAGTGATAGAGTAACAACATCGTCTGAAAGGTAGCACATCCTAAAATAATCGATATGCCAGGGGCTTCAAACTATTTCAAATTGAGAGCATAAAGTCTTCACAAGTGAACTCCCAGGGTTGTGTATTAACAAGATTAAGAACTCGTTCACTGTGTTAAGCTGCCCCTTGCCTCAAAGGTATTTCAAGCGAAGGAGGTGATGCGTGTGTTATTCCGCTTGTTCACATTCACACACTGTGGTTCAGTTACAGAGGCAGCATTGACGTACTTGAGGTCAGTTTTAAGTATATTATGTGGAGATCCAGCCAGCGGTCACTAAAAAAAAAAAGCTCATTATTTTTGGACACACGGCCTCAGAGTGCCAGAAGAATCGGAGCACTAATCTTTGACCATCTGATTATAAACCATACTCAAAACCTTCCAAGTCAGACCAGAACAAACTCTCCCACATGGCCATATATCTTTCTGTGTTGAGGATTACATTTTTCAACCAGAGGCTTGGTTTCCTGTCAATGTGTTTTTGGCCAGTGAATAATTAAATACTGGAACACCCATGTGGTTTGTGTAGAACGAGCCCAAAGCTGGTTGTTGTGGGGAGTTTTCAGCATCAAACGGTCCCGACAGGAGATGTGCAGAAATCTCCTGGTCGCTGGAATGTTTTGAGACGAGAAGCCCCTTGAAGCAAAGATCCGGTAGCCTTGGAGTGCCCGGGTCAGGATAACGAGAGCAACGTGACAGAGCTTTAGAGGCTGAGAGAGCTAACACACTCATACACACACTGTGGGGGGGGAGAGAGGGATGGGGAGAGACAGGGAGGGAGGGGGGGGGGGGGGGGGGGGGGGGGGGGGGGAGAGGTGTAGGTGGAGGGGGGGAGGGGGAGGGGGGGAGTTTGAGTACACACACAGGGCTGGGGAGGGCTGGGTGGGAGTCATGGTAAATGTCCACTGATGTTTAACTTGCGATATATAAAAGGTCAACGTTCCCTGGTGCTCCGGTTTCCTCCCACACGACAAAGTGTACAGCGTTCAAGGTTAATTGGCATCGGTAAAGTTGTCCCGTCATCGGGCAGCATGTGGTCTGAGCGGATAGAGGTTTACACAACACAGGACTGCAACTGTGAGCTGTAATTGCCTATCTATACCTCTGGTTATTGATTCACCTGCCCTGGGTTAAGGACTCTGTTCATTCACCCTATCTATTCCCCCTCGTGGCCTTATACAGCTCTATAAGGTCGCCCCTCACACTATCCTGCACACTAGGGACAATTTACAATTTTACCAAAGCCAATTAACCCACAAAAACATCTCTCAAGGCAAGTCAAGTTTATTCGTCACATACACATACGAGATGTGCAGTGAAATGAAAAGTGGCAATGCTCGCGGACTTTGGGCAAAAAGACAAACAAACAAACAAACTACAAACAGAATGGAACAGTTTCCCTTTCCTCTGACTCTCAGTCTGACGAAGGGTCTCGACACGAAACGTCACCTATTCCTTTCCTCCAGAGTTGCTGTCTGACCTGCTGAGTTACTCCAGCTTTTTGTGTCTATCCTTTGTTTTACCAGCATCTGCAGTTCCTTCCTACATATTTAACCTACAAACCTGTGGCCATTGGAGTGTGGGAGGAATCTGGAGCAGCTGGAGATGGCGAGCTTTTACAGGTCGCTAGTCAAGCATCAGTGCCCATTTACCATGATTACCAGCTACCATTCCCACCCCACCTCACCCACTCACCCTCCCACCCCACATCATTCACACACCCACCCATCCCCTGCTCACTCCATCAGTGGCAGAGTAGACGATGGGCTGAATGGCCTAACTCTGCTCCAATCACTGTGTGGATTTGAAGAAGGGTCCTGACCCGAAACGTCACCTATCCATATTCTCCAGAGATGCTGCCGGACCTGCTGAATTACTCCAGCACTTTGTGTCTTTTTGTTTTGTAAACTGGCATCTGCAGTTCCTTGTTTCTACATGCTCGCCAATAGTCTGCACTCAGTCAGCGCCTTCTGCACTGACACAAGTGCCTGTGTTATGGAGCACAAGACCTCCGAACCATTGAAATGCCTTCACACCCCTCCCTGACCACCCCCACCCCGAGGCTGGTGGGGGAGGGGAATGGAGAAGTTAACCTTACCACTACCACCCTCCCCCCTTCCCCCCCCCGTCCCCCCAGGCTCCTTGCTGCCACTGGATCTATTCTCTTTAGTACATGTAGGAGGCACTGTGTCTGTACGCGCTGGAGTTTAGATGAATGGGAGGGGGACCTCATTGATACATACATAATAGTGAAGGGCTTGGATAGAGTGGATGGGAAGAGAATGTTTTCACTCGTGGGAGAGTCTAGGATTCGAGGTCACAGCCGCAGAATGAAAGAACATTCTTTTAGGAAGGAGATGGGGAGGAATTTCTTTAGCCAGAGGGTGGTGAATCTGTGGAATTCTTTACCACAGAAGGCTGTGGAGGCCACAAGTCAGTGGATATATTTAAGGCAGAGAGAGATAGATTCTTGATTATTATGGGTGTTAGAGGTTGTGGGGAGAAGGCAGGAGAATGGGGTTAGGAGAGAGAGATAGATCAGCCATGGCAGAGTAGACTTGATGGGCCGAATGGCCTAATGCTGCTCCCATCACATGATCTTAACTTTGCAGATACCCAGCGGGGGTGTTGTCATTCCCTCTTCTCCCTTCTCCTGTCGTGCAGAAGATATGAAAGCTGGAATGAATCTACCCCCAGATTCAGGAACAGCTTCTGCCCCACTGTTATTGACGTTAATGGTCCTCTCGTGAGCTAAGAGTGCTGACCTACTATCTTCCTCATTGGTGACCCTTGGACTCTCCTTGATCGGACTTTGCTGGCTCTACCTTGCACTAAACGTTATTCCCTTATCACGTATCTGTACACTGTAAATGGTGTGATTGGAATCATGCATTGTCTTTTCTGCTGACTGGATAGCACGCAACAAACTGTACCTCGGTACACGTGACAATAAACTAGACTCAACTCAACTCAGTGTGTAGGACAGCCTGGCTTGAAACGTCGCCAATCTATTTGCTCCACCATATTGCCTGACCCACTGAGTTACTCCAGCATTTTGTGTTATGCTCCCATTTTAAGTAGTCTTTGACTCTACAATTTGAGAGTCGTTCTTGCCTTTCAACGCCATAGGTGTTTCTGATCAACCTGAAGTGTCGCCTTACACGCAGAATGCGAATGCTTCGAACGCTATACGAGCAGGAGATCGCAAGTGAAATGGTTAAAGCCGTCGATGGAAGGTCGTGGTTTTATACTAAATCAACCCAGCCCGAGAGGGATTTGCACAAGTTTTATGTGAATGTATTATGCACCTTATGCTCACATGATGAACATTTCTAGTCTCCATATTATTAAAACTATGCTGGAGGGGGTTGCAAGAAAGGTTACAAGAATTACACCAGAGCTTGGACAGGCTGAGATGCAGGAAACATGTTCCTCGATGTTGGGGGAGTCCAGAACCAGCGGTCACAGTTTAAGAATAAGGAGTAGGCCATTTAGGACTGAGATGAGGAAGACCTTTTCACCCAGAGTTGTGAATCTGTGGAATTCTCTGCCACAGAAGGCAGCGGAGGCCAATTCACTGGATGTTTTCTAGAGAGTTAGATTTAACTCTTGGGGCTAAAGGAACCAAGGCATATGGGGAGAAAGCAGGAACGGGGTACTGATTCTGGATGATAAGCCATGATCATCATATTGAATTTTGATCTCCCAACCTACCTCATTGCAGGACTAGCACTTTAAAAAAAAAAATTTGCACTTTCTAATTTTAACGCTGTAACACCATATTCTGCACTCTGGTGTTTTTCCCTTTATACTACCTGTTGTCCATGACCCGGGCTTGATTGTACTGGTGTATAGTATGATTTGACTGGCTATCAGGCGCACAGGCTAGGACTTTATTCCTTGGAGCGGGGAGGGTTGAGGGGTGATCTTATAGAGGTGTACGAGATGATGAGGGGAATAGATAGGGTGGAATTTTACCCAGGTCGGTGAATCAATAACCCGAGGACATAGATTTAAAGTGAGAGGCGAAAGATTTAATAGAAACCTGGGGCCAACGTTTTCAGCCAGGATGGAGGGTATAAGGAGCAAGCTGCCGGGTCGGAGGATGCAGTTGAGGCAGAAGTTACTACAGCAGTTCAGATATTTGGACAGGTACATGGATAGGAAATGTTTAGAGGGATATGGGCCAAATATATTCACATAGCCGAAATGGGGCATCTTGAACTGCATGGACGAGATGGGCCGAATGGCCTGTTTCCATCCCCTATGACAGATGCCTGGCAGTAAACCTGGGTGAAGTCCCTGGACTAACAGGGGAGACACAGTGTTTACAGAGCAGGAACGAGGGTTCGATCCCGACTGCGGGTACTGTCTGTACGGAGTTTGTATGTTCTCTCTGTGACCACGTGGGTTTTCTCCGGGTGCTCTGGTTTCCTCCCACACTCCAAAGACATGCAGGTTTGTAGGCTAATTGGCTTGGGTAAAATTGTAAGTGGTCCCTAGTGTGAAGGATAGGGCTAGTATCGCTGGTCGACGCGGACTCGGTGGGCCGAAGGGCGACATCGAAGTGTCACAACGAGAGAGGTGATGGTTTAGTGTGCATCAAAAACAAGAATGGACACTTAAACAGGAAGATAAAATGAAACAAAACAATAGAAATATGCTTGCTGTATGCTATTTATGTAAAGTAAAATATCACTCACAATGTCACGAATTATGGTGGAAGAAACATTCAAAATAGCTGTCAAAAGGGGAAGTCTGTGAGGGTTAGTGGCCACAAGCTTCTGCTGAGAACCTGCACAGGGTGGATGAAGCAAGTGGTGCTGCAATAACTCAGCGGGTCAGGCAGCATCTCAGGAGAACATGGGCAGGTGACATTTCGGGTCAGGACCCATCTTCAGACACAAAACGTCATCTGTCCATGTTCGCCAGAGATGCTGCCTGACCCATTAAGTTACTCCAGCACTGTGTGTGTGACTTTTGTAAACCAGCATCTGCAGTTCCTTGGGTCTACGTCCTAAAGAAGATGCAGTTTTATTGGTGTTTGGGTTGTACAGCATGGAGAGAGGCTGGTGTCCATTTGTGGAAAGCAACATCTGCAGTTCCTTGTTCTCACTGGATGAGTCAAGTGGTTCTACTTCTGTGCTTTAAAAGCCAGCAATGAGTGCCTTTACAACGGAAGTTACTGAGAAGTGGTTAGAAGTTTTCAAATAGAATTGGTGGCGTTGATCAGATAAAAGGACACATCCCCCTCCGTTGTACGCAGTCTGAGAATGAAGAACAAACCGAGTGACAGAGGTCTGGGTTGGCAGAACGTTCTGTAGAGTTGACAGCAACCTCTGTAGTGGTGCCCAGCGTCACCTGTTCAATGCTCAAATTAGCTGTTACAAACTTCACTTCCCATTCCTGGGCCCTGGCACCGGAGAGTTGTCTGGGATCGAGGGAGGGCAACAGCCCACAGCAGCCGCATGCACACGCACACACACACAAACTCCATGACACTCAATGAGTTCCTGCTTGGAAAGGAGTTACACAAAAAGTTGCCCGAGTATCTGGCTCTGGTTCCAACTCTCTCTCTAAATTCTCCACGCCTTTTTAGATTTCTCCTTAAACATTCCGGCTTGAGTGTTCCCGGTGTCACACACGGAAAGTCCCTCAGTCCAGGGATGGTTCCACAGACAATAGACAATAGGTGCAGGAGTAGGCCATTCGGCCCTGCGAGCCAACACCGCCATTCAATGTGATCATGGCAGATCATCCCCAATCAGTACCCCGTTCCTGACTTCTCCCCATATCCCCCGACTTCGCTATTTTTAAGAGCCCTATCTAGCTCTCTCTTGAAAGCATCCAGAGAACCGGCCTCCACCGCCCTCCGAGGCAGAGAATTCCACATAGTTAAAAGATACAGCACAGAAACAGGCCCTTCGGCCCACCGAGTCCGCGCCAACCAGCGATGTCCATCCACTGACACTATCCTACGCATGCTAGGGACAATTTACCGAAGCCACAGATTAACTGCCCCGTGACTAAAGAAGTTCCTTCTCGCCTCCTTTCTAAAAGAGCACCCTTTAACTCTGAGGCTGTGACCTCTGGTCCTAGACTCTCCCACCAGTGGAAACATCCTCTCCACATCCACTAACCATCATTCAGGATAACACTGTGGTGAGACCCACCCAGTGTAGTCCGGGGTCTGAATGATTCAGACTTTCTGAGAACGTGGGAGGTCAGAAGACCATGACCCTGAGCAGGTGTGAAAGTGACACAGATATGGAGGTGGATCTCAACAGAAGATGGGAACAATGCATTATTGTTTCCATTCAATGACAATACTCTTGCTTTTGGTCTGAACCTGAACATCCCCCTTAAAGTCCAGCCCAACTCGGCTATGGAAGTCCCCTGACTCTCAGTCTGAAGAATGGTCTCGACCCGAAACGTCACCAATTCCTTCTCTCCACAAGCGCTGCCTGTCCCACTGAGTTACTCCAGCAGTTTGTGTCTATCTTAGGGAATGGGAATAAATCTATAGTCCACTAAAAACATTCCTCTCTGCCTGGTTCCAGTAGGCATCTGGGAGAACCAAGCACAGTGTATTTTATTAGAAATCCAGCTTGTTGAGAATAATCACATCAACCTGATAGATATACAAAATGATGAGAGGCATAAATAGGGTAAAAAGTCAGAAACTGAAGAAGGGTTTCGGTCTGAAACGTTACCTATTTCCTTCGCTCCATAGATGCTGCCGCACCCACTGAGTTTCTCCAGCATTTTTATCTATCAGTCAGAAACTTTTTCTCTGGATGGAAAAATCATTTACTAGAGGACATAGTTTTAAGGTGAGAGAGGCAACATTTAGGGATGACCATGGTAAGGGTGGCAAGTGTCTGGAACAAGCTGCCAGGGTTGGTGGTTGAGGCAAATATGATTTGGCTTTAAGGATAGATGGATAGGCAGGGAACGGAGGGATATGGATTATACACGGGTAGATCAGTGATGGTAGACATAAAAAGCTGGAGTAACTCAGCGGGACAGGCAGCATCTCATTCCTTCTCTCCAGAAATGCTGCCTGAGCTACTCCAGATTTTTGTGCCTATCCTCGATTTAAACCAGCATCTGCAGTTTCTTCCTACACATATTGAAGTGATGGTCTATGTTTCTATAGTTAGATAGAGCTCTAGGGGCTAGTGGAATCAGGGGATATGGGGAGAAGGCAGGGGCGGGGTACTGATTGGGGGACGATCAGCCATGATCACAATGAGTGGCGGTGCTGGCTCGAAGGGCCGAATGGCCTCCTGCTGCACCTATTTTCTATGTTTTTACAATGTGGGCCAAAGGACTGTTCTATGTTCTAATATTTCCGCAGATAGATAGGGCTCTTAAAAATAGCGGAGTCAGGGGATACGGGGAGAAGGCAGGAACGGGGTACTGATTGGGGACGATCAGCCATGATCACAATGAATGGTGGTGCTGGATCGAAGGGCCGAATGGCCTACTCCTGCAGGTGGAATCCTGCTAGTGGAATCAAGGGATATGGGGAGAAGGCAGGCATGGGTTATTGATTGGGGACGATCAGCCATGATCACATTGAATGGCGGTGCTGGATCGAAGGGCCAAATGGCCTTCTCCTGCACCTATTGTCTATTGTCTAAAGAGTGCTCAGCACTTTTCAATGAAACAATGATTTGCCTTCACGATAAAATAGCAAGAATCTATAATTCCTGGTCTCATGAACAAGCATTCCAGCAATAAAATGGATTGATCAATACTGCCCACACCCATCACATGAATGCCCGCTCACAACCTCTGCCAGGACACACCAGGCAGGTGGGGCAGGGTTGGCAGCTGGTTATTTTGTCATCACCTTTGCTATGTTTGTCCTTACCTACTTTATATTTACAGAACGAACATTCTTCCCACCAGACTTGTGCTTAAGAAGGAACTGCAGATGCTGGAAAATCGAAGGTGGACAAAAGTGCTGGAGAAACTCAGCGGGTGCAGCAGCATCTATGGAGCGAAGGAAATAGGCAACGTTTCGGGCCGAAACCCAGGGGTTTCGGCCCGAAACGTTGCCTATTTCCTTCCACCAGACCTTGTTTGGGATTCTAGTCATTCTACGCCAGATAGGGTTTGATTCTGCGTCTATATTTTGTAGTATAGTTCTATAGGGCTGGGCAGGAGGGAAGGTTTACACACAAGCACACACCCCTTCAGCACCTAGCATTGTGCGGTTAGGCATTCAATTAGTGGGCAAAGTTCCAGGAACATGTTTGTATCCAACCTCTGTACCACAAACAATCAGGGCTTCCTATGGGTGGAGTAGTGGCTTTGAAAACTGTGCTTGCAATATTTAAGATACGCACAAAACGCTGGGAGTAGCTCAGCGGGGCTTGCAGTATCCCTGGAGAGGAGGACATTTCGGCTCGAGACCCTTCAGACTCTGAAGAAGAGTCGCGACCATTCCTTCCATCCAGAGATGCTGCCTGTCCCGCTGAATTACTCCAGCATTTTGTGTCTATCTTGTAATATTTAATACAGGTAATGAGTTACCTAGATATTCTGAAATTAATTGGGTAGAAAACTGAAAGGCTCACCCCTTCCTCTCCTCCTTCGCTAGAACCCACCTCTTCCCTCGTTGAGATGACACTAATCCCCTTCCTTTCTCCCCTCCAATCTTTACCCCACTGAGGAACAACAACCCATTAGTCTGAAGAAGGGTCTCAACCCAAAACTTCACCTATTCCTTTTCTCCAAAGATGCTGCCTGACCCACTGTGTTACTTCAGCATTTTGTGTCAATCTTTGGTGCAAAAACCTCGTGTAGGTTCCTTCCGACACAACCTATTTGCTTAGTTTAGAGATACAGCCTGGAAACAGACCCTTTGGCCCTCCGACCAACGATACTGTTGCACTTTTTCTCATCCACTCCCCGCACACGATTGGGCAATTTGCAGAGGGTCAATTAAATCTACAAACCCGCACGTCTTTGGGATGTGGGAGGAAACCGGAGCACCCAGAGGAAACCCGCGCGGTCACGGGGAGAACGTGCAAACTCCACACAGACAGCATCTGAGGGAAGGGTCGAACCCAGGTGTCCGTCGCTGCGAGGAGGCAGCAGCACTACCCGCTGCGCCACTGGGCCACCCTCAAGACTCCAGGATCTCCAGTCTCTTGTGTCTCAACTTCTTCCCTCAAGGACGGTCCCCAATTCACCGAGCTCTCCCATAACGTTCTATCTCCATCCATGGCCATGAACTGAGAGACAAGGTCTCGACCCAAAACATCACCAATTCCTTTTCTCCAGAGACGCTGCCAGACCCGTTGAGTTACTCCAGCACTTTGTGTCTATCTTCAATTCAAACCAGCATCTGCAGTTCCTTCCCACACCACACACCCTCCATCACACACACAGAACACCAGCCTTTCACCAACTATCTCCATGTTTTTTGAACTCAGGATCATCCATGTGCGTTCCCTGATTATCTGACCAGTTACACACTCCCTCTGAAATTCTAATGAGGCTAAACAAAAACAAATATATATGCCCTCGACCGGGAATTTTCTTCGAGTGGGATGAGTTCTATATCCAACCAATCCTATTTTTTGAGCCTAACCTCATAGCACAGCAGATACAAGTCAGGGAAGAAGACCCAAGATAAACAGAAATGTGATCCATCCCTCAACTTCTGACACCATTCAAACATTCATCAGATAACTGCTAACAATATTGAATTTTATAAGCTTATGATATTATGTGCGTCATGGAACAGTACAGCAGAGGAACAGGCCCTTCGGCCCATAATAACAATGCTGAACACATTGCCAAGCCAACTCTTCCCTACCTGCACATAAACACATGCAAAATAGCGATCGGAAAATACCCGTGGATTTTAACTGCAGGCGATGGACTGCCCTGGAATCACTACATCACGTGGAGCGGAAAGTTTAAACGCGACCAAAACACATCAGAAATTGTATATATATATCTATATTCAAAAGTATCCAAAATAGTATCCATAACAGACTGAAGGCGCAGTGACACAAAGAATATCGCTATGTTTTAGCCACACGATCGCATTAACCAATTTTAACTCACACACGTTGTCCGCGTTTAGTTTGGCAGTCAGACGCCGGCGGAGTTGACAGCTATTAAACAAGTACAGATAACACAGAGAGAGAGAGAGAAAGCGAGTGGCTCAGGGGCACAGATAGTAGCATTGCTGTCGGGGGAGGGGGAGGGAGAGAGATAGACAGAGAGACAGACAGACAGAGAGAGAGATGAGAGAGACAGAGAGATAGACAGACAGGGAGATAGATAGACAGAGAGAGACCGAGATAGACAGAGAGATAGAGCCAAGCACCAAGCAACTCAATGAGTAGCCAGCACCCACAGAGCTGGCAGCCGGAGAGAGGAAGGAATAGAGGGTGCGAATGGAGGGAGGAGAGGGAGTGGGGGAGAGGGGTAGTGGGGTGGAACAGAGGGGAGAGGGTGGGGAGGACAGGGAGGGGGGGGAGAGGAGGGGGGGGAGAGAGGAGGAGGAGGGGGGAGGGAGGAGGAGGGGGAGGAGAGGAGGGGGGGGGGAGGAGGAGAGGAGGAGGAGGGGGAGGGAGAGGGGGGGGGGGAGAGAGGAGGGAGGGGGGGAGAGAGAGGAGGGGGGGGAGAGAGGAGGGGAGAGGAGAGGGGGGGGGAGAGGAGGAGGGGGGGGGGAGAGAGGAGGGGGGGGAGAGAGGGAGGGGGGGGGAGAGGAGAAGAGAGGGGGAGAGGGAAAGAGAGGAGGGGGGGAGAGAGAGGGAGGGGGGGGAGGGAGAGAGGGAAAGGGAGAAGGGGATAGGAAGGGGGGGGGGGGGGAGAGGGAGGGGGAGAGGGGGGGGGGGGAGAGAGGGGGGGGGGGAGAGAGGAGGGGTGAGAGGGGAGAGGGGGGGGGAGAGAGAGAGGGGGGGGGGAGGAGGGAGGGGAGAGAGGGGGGGGGAGAGAGGAGGGGGGGGAGAGGGGGGAGGGGGGGGGAGAGGGGGGAGAGTGGAGGGGGGAGGGAGGGGGAGAGGAGGGGGGGGAGAGGAGGGGGGAGGGAGAGGAGGGGGGAGGTGCGAGAGGGGGGGGGAGAGGAAGAGGGGGGAGGGGGAGAGGAGAGACGAGAGAGGGGAGTGGAGGAGGAGCTCGGAGTGAGATTCCCAGCCAGGAGGTGAGAGGTGAGAGAGCCCCCCCCATTCGTGCCAGGGTAGGGTAGTGTAGGGTAGGGTCGGGTCGGGGCTGCGCTGCGCGGGGACTCACCCAGTGCGGGGCAGCAGCGGCGGCGGCGAGTGTCGGGGCTCCCATCCCGCGCGGGTTTAAGTGAGGAGCGGGAGCGCGCGGGGCGCGGACACGTCGCGGGAGCGAGCACTGTGCGCGCCCCCGCTCCCCCCCCCCAACACAGTGCAGCGGGGAGAATAGAGCTGGCACACGGTGGGGGTGGAGATGAAGGGGGCAGACGCATGGCCACCCTCTCCCCACACACTCTCCAGGTACCGAGCTACAGTGAATGTGTTTGTTTTGCACAGAATGCAGTAATATTGCCCCATAGATAAGCACCATGACGGTGGAGCAGCGATAGAGTTGCTGCCTCACAGCGCCGGAGACCCGGGTTCCATCCTGACTACGGGCGCTGTCTGTGTGGAGTTTGCATGTTCCGTCACACTGTGATGGATGTTTATGTAAACTGTGTTACGTGTGGGTCTTGGTTTTTTTTGTAATGTTAAAACGGTAGAAAATGCAATTTCTATAGAATAGAATAGAATGCCTTTTATTGTCATTCAAACTTGGTTTGAATGACAATAAAAGGCATTTTATTCTATTCTATGTTCTCCCAGTGACCACGTGGGGTTTCTCCGGGTGCTCCGGTTTCCTCCCACACTCCAAAGACGTGCAGATTTGTAGGTTAATTGGCTTGGTGAGTGTAGGAGTGAGTTAATGTTGGTCGGCACGGACTCGGTGGGCCGAAGGGCCGGTTTCTGCTCTCTATCTCTAAACTAAAACAAAATGAATCGTAGAATAGCACAAAAGTGCAACGATTGTAGTGTAATAGTAGACTTCACCAGAAAAGTACTCAAAGAGTTCTCAGAGTGCAGACTTATCTTGGCCTTTAGGCCCGTTGTCCGGGCAACACCGACCCTCTCCTTCATCTGCCGCCACCTTGACCTGTGATGAGCGTTTGTCGGCACTGGGCCTGCACTCGCTGGAGTTTAGAAGAATGAGGGGGGACCTCATTGAAACTTACTGATTAGTGAACGGCTTGGATAGAGTGGATGTGGAGAGGATGTTTCCACTAGTGGGAGAGCCTAGGACTAGAGGACATAACCTCAGAATTTCTTTCGGAAGGAGATGAGGAGGAATTTCTTTAGTCAGAGTCTGGTGAATCTGTAGAATTCATTGCCACACAAGGCTGCGGAGGCCAAGTCAATGGATATTTTTAAGGCAGAGATAGATAGATTCTTGATTAGTACAGGGGTTATGGGGAGAAGGCAGGAGAATGGGGTTAGGAGGGAGAGATAGATCAGCCGTGATTGAATGGCGGAGTAGACGTGATGGGCTGAATGGCCTAATTCTGCTCCTATCGCTTATGCCCTTTGTCCAGTGTCCGCTGCCATCACTGACCCGCTGCACCCCCCCCCCCCCCCCCCCCCCCCTGGTTCCTGGTCCTTGGGGTCGATCGGGAGATGAGCCATGGAAGACTCCAGGTGGGTTCCCGGTTAGATGGCGGGTGAGCCAGGCCTGCTATTGAGGTGTGGCCACAGCTCACCACAAGCCACAGGGAGTACCCGGTTACTATCTATCTGTGGCAGCCTCGTCTGAGAGGCAGCACCAGTGGACATGATAGAAAATTGAGTTTAGAGATACAGCGCGGAAACAGGCCCTTCAGCCCACCGAGTCCACACTGACCAGCGATCCCCGCACATTAAGACTACCCTACACACACTAGGGACAATTTACATTTATGCCAAGCCAATTATCCTACTAACCTGTACGTCTTTGGAGTGTGGGGGGAAACTGAAGATCTCGAAGAAAACCCATGCACGTCACGGGGAGAACGTAGAAACTCCGTACAGACAGCACCCGTAGTCGGGATTGAACCCGGGTCTCAGGCCCCTATGAGGCAGCAACTCTACCGCTGCGCCACCGGGCTGCCCTGTGACAGACTTCACAAGGACCTGGGCTGCTGGAATGTGTGCAGGAACAGCTGGACAAATAAGCACAAAGTTTTATAGCAAAGGCTTAAAGCAACAGGAATTAATGCGGCATTGATCCGAGAGAGATATCGCAAGGAAACGGCCATCGTGTCCACGATGACCATCAGCCACCAATTTGCACAAATCCTACACTAATCTAATTCAGAAGATAGACACAAAATACTGGTGTAACTGAGGCTGCAACTCTAGAGGGAAGGAATGGGTGACATTTTGGGCCGAGACCTTTCTTCAGACTACACTCCTTCCTACACTAATTGAATTAATCTTGATTCATTACAAACTGTCCAACTCCGCCCTGACTCTAGCTTTGAGAACCTGGAGTTAATAAATATAAGTGTAGAGAACCACAGCAGAGTCTGAAGTAGGGACTTGACCCGAAACCGTTCCCAGATACGTTTTTTTGTCTGTGAAACTGCAGTTTGCAGCCACGCAGGAAGCACATAAGTGCTAGAGTAACTCAGCAGGTAGACAAAAAATGCTGGAGAATTTCAGCGGGTGAGGCAGCATCTATGGAGCGAAGAGTAATTCACCAGGTCAGACAGACAGCATCGCTGGAGAACATGGACAGGTGACGTTTCTGGTCTGGATCCTCCTTCTGAATTGGGTGATGCCGAAACAGGTACAACACTGGCGTCACTGGTGAGATAGTGTTACTACAGTCATGTTACATACAGGTTCCATTCTAATTGAACTCAAGTGTGGGGAAAATATTGAACCTTTAATACTGGCAGCATCAAATGAAGGGGGAAAGTGTGTACGCAGTACAAGCTTGTACAGATTTACGCTTGTGTGAATTATGCATTTTGGGAACAATATGCTTGTCCATTTATTACCAAAGCCTGATTTATGTGCTCACATTTTTGAATTAACGCTTAAATTTACACCTTGCACCATAGTTGTGTAAATGTTTAATTTATGAGCTTTTGAATTTTGCTCTGCCTGGAAGCACATAACCTCAGAAAATATAACATAAAAGCAGAAAATGTCATATTTGTTCACAGATGATAACTAACCTGAACTTGATCTCCCGATTATCTCTTCAAGATATGCCTATTTCCTTCGCTCCATAGATGCTGCTGCACCCGCTGAGTTTCTCCAGCTTTTTTGTGTACCTTCGATTCTCCAGCATCTGCAGTTCCTTCTTAAACACTGATCTCCCGGTTGCTGGACACTTTAATTCTCCTTCCCATTCCTACACAGACCTTTCTGTCCTAGGTCTCCTCCATTGTCAGAGTGGGGCACAACGCAAATTAGGGAAACAGCATCTCATATTTTGCTTGGGCAGCCTACAGCCCAGTGGTATGAATATTGATTTCTCTCACTTCAGGTAGCCCCGGCATTCCCTCTCTCTCTCTATCCCTCCCCCACCCAAGTTGCACCAGCTTCTCGTTCTCACCCAGCAAACAGCTCACAATGGCCCGTTTCCTTTGTCGTTGTTACTTTTTTTCCATATCTTTCATTCATTGTTCTATATTTCTCCACATCACTGTCTATATCTCTTGTTTCCCTTATCCCTAACCAGTCTGAAGAAGGGTCCAGACCCAAAACGTGACCCATTCCTTCTCTCCACAGATGCTGCCTGGCCCGCTGAGCTACTCCAGCATTTTGCGGCTATTTTCTGATTATTTCAAGTGTGTTCTGGCCTTGTTGTCATTTTGGTAACACCATCAGTCTCAGCTCAGTAATAGTGGTCACCTGAGGCAGTCGAACCAGGGAACCAGGGTCTGGCCTACCACGCCCCCTCCTGGTCTGCTGCAGGAGGCACCCTCCCCGTGGAATAAAGGTGGACTGCGAGGAGAGGGATGTGGAGTCCAGGATAGAACAGAGCGCCACCTTTGGCTGGAGGTCTGCAACAGCCTGGAACGGGCACCGCTCAGAAGAACAGTAGCGTGTACTTTGAAAATTGAGCCTAAACATGGCGCCTCTTGCATGCAGGCTCAATGGACTATTTCTATACACTTGCTAATCGGAGTTCAGCGGAATGTCAATACCCTACTGGACTGCTTGAAAGAAAAATAAATTCACCGTGTTAGCAGTTTGCACACATGACACTACGAGCAGCATTGAACCATTGAATGGACAGTGGGTTCAGGACCACTCTCAGTCTGTGAGCACAGATTGGGTGGATACTGCATTCCAGTCTCTATAGTAAACCTGAGCTCCGGAGCTCTCGCAACGACAGCTTCATCCGCTGGACTGGAGGGTGGCAGCTTCGACCGCCCCGAGCTGCGGAGTTTGAACCGGCCCATTCACGGAGCTCGGATGTGGCCGCTGGACTTACCATTACCCGGCGGGGGCCCTACATCTGAAGCCTGGATCGCCTCAACGCAGAGGGAGAACAAGGAAGGAAGAGACAAGGACTTTAAGACTTTTGCCTTCCCTCACAGTGAGGAGGTGCCTGGTAGACTCACTGTGGTGGATGTTAAACTGTGTTAAGTGTGTGTTTTGTTATTTTATTCTATGTTATGACTGCAAGGTTTACAATTTCGCTCAGACTGAACTGTCTGAATGACAATAAAGGAAACTTTATTGATATCAGGCATGATACAATGTTCCCACTGGACAAAATACAAAACATTTGTTTGTCATTCTAGTGTTTTTCATATGATCAATGAATTCACTTATGGTGAATATTGGCAGTGCTCTCCCGTCAAACCCACACAGATCCCACCTGTTTAGCTGCTCTAAACATCCCCACAATGTGCATGAGTCAGGCTTGCCACACAATACTTATTCCAGTTGGCAAACTGAGGCAGCAATTCATTGATTCCATGACTTATTCTTTAGTTTGGAGCAGAGATACACCACAGAAACAGGCCCTTTGGCCCACTGAGTCCGCACCGACCAGAAATCCCCGCACATTAACATTATCCTACACACACTAGGGACAAATTACAATTATTCCAAACCGATTAACCGACAAAACCGTACGTCTTTGGAGTGTGGGATGAAACTGAAGATCTCGGAGAAAACCCACGCTGGTCACGGGGAGAACGTACAAACTCTGTCACTGATAGCACCCATAGTCAGGTTCGCACCCTGGTCTCTGGTGCTGTAAGGCAACAAATCTACTGCAATGCCACCATGTCACCCATACATATATGGTGAATGGGAACTGGGTGAAGAGTTTGATCACTTTCCCAATGTTCCTCTAAGTAGTAATGTAATTAATAAAAGGCACAAAGTACTGGAGTAACTCAGCGGGTCAGGCAGCATCTCTGGAGAACATGAAGAGGTGACATTCAGACTGAAGGAAAGACCCAGCCTGAAACGTCACCAATCCATGTTCTCCAGCCATGCAGCCTGATCCCCTGAGTTACTCCAGCAATTTGTGTCTTTTTTTGTAAACCTGCATCTGCAGTTCTTTGTTTCTAGTAATTGTTATAGGTCCGGGGTGGACTTGGTCCGCACTTTTACGACTAATGCAATCAACTCGACGTGCACAAACGGAAGATCAAATAGAACAAGTTATCCAACAACTTTAGGCTGTGCCAGCCACACAAAGGAAGAAGTTATAGGTCCAAGCTGAAGCATGTGGAAATTAGGAGTCTAGTTTAGTTTAGTTCAGGGGTGCAGCACAGAAACAGGCCATTCAGCCCACGGAGTTCACACCGACCAGCGATCCCCGCACATTAACACTACCCAACACTAGGGGCTGTTTTTTACATATATACAAATCTAATTAACCTACAAACCAGTGCATCTTTGGAGTGTGGGAGGAAACTGAAGTTCTCGGAGTAAATCCATGCAGGCCACGGGGAGTATGTACAAACTCCGTACAGACAACACCCGTAGGCCAGGATCGAACCCATGTCTCTGCCGCTGTGAGGCAGCAACTCTACTAATTCAGATGTCAGAGGTTATTGCGAGAAGGCAAGAGAATGGGGTTAGGAGGGAGAGATATACCAGCCATGATTGAATGGTGGGGTAGACTTGATGGGCCGAATGACCTAATTCTACTCCAATTCCTTATGACATTACCACTGCGCCACCATGGGTTTTGTTTTTTAGATTATATCGGTAATAGATTTTGTCCCTTATTCAGTGTTGAAGCCAGCAACAACAGTAGTGGCATTCTCAAGTGCACAGTTGTATGCTGGTATGCACACATACTGATGTGAGCCCCCAGAAAAAATAGACCACAGGCAGTTTATTCTCTCCATTCTCCATTTTTAATGTTATCAAGGATTCTGGTCGCAAACTGGAAATACTTTTCCCTCTGCAGTCAAAATTAATAGAACCAGTGTACCATGCAGCACATCAACTAACTACAGGTGCCATTCAATCATCCCGTGGTGCTTCATTCATTCGGTTCCAGGTTTGTATTATAAGATTATGGCTGAAGAAGGGTTTTGGCCCGAAACGTCACCTATTTCCTTCGCTCCATAGATGCTGCTGCACCCGCTGAGTTTCTCCAGCACTTTTGTCTACCTTGTACTGGCAGGAGAGTGGTCAACTTTAGACTGGGAGGATGAAGTAGTGAAGACAACAGATGCGACGGGCAGAGAGACCGGCATGAAAGGGAACCCAGGTCTGGCCAACAACGGCCTCAAAGTCAGCTACGTGCCCCCCCCCCCCCCCCCCGGGGCACAGAGGTGGACGGGCGAGGAGAGGGACGTCACGTCCAAGCAAGATGATGTCTGGAGGCCTGGGGCTCACCTGGACCAGGCACCACTCGTAAGAACGATAGCACGGACTGGCCTTTGAAAATGGTGCCAAACATGGCGCCTCTTGCATACGGGCTCAGTGGACTATTTCTGTACACTTGCTAAACAGTGGTCAACTTTAGGCATGACAATGGACTGTATGAAGACGAAAACAGTTGTGCGACGGGCAGACAGACCGAATTTAAAAGGGAACCCAGGCTGGCCAACAATGGCCTCAAAGTCAGCCTCCCCCCCCCTCCCCCTCCCTGGGGCACAGAGGTGGACGGGCGAGGAGAGGGACGTCACGTCCAAGCAAGATGACGTCTGGAGGCCTGGGGCTCGCCTGGACCAGGCACCACTCGTAAGAACTATAGCACGGACTGGACTTTCAAAATGGTGCCAAACATGGCTCCCTGAAAATGTGCATACGTTGAGCTCGTGGCCTATTTCTGTACAGTGGCATAAAACAAGGACATCTATTGCACTGACTAAACATTTGTTAGGCTGTATGGTAAGAAAATAGTTCTGTGCTGAATCGTGCCTACTATATTCTGTTGTGCTGAAGCAAAGCAAGAATTTCATTGTCCCATCAGGGACACGTGACAATAAACTCTCTTGAATCACACTTGGAACATTGTATAGTTGTGTCACCACACTATAGAAAGGATGTTATAGGGTTAGGAAGAATGCAGAAGAGAATATCATCTTCCCTAGCCTACAAAGGACTTAACAGGCCTGAGATCATTTATGGCCGGCCTTGATTGGTCCTGGTCTTCATCTTCACCTTCACCCCCCCCCCCCCCCCCCATCCACAGTGGTATTCAGACTCATATTGCAAGAACTAAAATTTGTTAGGCTATATAATGGTAAGGACACACTGATCTGTTCTTTTCGTGCCTAGAGATGCTGTTGTGCTGAACCCACAAGAATTTCATTGCACTTTGTGACTATGACAATAAATCTTGAATCACATTGGATGGCTTTAGTTGTAGTCACCACACTATAGACCCAGGAACTTATAGATGTTAGGAAGAATGCAGAATAGACCCTCATCTTGGAGGAACTTAGCAAGGACGGAGGCAGATCATTGTGGCCGGAAATGATTGGTCCTGGATTAGCTCTTCACCTGCAGCACACCCCCCACCTGCCACCCCCCCCTACCTTCAGACTCAGAAGGTTTATCCCTAACAAAAGGTCACCTATCCTTTTTCTCCAGTAGATTGTCACAAGGGTGGTGGGGTCAGAAAATAGTGGTCACAGAGTTATTGCTTGGATTGGAGGGCTTTAGTTCGGACAGGCTGGGGACCCAGGAAACTGCAGATGTTGGAATCCTGAGCATAGACCCTATTGTTGGAGGAACTTAGCAAGTCGGACAGATCTGTGGACCGAAATAGAAACCAAGATTAGTCTCGCTGCAGCACAGGAAGCTGCCAGGTGACCCTTATGGAGGTTTATAAAATTCAGGTGCATTGATAAGGTAGATTGTCACAAGGGTGGTCACAGAGTTAAGGTGAGAGGGGAAATATTTAAAGGAGATGCGAAGGGACAAATATTTGACACAGCGGGTGTGGAGTGTATGGAACTGTGCAGAGGAGAGTGGTAGATGCAAATACAATCACAGTATTATAAAAACATTTAGATATGGATAAGGACTAAAGGGAAAATGGGATGAGTGTAGATAGGCATTTCAGCCAGCATGGATACGTTGGGCTGAAGAGGCAGTTCCCATGTTTGCAACAGCTGGACAGCAGAAGCTGGAAGCTGGGGCAACTCAGCGGGTGAGGCAGCACAGGGTGGAGTGTTATTGAAAAGTGGCACGATGGAGTGGCAATCTGTGAAAATAGAAACCGAGTCAATGCCAAATTTGGGGCACTTAGATTTGCAATGTTTACTTTTTTGAACTTTTAAATCACCTCTGTAAGCAAAACAGGCAGCAAGGCCAGGTGTTTTATTGGCATATTGGTTCATTTTCCTAGTGGTAAATGTTAAGAAAGTGTACGCATGAAGTATATCAACACAATAGACACAAGGAGATGCAGATGCTGGTTAACCAAAAAAACGACAAGTGCTGGAGTAACTCAGCAGGTCAGGCAGCCTCTCTGGAGAACACGGATAAATAACGGTTAGGATACGGATCCATCTGCAGATTGTACATCAACCCATTGTGCAATAGACAGATCAAACTGGCCACAATGGTTAGACAGTGGTTGCTTCAGTCAGAGCTGTGGTTAGTCATCCATATTCTGCAAATCATGAGCCGCATGTAACAGCATATTAGCTCCTTCCTCACCGTAACCGTTGCATTCTTTCTCTCTCCGTCCCTATCCCCACCCTAGTCCTCTTGCTATTTTCACCATTTGTATTCCTTCATTATCACCTCATTCCCACAGCCAACAATGAACCATTGTGGGCTCCCCCTTTCCTGGGCCATCGATGCAGGCTCTGCTTTGTTCCGTACCTCTAGTGTCCCCCTCCCCTGACATCAGTCTGAATAAAGGTCTCGACCCAAAACGTCACCTCCGGAGGTGCTGTCTGACCAGCTGAGTTATTCCAGCATCTGCAGTTCCTTCTTACACAGCTCTACAGTTTAGTTACCTGACCCATGGAAACTCTGTTTACTTAAATCCAGAGAAACAACACAAAATGTGCCTGGCGATATTTTTGAATGAGTGCCCCAAGTGTAATGAAATTAAGTCATATTTCCACTGGATAACATTTTCAAAGGTCTTGCACTATCCCTGGATTTCTTCGATATAAACCAGCATCTGCAGTTCTTTCCTCCATTGTGTTTGTGTCGATCTGAAGAGCTACTCAGCCTAATCCCACCTTTGCACTCAAATCAAAGTCCACCCGACCACTGCTCCAAACACAAATTCAGGCGCTATTAAATGTGGCGAGGGTTCCTGTTGGCTTTACAGACTGTCAGCTCCACATCGCACTACCCACTGGGTGAAAAGTATTTTTTCTTACTGCACCTCTAGTCCTTCTACCAATAACTTTAAAATTATGCTCCATTCTTTTTTACTTCTAATGATGCGCTGACAAAGTTACGATTGGTGGCACAGTGCCACAATGGTAGAGTTGCTGCCTCACAGCGCTGGAGACCCGGGTTCGATCCCGACTGCGGGTGCTGTCTCTCTGTACGGAATTTGTACGTTCTCCGCGTGAGTTTTCCCCAAAATCTTCGGTTTCCTTCCACACTCCGAAGACGTACAGGGATGTAGGTTAATTGGCTTGGTGTATGTGTAAAATGACTGATGTGTGTAGGATAGTGTTAATGTGTGCGGGGATTGCTGCTCAGCGCAGACTTGGTGAGCCGAAGGACCTGTTTCCGCGCTGTATCTCTAAAACTATTCATTGCAGTTCACCCCACGCCTGGTTACCTCTTGGTTCCCTCGGTGGAGTATCCTCAACCGACCTGCAGGACTCTCATCATCATCATCATAATGGCAATATTTATTTAATATTTAAACTTCTAAAGATGCTTAATTGTGGCAAAGTTACTTTAATTTTCACAATGGTAAAACTTCACAAACAAACCAGGCAAAATGCTTCCTTTAACACGTCAACAAAAGTTGCAATGAAACGGTAATATTTAAACGTCACAAATAAAAAGTCAAGCTTCTGTGTACAACATTATTTTATATATTGCTTTCTTTAGGTGCTGGTTATACAGGTATATGACAAATGACATGAGACACAAACCCGCCCGTGTGGAAAGAATCAACAATCACTCAGCTGATAACATGGTCCAGATGCTCGCGATATATCAACATGACAACTATTGTTAACCCAGTGCATGAGATCGTTCTGAACCAATAAAATTATGAACATTATATTTCAACTCTTTGTAGACTACAATAAACAAAGTGCACTCAAGGGGTTGTGATCCTGCTGCATTCTTCCAACCTCCTGTAGTCAAATAGGGATTGACAAGGACGAGCAAGAGTTTAGCTGAAAGTCAAAAAATAAGCAAAACGACCTTGGTTCAATGAAGTTCATGGAACAAACGCTTCATTTTTTAAAAACATTCTTACTTCACCAAAACAGCTAGCTTCTTCTGTGCTAATTAACATGTGGCACATTAGGTGTTTAGTCGAAGCCCAGCACAATGAGGCTGAGATCATGGCAAGATCTTCCACCCAGTTATGTTAATAGAAGTTTAGGGCTAAGTTACCTCAGTAGCCACTTGAAGTCAAACCCAGTCTTACTCACACTTCTACATCAGTGGAAGATACAGACTATCAGTTACTAGGTACCATTTAAGACTATACATACAGGTAAGACTGTGTCAGATAAAACACACATACAAAACAATTTGGGACAAAATGAGAGAGAAGTGACAGGATAATTCAAGTTCTTAATAAAGACGCGCGGATTGAGTGCTATTCCTTATTTTCAATAAGTTCATTTGGAATGTAAACATGTGATCATACTTCTGGTGAATATTCTTAATGGAAGCAAAGCTTAAACCAAGAGTTATCAATAACATTTCCAATACACAAAATTGTAGTGAAATGATAGTCTGAGCAAGGATGGCTAAAATATATCTAGGAGCCCAGATTCCCTTTCTCCATTTAAAGGGACATCACATGCTGAGAGATTTTAAGGCACTCTTTCCCCAACATTTTGTTTTGGTCCAGGAAGCCTGCTTCCCAAAATATTGATATGTAAAACACAAAGAATAAATGCCTACGGATGGAAATCACTGGACAAGATTTCCAAATAACACTTACTGTCAAAACTATTGAAACTGGTCCCATGAGTCAGTGACCAAAACTGACATTTCTTTGCCACTGCAAAGATCAAACAGTTAGCACAGTGTGCCGCGTGTGTATCTGGCACAGCTGTACCTTTAGTTCGATGGCATGTGCGGAATCGCGGGGAAATATGCCCAGCACATTTTTAGAAGAAACATTCACCCATTCTTTTAGACGTGCAAGAGCCACTCACCTCCAAATAACATTCAATTGAAAGTAGAGCCCTGTTAATAATGGGCCAAAGAAACAGAAGCCTAAAGGTGGCCCATCTTACAAGATGCGATGAGCGATTCACGTCTGAACATTCACCCACACAGCAACCCCCTCTCTGGCCCAGCTGGGAACCGGGCGACTGGTATCTAGAGCGAGCGGCACGTATAGATGTAGCTGCGGGGCTCAAACACAACAATCCAGTGGGAAAGCTAGCTTTCCTTGTGTTCCTAGTTATTCAGCTAGTCCCCCGTTTTTATGGTGAGACTGAGGGTGCGACTAGGTGTCCTCGTCGTCATCGCTGATGACGTCCCTCCTGTCGGGGGCTGCAGTCTCACGTTCCCGCAGAAAGTCCTGGCGGATTATTTCCAATTCACTCAGCTCCTGCCGCACCTTCTCCAAGTGGAAAGCTCGACGACTCTGGATCAGGCGCATTGGAAAAGGATTCATGTCCGCAAAGGCAATACTGGTGAGCTTCCTACAAAACAAAACAAAACAATTCAGACGTATAATTATGAAAGGAATAGACAGGTTAGACAGGGGCGGAATTGTCAGGACTAGGGGGCATATCCTTAAGGTGAGAGTGGCAAAGTTTCAAGATGACGTGCAGGGCAACACACAGACACAGACACAGACACACACACAAAAACACACACACACACACAGTGGTAACTGCTTGGAACATGCTGCCAGGGGTAGTGGTGGAGGCGGATACGAGAGAGGTGCTTAAAAGACTTTTAGATGGGCACATGGAAAAGCAGGGCATGGAGAAATATGGATCATGTGTAAGAAGGAACTGCAGATTCTGGAGAATCGAAGGTAGACAAGATTGCTGGAGAAACTCAGCGGGTTTCGTCCCGAAACGTTGCCTATTCCCTTCGCTTCATAGATGCTGCCGCACCCGCTGAGTTTCTCCAGCAATCTTGTCTACCTTGGATCATGTGCAGGTAGTTGAGATTAGTTTAGATTTGGCATCATGTTCGGCACAGACATCGTGAGCCAAAGACCTGTCCTTGTGATGTTCTGATGTGATGTTAACTTAATATACTGGAAACATAAATAAAAGGTGGCACAACGGTAGAGTTGCTGCCTTACAGCGCCAGAGACCCGGTTTCGACTGTGACTACGGGTGCTGTCTGTACGGAGTTTGTACGTTCTCCCTGTGACCTTGTGGGTTTACTATTGGTGCTCCTGTTTTCCCCCTCACACTCCAGACGTACAGGTTTGTAGGTTAATTGGCTTCAGTAAAAAGTTTGTAAATTGTCTCTCGTGTGTATGATAGTGCTGGTGTCGGGGGGGACTGTGGGCCGAAGAGCCAGCTTCCCGCTGTATCTCTAAACTAAACTGTGATGAAAAATGTGCTGGTTGCTTCCCTTCCCTTTGTTCTCAGAAGGACAGTATGAATCTCACACACAAGTTCAGCTTCAGCACAACCTTTCTCCCGAGACACACAGGGAGGTGCCTGCGGCTTATCTTGGACATGCACAGAGCTCGCCGTGGCATTCATTCACAAGATCACACCATTCAGAATGCAGAATTACCTGGAGGGTCAGGAAGAGCCCACGAGTTAGGAGCAAGAGGCCACTCGGCCCCTCCAGCCCACTTCTCCATTTGCAATCATGGCCGATCTGATTGCAACTTCTCCATATTTCTATCAGCCCTCAGTAACCATTCACCCCTTGTTTATCAAGCAACTATCTACCGCTGCTATAAAACTTTCAGACCTTACACGCTTTGTTGTCAATGACGTCCTCACTGAATGTACATTCACAAGCAGCTGATTCGGAAGCTGCTGCATAAACAAGCTGACGTCTGATCACTGTGCTAAACCAAGGGTAGCCTCCAGGGACCAACAAATAGCAGTGTAGCTGGGCCGAAGGGCCTTTTTCCACACTGTATCACTCTATGTCTCTATAACCACTCTGAGAAAGAGAGTTCCAAAGACTTGTGAACCTAAAGAGAAAAAGATTCTTGTGTGTTAAAAAGGAGAACCCCTTATTTTTACACAATGTACTTGCGTTAGATTTACCCACATGAAGAAATGTCGAATCCACATCCACCCTGTTGATCACTCGTGTGTGCTTCAGCCAAGTTGACTCTAAATACCAATGGAAGTATTTGTCACTGTCACTGTATGTCGTGTTGTTATTTGTGGGCAGAGCAACACGGCAAATTCCTTGTATGTGAATACTTGGCCAATACACTTATACCCCTGGCCTACTTGGGAAACCTGAACGGAAACCTCTGGAGACTTTGCGCCCCACTCAAGGTTTCCGTGCGGTTCCCGGAGGTTTTTTGTCCGTCTCCCTATCTGCCTCCACTACCTGCAACCTCCGGCAGCCACCTGCAACCTCCAGGAACCGCATGGAAACCTTGGGTGGGGCGCAAAGTCTCCAGAGGTTGCCGTTCAGGTTTCGTAAGTGGGACAGGGGCATAACTTGCTTAGTTAAGAAGCCTAGCCTGTCCCGTCTTTCCGCAAGGAATCTGCTCATTCCATGGGTCGTTCCCCTAGCCACCCATGATCTTTGGTCCTAACGGTGTGACTAAATAGTTAGCATTCTTATCTCAGAGGGGGAAAACATGGCTTCAATTCCCAATTGAGAAGTGAATACAACATCTGGACCTGATACTCCATTGCAGCAGCGAGGGAGTGCTGCACAGTTACAAAGTGTTTAAGAAGGAACTGCAGATGCTGGAAAATCGAAGGTAGACAAAAGTGCTGGAGAAACTCAGCGGGTGCAGCAACATTGTATTGTATTGTATTGTATTCAAATTTATTGTCATTGTCTCAATTTGAGACAACGAAATGAATTTCCCTTACAGGCAGTATCGTTAAAATAAATCACAAGAAAAATAATAAAAAATAAATAATAAATAAATAAGAAAACATATTAAAAATAAAATTGAAATTGAATTAAAAATTTTTTAAAAGCACAAACACATAAAGTCCACAACATAACATAAATGGCACCCAGGTGAGGAAGGCACCATAGTCCAGCCAGCCTCCCCTCCGTGTTCATCCGTGGTCGGGGCCTTCCGAGCACCCGCAGTCGCCGCCCCGGGTGGCCCGATGTTCAGGCCCTCACGCCGGACTGGTGGAACGCCGACGCCGAACCCCGACGGTGAGCAGCCTCCTCCTCAGCGGCCCGGACCCCCAGATCAGCCGCCTCCCGCTGCCGGAGTCTGCAGCTCCCGTCCACAGGCCGAGCTGGGCAGAGTCGCAGGACCCCGCACTGTCCATCAGCACCGCCCGCGTTGGGAGCTCCGCAAACCGCAGCTCCAGGATGTCGGTGCAGCAGGTCCAGCACTCCGGGCTCCAGACGGCATCGCCAGCCCCGCGATGTTCCAGCGCTGTCCCGCCGCTGCTGGAGCTCCGGTCGATCCCGGCAGGAAAGGCCGCGCCAATCCAGGTAGGTAGGCCGCTGTGGGGGGAGGGGGGGGGGGGGCGAGGACGCGACTCGAATAATAGTCGCGTCCTCACCAGGAAGCGGCTGAAGTACGGTATCCCCCGCACCGTGTCCTCTTCCCCCACATAAAAACACCAAAAAACACAAAAAAAACCACACTTTAACATAACTAAATAAACAAAAAAACAAAAAAATACCGGGCTGTAGGTGGAGGCTGCTGGCACCAGCGCCACCGGAAGTACCATACGTCGTCCCGAAACGTTGCCTAATTCCTTCGCTCCCTAGATGCTGCTGTACCCGCTGAGTTTCTCCAGCACTTTTGTCTAGCTGCACAGTTACAGCTCTTTGCCTCCACGAGCCCTCTGCCTGTATTCCTAGCGATTCGTCAGAGACTGTGGCAGTACTCAAAATAAAAATAAACGTCCCCATACCATCACCGTGGCTAATATTTGTTCCATAACCTACATCACTGCAAAACAGGTCAACTGATCATTATTAATGCTTCACAACAGTGACAACACAGCCCGCAACTGGTTGCTAAACACTCTGGAATGTTTGAAGTGCGAGATAATCTTCTAACACCACACTGGAAAATCAAACAGAGGGCATTCAATTCTTCATAGCTTTTCCATCGTTGTGATCACAGATGATCCATCAACTCACGCTACATATTGTCATGTGCCTTGTCATTATTTTGTTTACACCTTTGATTAACAACTATCTATCATCCTCATCCAAAAATCAACACCAATTGTTGATTGTGAAAACAGTTCCAAGCTTATAACTATCCACCAGTTCTCTTACAATTTAGATCAAGTTACTGGTTAGCCTTCAATATTCCAGGAATTACAAATTACATTCAGTTTTATATGGTAAACCTATACGGCAAATGTTCCATGACCAATATCATCTTGAATTAAATGGCTGTAGCTACTCATTCATGATGGCACTGTGGCGCAGCAGTAGAGTTGCAGATTTAGTGTCAGAGACCCAGGTTCGATCCTGACCACGGGTGCTGTCTGTACGGAGTATGTTTGTTCTCCCTGTGACCGTGTGGGTTTTCTCCGGGTGCTCCGGTTTCCTCCAACATTCCAAAGGCATACAGGTTTGTAGGTTAATTGGTAAAATTGGTAAAATCATTAAGAATAAGGAGTTAACCATTCAGAACGGAGACGGGAAAGCACTTTTTCTCACAGAGAGTGGTGAGTCTGTGGAATTCTCTGCCTCAGATGGAGGCTGGTTCTCTGGATGCTTTCAAGAGAGAGCTAGATAGGGCTCTTAAAAATAGTGGAGTCAGGTGATATGGGGAGAAGGCAGGAACAGGGTACTGATTGGGGATGATAAGCCATGATCATATTGAATGGCGGTGCTGCCTCGAAGGGTCGAATTGCCTACTCCTGCACCTATTGTCTATCATTCCTAGTGTGTAGGATAGTGCTAGTGTACAGGGTGATCGCTGGTTGGCGGGGACTCGGTGGATCGAAGGATGTTTCCGTGCTGTATCTCTAAACTAAACTCTGACCTGGGCTACGTATAGTGAGACCAAAACCTGCACTAAGAGTCTACAAGTATTTCCAGCATCTTTAGTATTTTGCTTCAGAGTGAAATTTAATCCACTGGTTGGAATTTTACTACAGTTCCAGGTTTTAAATCAGCAATTTTTATAATCTCCCATGGCCTTTCATTCTCTCAACAATAGGATACATGACTCATCGCGTCCCTCTTTATAGATTTCTCAAACAACATATCCAATTTCCTCTTCCTTTCCTCCCCCTTTAGCTTGCTCTCCTCATCTCCTGATTTACCACAAAGGCTACACAACCCTCGGTCAAGTTCAAGTTACAAGTTACATTTTTTGTCACATACACCAATTGGTGCAGTGAAATTTGAGTTACTATACAGCCACACAAAAAAAATAAAATTAACACAACACACGATAGAATTTAACATGAACATCCCCCACAGCGGAATCAATGTTTCCCACTGTGAGGGAAGGCAGTAAAGTTCAGTCATCTTCCTCTTGTTCACCCGTGGTCGGGGCCTTTGAGCCCTCCGTAGTCGCCGCTATGGCGGCCCGATGTTCAGGCCCTCTCGCCGGGATGATCAGAGCTCCAGCGGCGGAACAGCAGAACACACTCAGCGGCTTGGAGTTTCCGAATCGGCCACTTCTTACCAGAGACCGCGGCTCCTGAAGTCCACAGACCGAGCTCGGCGGAGATTCAACACAGGTGATCCCCGGCAAGGGACCCAGGACTCCATGATGTTAAAGTCAGTGCTGCCCGTGGCTGGAAGTTCCGCAGCCCACAGCTCCACGATGTGAAAGTCAGCCGGCCCAACACGGCAATCCCGGTAAGGCATCGCCCGCTCCGCGATGGTAAATCAGTGCTGCGCCGCTACTAAAACTGTGGCCGGTCTCCGGCAGGAAAGGCCGCACCAATCCAGATGGTAGGCCGTGAGGGGGGGGGGGGGGGTGGGGCAAAGATGCGGCTCGGAGAAAAGACACATCCTCAACACCCCTCAAATAAAAAAAACTAAAAGACCTCCAAAAACATACATTATGACATTAAAAATAACAAAAAGGGTGAAAGGACGGACAGCTGCCACATTCGATGGCGTCGCCACCCAGTGTGGAAGTCAGTTGCACATGTCAGTAATCTTAGTTAGACACAAAATGCTGGAGTAACTCAGCGGGACAGGCAGCATCTCTGGAGAGAAGGAACGGGAAACGTCACCCATTCCCTCTCTCCAGAGATGCTGCCTGTTCCGCTGAGTTACTCCAGCATTTTGTGCCCATCTTCGATTTAAACCAGCATCTGCGGTTCTTTCCTACACACTCAATAGCCTTAGCACTTGTTTAAGCTTTAAATAACCTCAGGATTTCCTGAATATCAAAAATGAAAAACCTTGTTTAAGGAAACCCTGGTACTATAGTTATAGTTGTGGAGCACTGAACCAGGCCCTTCTGCCCACTGAGCCATGCCTACCATCAACCACCTATTCTACTCTCACAACATTACTACTCACCACACACTTGGAGGAATGTACAACCTTCAGACGGAGTTTGGCCCGAAACGTTGCCTATTTCCTTCGCTCCATAGATGCTGCTGCACCCGCTGAGTTTCTCCAGCATTTTTGTCTACCTGGGATACTGGCTTTAGTTTTGTGATATGGAGTGGAAACAGGCCCTTTGCCCCACAGAATTCTACCGACTGGTGATCACCCGTTCACTAGATCTATCCTGCACACTGGGGATCATTTGCAACGGACAATTAATCTGCAGACCCGAGGAGGAAACCGGAGCACCTGGAGGTAACCCATGCGGTCACAGGCAAAATGTACTAGCTCCATACAGACAGCACCCGTAGTCAGGATCAAACCCGGGTCTCTGGCACTGCAAGGCAGTGACTTCACCGCAGCTCCATCCTTCTGTTTCATTCATAGAAGAAAGTGAGGGTACGTGAAAGGGGCGGGTATAGAATAGTTCAAGCCGAGAACGCCGCAGTGGGCTTACCGTGCATCGAGGATCGTGCGAGTGAAGTATCTCAGATACTTGAATATGGACATGTAATCCTGAAGCTTTACAAACTCGTCCTCCTTAAACTTGAAGACTGCAAGTGCATATCGAAATATAACCTGGAAAATAATGCCAACCATTCAAAAGTCAACCCTTGCGATGCAAATGTCAACCAAAATCAAAATGACTGCTACTAAATTGATCTTAAAAAAAAAAATCAAAAACTGTCAAAAACAAGAGGACTTTTGTTTAAGGTGAGAGAGGCGAGACAAATTGTATTACGATAATGACCAGGTTTTACTTTTGATGTCGGATGGGAAATGATGATAAAATCATAAGGGGAATAGATGGGCTGAATGTACAGAGTCTTCTACCCAGATTAGAGGAATCAACAACAAGGACATACGTTTACTGTGAGAGGGACAAGATTTAATACAAATCTGAGAGGCAACTTTTTCAGAGGGCGGTGGGTATATGGAACGAGCTGCCAGAGGGGGTTGTTGAGGCTGGTATTATAGCAGCATAAAAGAGAGACTTGGACAGGTAAATAGATAGGAACGATTTAGAGGGATATGGGTCAAACTTAGGGAAATTACATTAGCTTAGATGGGGCATTTTGGTCAGCAGGGTCCATGCTGTACTAGACAGTGAAATGCGAAATTACAGTGTGTACTCAGCAGCACACTAGGGTGACTTCATTCAAAGGAGACACCTGTGGAAAAAGCATCCTCAAGTGACATTGCTCCAGGCTCCTGCTACAAACAGGTGAATTTTACACCGTACCTTTGGACCTTCGTACAGGAACGAATCCCAGATGCGGAACATGATGTCGCTGACAACACTGTCCACAAACACCACAAGGAACCAGTTAAACGTGATGAGCGAAAAGTCCACCTTGTACTGTTCAAAGTGTGCGTGTAACCGTGGCAACTTCTCACTCAGCAAGTCCTTGAACACCCGCTGGTCAACCTGGCGTTAAGAAAGGGACATGATGGAGTATTAATGTAAACATGCAGCATATTCCCCATCCTCAGGACAGGCAAAAAACACAAGTTCCTTCAGCAGGTGGGTATGATTTAATAGGAACCTGTGGGGCAACTCAGCATTTAACAAGTATAGGGGATGTTTTTTTAAACCAATATGTAGAGGGGTCGACCAGGGATCGGCCATCCTAGACTGGGTATTGTGTAATGAAGAAGGATTAATTGGTGATCTTGTGCAAAGCCACTTGGGCAACAGTGACCATAATATGGTGGAATTCCGCATTAGGATGGACAGTGACATGGTTAATTCAGAGACTAGGCTCCTGAACTTGAATAAAGGAGACTTTGAAGGTATAAAACGGGAATTGGCTGGAATAGACTGTCAAATTATACTTAAAGGGTTGACGGTGGAGATGCAATGGCAAAGATTTAAAGACCGCATGGATGAACTCCAGAAATTGTTCATCCCCGTCTGGCGAAAAAATAAACGGGGAAGTCGGCTCAACCGTGGCTGACGAAGGAAGTCAAGGATAGTGTTAAATCCAAGGAAGAGGCATATAAATTGGCCAGAGGAAGCAGCAAGCTGGAGGACTGGGAGAAATGTATAACTCAGAGGAGGACAAAGGGGGTAATTAAGAGAGAAAATGAGCATGAAAGAAAGCTTGCGGGGAATATAAAAACTGACTAAAAGCTTCTTTAGATATGTAAAAAGGAAAAGGTTAGTGAAGACATATGTAGGTCCCTTACAGTCAGAGACAGGTGAATTTATATTGGGAAACAAGGAAGTAGCAGAACAGTTAAATGAGTATTTTGGTTCTGTCTTCACTAAGGAAGAAACAAACAATCCCCCAGAAATACTAGGGGACCGAGGATCTAGTGGGAGGGAAGAACTGAAGGGAATCCACATTAGTCAGGAAATGGTGTTGAGTAAACTGTTGGGACTGAAGGCAGATAAATCCTCAGGGCCTGATGGTCTGCATCCCAGAAAACTCAAGGAGGTGGCCCTAAAAATCGTGATGCATTGGTGATCATTTTCCCATATTCTCTCGACTCTGGATTAGTTCCTGTTGACTGGAGGGTAGCCAATGTAACTCCACTTTTTAAGAAGGAGAGAGAAAATGGAGAATTATAGACCAGTCAGCCCTATATTGGTAGTGGAGAAGATGCTCGAGTCGATTATTAAAGATGTTATAGCAGCGTATTTGGAAAGCAGTGACAGGATCAGTCAAAATCAGCATGGATTTATGAAGGAGAAATCATGCTCGACTAATCTTCTGAAATTTTTTGAGGATGTAACAAGTGCAATGGATAATTGAGAGCCAATGGATGTGGTGTATCTGGATTTTCAAAAACCCGTTGACAAGGTCCCACACAAGAGATTGGTACGCAAATGCAAGTACGTGGAAATGGGGGTAGGGTATTGACGGATAGAGAACTGGTTGCCAGACAGGAAGCAAAGAGTAGGAATTAACGGATCCTTTTCAGAATGGCAGGCAGTGACTAGTGGGGTGCTGCAAGGCTCTGTGCTGGGATCCCAGTTATTTATGATATATATTAACGATTTAGACGAGGGAATTAAAAGTAACATCTCCAAGTTTTGTGGCTACAAAGCTGGGTGGCAGTGAGGAGGATGCTATACGGTTGCAGGGTGACTTGGATAGGTTGGGTGAGTGGGCAGACGCATGGCAGATGCAGTATAATGTGGATAAATGTGAGGTTATCACATTTTTGCAGTATAATGTGGATAAATGTGAGGTGGCAAGATCAGGAAGGCAGATGGGTGTGCTTGTACATCAGTCTCTGAAAGTAAGCAGTGGAGAAAGCTAAAGGGCCCGTGCCACCAGCATGCGATAGCATGCGTCTAGGAGAAATCATGCTCGACTAATCTTCTGAAATTTTTTGAGGATGTAACGTGCAATGGATAAGGGAGAGCCAATGGATGTGGTGTATCTGGATTTTCAAAAACCCGTTGACAAGGTCCCACACAAGAGATTGGTACGCAAATGCAAGTACGTGGAAACGGGGGTAGGGTATTGACGGATAGAGAACTGGTTGCCAGACAGGAAGCAAAGAGTAGGAATTAACGGATCCTTTTCAGAATGGCAGGCAGTGACTAGTGGGGTGCTGCAAGGCTCTGTGCTGGGATCCCAGTTATTTATGATATATATTAACGATTTAGACGAGGGAATTAAAAGTAACATCTCCAAGTTTTGTGGCTACAAAGCTGGGTGGCAGTGAGGAGGATGCTATACGGTTGCAGGGTGACTTGGATAGGTTGGGTGAGTGGGCAGACGCATGGCAGATGCAGTATAATGTGGATAAATGTGAGGTTATCACATTTTTGCAGTATAATGCGGATAAATGTGAGGTGGCAAGATCAGGAAGGCAGATTATTATTTTAATGGTGTCAGATTAGGAAAAGGGGAGGTGCAACGAGACCTGGGTGTGCTTGTACATCAGTCTCTGAAAGTAAGCAGTGGAGAAAGCTAAAGGGCCTGTGCCACCAGCATGCGATAGCATGCGTCTAGCGTGACCAAAAGTGGTCGTTTGAGGCGTACGGCCTCGCGGGGCCGGTCCCACTTTGTTCGGTGGAGGCGTATAGAGTTGTGCGGGGCTGGTCCCGACGTCGCGCGGGGCTCCAAAAATCTTGCACTGTCCGAAAATCTCGCCCGACAACGGCCTGTCGGCCCGCAGCCGCATTGAGGCCGTATGCAGCATCTCATACGCAGCGTCTCGTACGCAGCGTCTTGACGGCGTATGCCTAGCGCGTGCCGTTTCGTGATGAAGTCACTGCCCAACGCCGTGCAACGTCCAAATTCAGTCGGCCCGCCTCCTGCCCAGCTGATTGGCGAGTATGATGTCGGGACCAGCCCTGCACAACTCCAGACGTCTCCTCGGTTGGAAGTGGGACCGACCTCGCGAGGCCGTACGCCTCAAGTGACGCCTCATGTTTGGTCCCGCTAGATGTATGCAATTGCATGCTGGTGGGACAGGCCCTTAATGGCATGTTGGTCTTCAGAGGGAGTGCAGAGACGGTTCACCAGACTGATTCCTGGGATGTCAGGACTGTCTTATGAAGAAAGACTGGATAGACTTGGTTTATACTCTCTAGAATTTAGAAGATTGAGAGGGGATCTTATAGAAACTTACAAAATTCTTAAGAGGTTGGACAGGCTAGATGCAGGAAGATTGTTCCCGATGTTGGGGAAGTCCAGGACAAGGGGTCACAGCTTAAGGATAAAGGGGAAATCCTTTAAAACCGAGATGAGAAGAACTTTTTTCACGCAGAGAGTGGTGAATCTCTGGAACTCTCTGCCACAGAGGGTAGTTGAGGCCAGTTCATTGGCTATATTTAAGAGGGAGTTAGATGTGGCCCTTGTGGCTAAGGGGATCAGGGGGTATGGAGAGAAGGCAGCTACGGGATACTGAGTTGGATGATCAGCCATGATCATATTGAATGGCGGTGCAGGCTCGAAGGGCCGAATGGCCTACTCCTGCACCTAATTTCTATGTTTCTATGTTTCATTGCGTTGGATTTGACTTTCGGAGCAAGAAGATGCTACTGCAGCTGTACAATACCCTGGTGAGACCGCACCTGGAGCATTGTGTGTCATTTTGGTCTCCATTTTTGCTATTGAGAGAGTGCAGCATAGATTTAGAAGGATGAGAGGGTTTCATATAGTCAAGAGAGTTTATTGCCATGTGTCCCAGATAGGACAATTAAATTCTTGCTTGCTGTAGCACAACAGAATATTGTAGGCATAAAAACAGATCCGATCAGTGTGTCCATATAGAAACATATAAAATTCTTAAAGGATTGGGCGGGCTAGATGGAGGAAAAATGTTGAGGGAATCAGTTTAAGAATGAAAATTTAGGATTGAGATGTGGAAAAAACTTTTTCACCCAGAGAGTTGTGAACCTGTAGAATTCTTTGCCACAGAAGGCAGTGGAGGCCAACTCTCTGGATGTTTTCAAGAGAGAGTTAGATTTAGCTCTTAGGTCTAAAAGAATCAAGGGATATGGGGAAAAAAAACGGAACGGGGTAGATTTTAGATGATCAGCCAATAATTGTTCTTTATCTCTCCACATCACCGTCTACATTTCTCATTTCCCTTATCCCTAACCTGTTTGAAGAAGGGTCTCGACCCGAAACATCACCCATTCCTTCTCTCCAGAGATGCTGCCTGTCCCGCTCAGTTACTCCAGCTTTTTGTGTCTATCTACATTTTAACTACATTTGTTTTCAAGTTCAACCCTGCTTACAAAGTATCTCAGTTAATGTTTTATCCTTCTTACTGTATATATTAGACAGTCCAACCTTCTTCCATAAGGTGGTAATGTCAAAGATTAGAGTCCAGGGGTCTATAGTGAAAGGGGCAAAGATTAACAAAGAGATGTAGGGTAAGTACTTAGTTATCAAGTACTACCCAGATTACAAAGTATCTCAGTTAATCTTTTCTACTCCCTGCTGCATATAACAGAGCGTAAACATGCAGTTGTCTTACCTGTGACCCGATCAGGTTCTTTGTGTAATAATCTGGGGTCATAAAACACTCCGTGATGGCAACGAGGCACCAAAAGGCTTCTTCTTGTTCTAGGTACAGAAGTGCTATCGCTGCCAACCTACGTGGAAAGTCACACATGTATTAATGCAGGTTGATCACCTCTTCACCCATGTCCAGCAGCGTTAGACAGCAAATATTAACAGACCCTGTGCACTGCAATCCCAGCCATGTGGAAAATTCACAATTACACAAATAAATCCAAATCTAATTCAGTGACAGTGAGGAAGGGTGTCAAAAGAAACAGCGGGATATAAATCAGTTACAGATAAGGATAGAGAAATGGCAGATGAAATTTAATCTGAGCAAGTGCAAGGTACTGCACTTTGGGAAATCAAATGCAAGAAATACGCCGTTATCAACATTGATATACAGAGGGATGCCTGGGTCAGAGTCCATTGCTCCCTGAAAATAGCAACACAAGTAGATACAGTGGAAAAGAAAGCTAATGGCATGCTCAACTTCATTGGTCAAAGCATTGAGCATAAGAGTCAGAAAGTCATGTTGCAACTTTATAAAACTGGTTTGTCTGCATCTGGAGTATTATGTGCAGTTGTGGTTGCCCCATTAAAGGAAGGATGCTCCCAGGATGATAATGTCAAAGGCTGAAGGGATAGATGAGAGGGGTAAAGTGCAAAGGAGATATGCAGAACTATTTTTTGTCTTAGAGTGTGTCGTGGGTGCCTGGAACTCACTGCCAGGGGTGGTGGTGCAGGCAGATACGTAGTGGCATTTAAAAGGCTTTTGGATAGGCGCATGGATATGCAAAGAATTAAGGGATATGGATCAGGCAGGCAGTTGAGATTAGTTTAACGTGATGTTATGTTCGTCACGGACATTGTGGGCCAAAGAGCCCATTTCTGTGCTGCACTACTCAATGTTCCACAAGTTTCCAGGTCTGGGTAATGTCATTAATGAGGTGGTGGGACATTATAATAATAATAATAATAATAATAAACGTTATTACAAACTCAAGGTCCAGACAAGGGGCAACATTACATTAAAAATGCATTGCATATCAAATATCATAAATACATATAAAATCATGGTATATCACTTATAAAAACATCATAATTTATATATTTTTTTAAACCCGCAATACTTAAATTAAAAATCCAGATTAAAAGGTGATCAATGTCCTACAACGAGACAACGATACCAGTGTCTCCACAGCTTGTGCTAACCCTTATGTTTGTCAAGGCCACAATAAGCACATTTTCAGAGTCATTTATCCTGCAAATGAATTTATACATGTGGTGTCTTAGCATAGCTTCTAAAGTACTGACTCCTGCAGCCACAAACATATTACTGGCACTACACCATCTAGGTTGCCTTAGCAGTGTTCTCATGGCATTGTTATATGCCACCTTTAGTCTCTGCATACTTGTCTTCAAATAGTTCGACTTGTCTGGCAGGCTAGACTTTTGTGTTTATAGGAGAAATGCAGAATATTGCAAAATACTGGGAAAGGTTGGGCAGTATGTTTAATCCCTCTGGTATTGTAATCAATCTTTGGAGCTTGGTACTTTCCCAACAGTCACGAAGCACGAGGCAATATCAGTTATCCTGAATGTGAACAGGGTTGTGCTTTCCAGTTTGTTAAACATTAATCCAATTAAACTCTTTGCATAAGACAATTTTCCTCATCCAAGGAATCAATCTTGTGAGCGTTTTGTTGCACTCCCTCCATTTCATTGATCTGTTTCGGTACGTTTGAAAACACACTCTTGACTTGACTATCTTGACGTGTGTCCTTTTGGTAGATGGGGAGACCAGACCTGTACATGCTCTGGGTGCAGTCTCACTGTCGCCCTCTATGAACGCAGTGAGTCCGCTTTATCCTTGGACTCAAATCTCACTGCAATAATGAACAGTGCTCTCATCAGCAAGAGAGTGGTCCTAACCTCCCATTGACCTCACTGGAGGCCTTTGAACCATCTTTAATCAGACTTCACCTTGCACTAAATGTTGTGCCATTTTTGTCCGTGATCTGCACATTGTGGACGGCGATTGTATTAATGAATAGTCTTCCCTTTGATGTACCTCGGCACATGTGACAATAATAAACTAAACTAAAGTCTTTGCTTTCCTAATTGCTTGTTGTACCTGAGAGCATTGCAAACTGACCAGCGATTTGCGTGCAAGATCAGCCAGGTCCATCTCTCAATTTAACCATTTTTATGAAAATAGTCTGCTTTGATTTCCACCATCAACCTAAAGAAAATGACCTCACATTATATTCCGCACACACAAAATGCTGGAGTAACTCAGCAGGACAGGCAGCATCTCTGGAGAGAAGGAATGGGTGACGTTTCAGGTCGAGACCCTTCTTCACATTATATTCCGTCTGCCATGTTATTACCTGTTTATTTGGCTACCCATACCCCCTTTGTTGCCTTTCTGCATCCTCTTGTCAATGGACAACACTCTCACAAATCACTGATGGAAATTGTGAGCAGCTGAGGCCAAAGTCCCACTGCACTCCCTTAGCTAGTTTCCCAACCTCCATTAACCAATCCTCAATCTACACCATTATAGTACACCTAACCCCATGTGCTGTTTGTTTAATGACCTCGTTCGGAGGACACTAAATATTCCAGACAGTGGAATCTCGAGCAAAAAACAAAGTGCTGGGATAACTCCACAGGTCAGGCAGCATCTGTGGAGACGAACAGACACACAACATTTCAGCTCAGGATCCTTTTTCAGACTAATCCAGACTCAGAAAGTTGTTTAGGAAGGAACTGCAGATGCTGGTTTAAATCGTAGACACAAAATGCTGGAGTGACTCAGCAGGACAGACAGAATCTCTGAAGAGAAGGAATGGGTGACGTTTCTGGTCGAGACCCTTCTTTAGAATAAAGGTCTCGACCCGAAACGTCACCTAGGGTTGTCAATTTTCTCACTCCCAAATAAGGGACAAAAGGTCAAAATAAGGGACAAATTCCCAACGACAATTCGTTGACCGAATCGGCCGTGGCTGGGTGAATGATGAGTTGGCCTGGGTGCTGGTCTGCACTGCACATAAAGCCCAGCTGGCGGGTCAGGAGTTTTGGCCCGCACCCCGTCCAACTCATGAACCGATGATCGGCCATGAGAAGAAGGGGTGGTGGTGTCGGCGGTAAGCGAAGGTCCGAAGGTCGGACAGCTGGCTGGGTTGCCGACCGACGGGGCCACGCGCGAGACGCTGCTGCACTACGTCGGGACGGGTGAGGCTGTGCCGGACGCGGCGCACCGCCCTGACAGTCCCCTCGACCCGAGTACGGGACAAGGGCGGTCCCATATGGGACAAACTAATTTAGCCCAATATACAGAATGTCCCGGCTAATACAGGACAGTTGGCAACCCTAACGCCACCCATTCCTTTTCTCCAGAGATGCTGCCTGCCCCACTGAGTTACTCCAGTATTTTGTGCCTATCTCGGAGAGTTGTTGGTCCATTTCCCTCCACTGAGGCCACCTGGCTTGCTGAATCCATCTAACCGTGTGAGATACCCTACAGACCATATGATAATGAAAATACATTAAATCCATTAGTTCACCCCGAGTAGTTTGGAATCCAAAAAACACCCACATAAATCTGCACTTCTGGTTTCCTCTCACATCCCAAAGACGTGCAGGTTGGTGGGTAAATGAACCACTATAAATTGCCCTGAGTTCATAATGTGGAGAGAAGTGTACATGAGCGGCTGATGGTCTGAAGGACCCGTTTCCCTGCTGAATAATTGACATTAATTGATTGCCGTATCCTGGGCAGGATGAGTGAGCGAGCGAGTGAGCGATCAGTGAGTTTGGTTTTGCTGATCTGGGAGTGAGAGTTATGTATTACTTTTGTATCTACTCTGGCAATTTTTTGTCAAACAGATACAGGTACTTACAATTTGCCAACAGAGGCGGTGAAATCCTCACCACATTGGATAGTAGATCTCAGATTTTAAAGATACATATTTTCATCAACACTTTTGATTTCCAGACACCCAAGGAGAAGCCCCCAGTTACAGGTTGTGTTTCAACGTGAAACTAGGGCTGACAATCTCCAGATGTGTCATAAAGAGAAAGATCACACAATCGGTGCTTCCTCCGTAGTTGCTTGACAGCACCTTCCAGCCATGTGTTTGGATAGGGGGGGGTGAAAGGACACTCAGCACAGAGGGGAATAAAATTCCATCCCTGTTACTTGAAAAACTTCATAGGGAATTTGACGCAACGTACTGGTGCCACTATCAAGCACCTACCTTTATCAATCCCATTTATCAATTTATAAATTGATAAGTGACAGGAGCAAAATTAGGCCATTCGGCCGATCCAGTCCACTCCGCCATGGCTGATCTATCTTTCCCTCATAACCCCATTCTCCTGCCTTCTCTCCATAATGCCCGACACCCATACTAATCAAGAATCTATCTATCTCCGCCTTAAAATTTTCCATTGATGGCCTCCAGCCTTCTGCAGCACTGAATTTCACAGATTCACCATGTTCTGACTAAAGAAATTCTTCCTCATCTCCTTTTGTTCTGAGACTATGACCTCCGGCCCAAAACTCTCACACTAATGGAATGTATTTCTGTGCCCACTCTTTTCAGGTCTTTCACTATTTGGTAAGTTTCAATGAGCCCCGCCCCCCATCCTTCTAAACTCCAGCGTGTAGAGGCTCAGTGCCAACAAATACTCATCATATGTTAACCCACTGGGATAATTCTTGCAAACCTGACCAGCGCCTTATAGAGCCTCAACATAAATCCCTGTTTTTGTATTCTAGTCCTCTTAGTCCACAGCCTGATATGCGAAGCAATTCAAGTGGTGATCTAGATATTTAAATGTTATGAGAGTACTTTCCTCGACAACCGACTCAAGCATTGCATTCCATATTTTTGCAACAGCCGCAGTTGCTGAAGAGCACCACTAGATGGCAAACACTGAACAACCTTTGCCTCGTCCACCATCCAAACTAAATGCAAAGACCAATTTCACACGCACTGGGAAACAAGGAATCGGTCTGACGAAGGGTTGAGGTCCAAAACGTTGCCCATCCATGTCCTCCAGAAACGCTGCCTGGCCCGCTAAATTAGTCCAGCCTTTTGTATTTTAATTTCACATATACCGTTAGATTCAGAACTGGTTTGCCTGCAGAAGTGGTGGTGCAAGGAGGTCTACAAAAATGCTGGAGAAACTCAGCGGGTGCAGCAGCATCTATGGAGCGAAGGAAATAGGTAACGTTTCGGGCCGAAACCCTTCTTCAGACTGATAGGGGGTGGCGGGGAGTAGGAAGGAAATATGGAGGAGGAGGAACCCGAGGGCTGGGGGATGGGAGGAGACAGCTCGAGGGCTAAGGAAGGGGAGGAGACAACAAGGGCTAAGAAAATTGGGAGAATTCAATGTTCATGCCCGCCGGATGCAGGCTCCCCAAGAGATGCTGCTCCTCCAATTTCCGGTGTTGCTCACTCTGGCAATGGAGAAGACCCAGGACAGAGAGGTCGGATTGGGAATGGGAGGGGGAGTTGAAGTGCTGAGCCACCAGGAGGTCAGGTAGGTTCTTGCGGACCGAGCGGAGGTGTTTCGGCCCGAAACGTTACCTATCTCCTTCGCTCCATTGATGCTGCTGCACCCGCTGAGTTTCTCCAGCATTTTTGTGTACCTTCGATTTTCCAGCATCTGCAGTTCCTTCTTGTGCAAGGAGGCCTGTTGGGATCAATGCTGGTGCCTCAGCTGTTTGTGATACATACAATTGACTTGGACGGGTTATTATTAAGTTAGCAGACACCAGAATTGGTGAAGTTGCAGACAGTGCAGGCGGCTTTCAACGGAAACAGCCGAACATCGATCAGTTTGTCACCAGTCTGAAGAAGTGGCACGAACGTCACCCATTCCTTCTCACCAGGGATGCTGCCTGCCCCGCTGAGTTACTCCAGCTTTTTGTGTCTACCTTAGATCAGTTAGATATTGGGTATAAAAATGGTAGATGGAGTAGAAACCAGGCAGGTTGCACGTTGGGAAGTCAGATTTAGGGGCATTTCATACAAGAGTCAGGAAGCAACGTTGCAGGCTTGTAAAACTTAGGTTAGGCCGCATTTGAAATATTGTTCACAGTTCTGGTCACCCCTTTCGATAGATGTAGAAACATTGGAGTGGGTGCAGAAGAGGTTGGACAACTTAAATTGATATATCTGGAAAGTCATAGGCTGAGGAGAGGCAGAGGCTTTGGGGTGGCAGAGTAGCACAGCGGTAGAATTGCTGCCTTATAGGACCAGAGATCCGGGTTCAATCCTGACTATGGGTGCTGTCTGTATGGAGTTTGTACATTCTCTCTATGACCGCAAGGGTTTTCTCTGTGTGCTCCGGTTTCCTCCCACACTCCAAAGACGTACAATTTTGTAAGTTAATTGGCTTTGGTAAAATTGTAAATTGTCCCTAGCAGCATGAAGGATATTGTTAACATAGGGGGTGATTGCTGGCCGGCGCTGAATCGGTGGGCTGATGGGCCTGTTTTCATGCTGTACCTATAGTCTAAAGTCTGAAGGGAGAGCTGATAGAAGCTGATACAATTCTGAGACAGAGACAGTCATATTCTTTTTGCAAGGTAGATGTGTCAGATATTAGAGGACACAGCTTTATGGTGAGAGAAGCGGACATACCACACACACACACGCGCGTGTAGGTGCCTGGAACTTGTTGCTGGGGTGATGGTGGAAGCAGATATGATGATGGTTAAGATGCCTTTAGATAGGCACATGGATACATAGGGGATGGAGGGACAAGGATCACGTGTAAGTTGAAGGGATGACTTTAATTTAGTTTCATGTTCAGCACAGACATCGTGGACCAAAGGGCCTGTTCCTTTCCCTTGTTATATGTTCTAAGTTTACCCCCACGACCTCCGTCAAAGTAGTAATTGAACAAAAGTTACTAATCAACATTAATTGCAAATACTAATTAAAAAAAAAAAAAAATTATTTAAATAATAATTAATCTTATAACCCTCTTAAACCAGCTCACTGTTCAATACGATCACTGCTGGTATGATAGGACAGAATGGGCCTTCGACCAGAAACTTTATCTTTGCCTCTCTTTCCCCAGATGTTTTCTGATCTGAGCGTTACCAGCATTTGCCACTTTTATTACAGGCAGCACGTACTCGCACATAACCAACTTGCTTTCGCCAGGAGCACTCAGCTCCAGAAATGTCACAAACATATTCCTGGCATGGCCTGAAGATCAGAGGTCCAGAAATGAGGCGAATGATTGACCATGACATAGGCCAACATGGGAACAATTGCAACAACAGATGTGGGCCCTGGGAAAACTAAGTGAAGAGACATCAAGGAGAAAGCACTGCAACGGTTAGAGTCATACCAAGCATCTCATCGTACTGAGATCTAGGTTCAATCCAGTTTGCATGTCCTCCCTGTGTCACTGGTCGGTGGGGACTCGGTGGGCCAAAGAGCCTATTTCCACTGTATCTCCAAAGTCTAAAGTAAAGTAACTTAACTCCTTCAAACCAACCTCATGGCACAAGTCCGGACAGTGATTAATACATCCCAGATGCATGGATGAGCATGAGCAGTTCCACCAGCTTGGCACTGCCCAGGTTAAAGCAGTGTATGTGACAAATAAACTTGACTTGACTTGAGTGTGGGAGGAAATCGAAGAAAACCCACACAGTCACGGGGAGAACGTACAAACTCCATACAGACAGCAAGCATAGTCAGGATGTAACTTATGACTCTGGCACTGAAAGCGCTGCAAGACAGCAACTCTACCGCTGCAAGAGAGCAACTCTACCGCTGCAAGAGAGCAACTCTACCGCTGCAAGAGAGCAACTCTACCGCTGCAAGAGAGCAACTCTACCGCTGCAAGGCAGCAACTCTACTACCGCTGCAAGAGAGCAACTCTACCGCTGCAAGAGAGCAACTCTACTGCTGCAAGAGAGCAACTCTACCGCTGCAAGGCAGCTACTCTACCGCTGCAAGAGAGCAACTCTACTGCTGCAAGAGAGCAACTCTACCGCTGCAAGAGAGCAACTCTACCGCTGCAAGAGAGCAACTCTACCGCTGCAAGAGAGCAACTCTACCGCTGCAAGAGAGCAACTCTACCGCTGCAAGAGAGCAACTCTACCGCTGCAAGGCAGCTACTCTACCGCTGCAAGAGAGCAACTCTACCGCTGCAAGAGAGCAACTCTACCGCTGCAAGGCAGCAACTCTACCGCTGCAAGAGAGCAACTCTACCGCTGCAAGAGAGCAACTCTACCGCTGCAAGAGAGCTACTCTACCGCTGCAAGAGAGCAACTCTACCGCTGCAAGAGAGCAACTCTACCGCTGCAAGGCAGCTACTCTACTGCTGCAAGAGAGCAACTCTACCGCTGCAAGAGAGCAACTCTACCGCTGCAAGAGAGCAACTACCGCTGCAAGGCAGCAACTCTACCGCTGCAAGGCAGCAACTCTACCGCTGCAAGAGAGCAACTCTAGCAAGAGAGCAACTCTACCGCTGCAAGAGAGCAACTCTACCGCTGCAAGGCAGCAACTCTACCGCTGCAAGGCAGCAACTCTACCGCTGCAAGGCAGCAACTCTACCGCTGCAAGAGAGCAACTCTACCGCTGCAAGAGAGCTCTACCGCTGCAAGAGAGCAACTCTACCGCTGCAAGAGAGCTACTCTACCGCTGCAAGAGAGCAACTCTACCGCTGCAAGACAGCAACTCTACCGCTGCAAGGCGGCAACTCTACCGCTGCAAGGCAGCAACTCTACCGCTGCAAGAGAGCAACTCTACCGCTGCAAGGCGCCCTAAGTCTTAGAATAAAGGGGAGGTCATTTAAGACTGAGGTGAGAAAAAACATTTTCACCCAGAGAGTTGTGAATTTATGGAATTCCCTGCCACAGACGACAGTGGAGGCCAAATCACCGGATGGATTTAAGAGAGAGTTAGATAGAGCTCTAGGGGCTAGTGGAGTCAAGGGATATGGGGAGAAGGCAGGCACGGGTTATTGATAGGGGACGATCAGCCATGATCACAATGAATGGCGGTGCTGGCTCGAAGGGCCGAATGGCCTCCTGCACCTATTTTCTATGTTTATGTTTCTATGTTTCTAAATAACTACAGATTTATCTGAGAAACAAATATCTGATAATGTTCCTCTAAGTAACTTGGTCCTTTCACTACAGTCCAGCCCTGTGTTAAGACAAGCCACGGGTGATTTACCATGTGCGCTGGGAGAGTTTCTAAGACCAGTAGCTCTTCCACAAATCGCCAACACTGGATGAATAGAACCAATTAACTGAACAAAGCAAATTTCCTAATGCCAATAAACAGCGGTGCTTGCTTCTCTGAGAAATCCACTACTCCAAACTGCTGCGCATTACCACAAAGCAGTAATTGCATCAAAGCCGTAACTGTGGACTGAGTTATGTAGCTGCACAGAAACCAATATTGCAATTATCCAGGACTGGCTGAGCCGTTCCAAGTTTTCAGCAACATCAGTCCAATTAAACTGCAAACCGGGGATTCCTGGGAATGAATGGGGAGTGACGATAAAATGTCAAAAAGAAATCAATAACCTCTAGTAATAGCTTGTGGTCCTCACAGTCTTGTTTAAGTCTTATTCACACACACACACAAACAGTATAAACTGATCTACGAAGAATGGATTTTTGATTTTATTTATGTAGCATTCCAAAGAAGTCTTAAATCGTACTTACTCTATTCTGAAGATATTAAGTAGATGGCCCGATGATGCAGTGGTAGGGATACTGCCTTACGTCGCCAGAGACCCCGGTTCCACCCCGACTACTGGTGCTGCCTGTACGGAGTTTACATGTTCTCCCCGTGACCATGTGGGTTTCTCTGGGATCTCCGGTTTCCTTGCACACTCCAACCACGTACAGGTGTGTAGGCTAATTGGCTGGGTAGAATTGTAAATTGTCCACAGTGCGTGTAGGGTAGTGTTAGTGTGCAGGGATTGTTGGTCAGCACAAACTCGGTGGGCCGAAAAGCCTGTTTCCATGCTGTATCTCTAAACTAAAAACTAATACTAAGATGATGCCAGTCTCAACATATTCAAACCCAAACCACAGCAACCATTTTTGAACGAATATCTCACAATTTAAACAAGGGTTATTTAATGGAAAGAAGCTTTCAATATCATGGATTTTTTCGGATTGGACTTTTGTCACAGGTTATTCTGTACCTGCTGCTTTGTCGATGAGAAAATGAGAGATTAGGACTAGCTAATTGATAGTTTACGACATATTCCATAATAAAACGTACCTGTTTAAGCCTTGGCAGTATCCAACATCCGGATTCCTCCAGGAAAATGCCAGCAGAACGTTTCGAAGTTTCTGTATTCCTTCAGAGGTGGGTGAGGCATAGTGCTTACTGTTTGGCAAAGTGCGCATAAGATCCAGCTCGATCTGCTTGGAGGCAGGGTTCTGTTTCTCTCGTGCTCTCTCCAGCAAGGAGTTAAAGTATCCCAGCCCGCATCTGTCTCTGTACTTCCTGACGTGGAGGTTAACGCACCACCTCCACACCTTTGACCTATGTTCATGAGGAACACCCCAACGAATGAGGCTCTTCAGTTCCGGTGAGCGCACCATTTCACGGTTCATGGTGCCGGCAAAGTAATTTGCCCATTTCACCCCCGTGGAAATCTCTTGGCTGTCAGTGAGTGTTAGTGACTTTAAATCTAGAGCTCGAACTTTGGCAATCAATGTCTCCTCTTCACTGTCTTCAGGGACCGTCTTGAAGCCATAAATGTCATACTCACTAAACACAAATAACAAACATTTCATGTTTTAACATTTTTCTAGACTCGAGGTTTCACAATAACATGAATCAAAAAAATGCATCGTGCAAAAGTACAAACACAGCTTAGCTCTTTAGTACGGCGGCACACTGGTGCAGCGGGTAGAGCTGCTGCCTCACAGGCACCAGGGATCCGGGTTTGATCCTGACCTCGGGTGCTGTCTGTGTGGAGTGCGCACATTCTCTTCTGTGACTGCGAGTTTCCTCCCGCATCCCAAAGATTTGCTGTCTTTTATGAGAATTGCACCTCTATAAATTGCCCCGAGTGTGTAGGGAGTGGATGGGAAAGTGGAGCAACATAGAATAGTGTGAACAGGTGATCAATGATCAGTGGGAACCTGGTGGGCCAAAAGGCCCTGTTTCTGTGCTGCAAGTCTAAACTAAACAAAATATCTTTCCAGTTCATATTGCATTCAATTTTACAACTCCTACCGTGAATTTTTCATTCCCATAATTGAGGGTCTTTGCTCGTCATAGATCTCAGTACACATCGCCAAGTTGTCAGCATTAACTCTAAGTTGCTTGTCCCATGCTCAAGGGCACAGGTCCATGTGTAAAACTTGTACAGAGAGGTACCGTCTGGTTTTCCATTTATACTGTTTGTTTTGCCAAGCTGTTTATGATTTGGAATAGTCCTGCTTTTATATTCCAGATCACCAGCTTGAGATAAACTTATTGTTTAAGGAGGAACTGCAGATGCTGGAAAATCGAAGGTGGACAAAAATGCTGGAGAAACTCAGCGGGTGCTGCAGCATCTATGGAGCAAAATAAATAGGCAACGTTTCGGGCCGAAACCCTTCTTCAGACTGAGTTTCCGCTGAGTTTCTCCAGCATTTTTGTCCACCTGAGAAACATAATTCAATACCAAACAGTCGTCACCAATCCATGTTATTCATTGTAACGAATCTAAAGTGAATCTTGCCAGATGCTCTCAGGATGCGTATTGAACATGGAACATGAACAAAGACTGCAGATGCTGGAATCTGGATCAATAACAAAGAAGCTGGTGGAATGCTGGTCAGGCGCATTCCAAAGATATGCAGGTTTGTAGGTTAATTGACTTCTGTAAATTATCCCTAGTGTGTAGAATAGAATTAGTGTAAGGGTTGATCGATGGTCGGTGTGGACACGGTGGGACAAAGGTTCTGTTTCCATGCTGTATCTACAGTCTAATGGCAGCATCTGTGGAGTAAAAGGGACAGACAGCAATGTTACAGGTTGTGAATCTTCTTCAGTTGGGGCAAGATCACAACCTGAAATGTCGTCTGTCATTAATGCTCCACAGATGCTGCCTGGCCCACCGAGTAGCTCCAGCACTTTGTTTTTTGCTGCATGCTGGACTAGTTCATTGTAATGTATGTAGGAAAGAACTGCAGATGCTGGTTTAAATCGAAGGTAAACACAACATTCTGGAGTAACTCAGCGGGACAGGGAGCATCTCTGGAGAAAAGGAATGGGTGACGTTTCAGGTCGAGACTATTCTTCAGACTGAATTACTCGCTGAGTTACTCCAGCATTTTGTATCTATCTTCATTGTAATATATATTCTGTACGGGGCCTCTGAGGAATGATTGGAAAACTTCAGACAATTAGCTATTTGTTTAGCTCCACTAAATTTTACGAAACCAAAGCCATGTTGACGGTTTCTTACGCAGCTCACAAATACACTCTTGTCATGCTTGTAAACCTGAAAATAGATATATTCTTAATTAGATTTGAAAATCTAATGTAAAATCTCTTTGCTGGTATGTGGTAACGTGTTATTGATTACCTTGGATGAAATAAAAATCACACTCTGCAGCCGTTAGCTGGATGTTAATGCACCATCTGATGCTGCAATATGATTAGATTATGCATGTAATCCAGATTTATGGAGCTAATCACGAGTGGGCACTAAATTATTACATGAAGGAATAAATGGGGGAAGTGGGAAAAATGTGATAATTCTTTGTGAATAGAAAGGTCTCCAACTAAGTCAGACCCTATTATATTGTCTCAGATTCATAATATTTTTTTTTTAAAAGGGATAAGGGAAGCAGTGTGGTTTCGTCAGTTTAAGTGTAAGCATTAAAGCGAGTGAGCTGATACTTTCACTGTAAATGAAAATATTTTTTAAATTAGGAAATTGCTTCAAAAAAATGCAAACTTCAAGGTGGAGGACAGTTTTGCAGATATCTAGATTGTATAGTGAAATAGCATAAAAAATAGAGGAGGTCATGGAATGAAGGAGGGTTTTGAGCTGAAACATCACCTGTTCCTTTTCTCCAGAAATGCTGCCTGACCCACTGAGTTACTCCAGCATTTTGGCTCTATCTTCATAGAATGATAGAAGGATAAAGGGCCTGTCCCACTTTCACGACCTCTGCCGCGTTTGCCCTTGACTCATACTGGCAGCATGGTTGTCACGAGGTTGTAGAAGGTCGTAGGTAGGCCATGATGCTAGTTGTAGGTACTCGTGGCATCAAGTTTTTCTAGCATGATGAAAAATGTCCACAGTAAAAAAGCTCGTGAATTAGGTCATGAAAGTGGGACAGGCTCGTTAGGCAAAGGCTGGAAGCAGAATTCAATTAACATTTTTTTAAAAAGTATACATTGTGTATGAGAATTAATTGAAAAGATGTATCTGTCAATCATTGCAACACCTTAGTGGATCATAATGAATTTTGGTTATACTCTGAACATCTCGACAGAGTTGAGAGTATATCAACGATAAATTAAGAGGGGGCTCAGTACCTGGAAGCACAAGTAAAAAAGATTGTGGCTTTTTTTGCATGCAAACAAAGATAACAAATAAGCAATTTTGCAAAAGGGTTTAAAATGTATTAGATTAATCTGTTTCCGGTGGTTGACTAGTCTACAAGGGGGCACAGATAAAAGATTAGAAGATAGATTTAAGACTGAGGTGAAACATCTTATTTTAAACTCTGGCCTGCAGGCCTGCAGAATACATCAGAGTTCTGATCAAAATGGAGTCAACATTTAAAAGTAGCTTAAAAAAGTTGATTGAAGGTTATGGGAATATGTGATCAGAGAAAGAATAGTTATAACTACTGCTCATGTGCAGTATAAACATGAACTGATGTGGCCAATTATCTTGCAACATATTTTATTGCATTATAAAATGCTGATGTTTTATCTTTCTTTCTCTTTCCTCTCAACACAAGATAGGAACATCACATGCCTTCAAGCCTGCTCTATAACCAGCATTCATTGAGGGCTTGATAGACCAAACAGCAACTCTTTCTTCAGAAGGATCCTGACCCAAAACATCACCTGTCCATTCCCTCCACAGATGCTGCCTGAATTATTGAGTTACTCCAGCACTTAAGAGTATTACTGAAGATTCCAACATCAGCAGTTCCTTGTGTCTCTCTTTCTTCAGTTGTTTTCTTCTCCTTTCAGTGGGGAACCATTAAACGTTATTTCAAGGTTTTCCTTCCCCACCCCGGCTCAGAGACCCGTGATGTGATATTACCTGACAGGATTTGGCTTGAGAACGGTTTGCTCCGGTTGATCGGCGCTGTCCACTTTCAGAGCATCTTCCAAGAGTCTGGAGATTACTTCATGCGTGGGACCTTTTTCCCCAGAACACACAGGGTTCTTCACTTCCTGGAGGAGTACGAGATGCTTGCTCTCTACCTGGCACAGTCTAGCTTCTAGGCTGGTGCACTGGCAAGATAGGGGGGAGAGAAAGCAATCACTGTCAGAAGAACAACACATATATGAAATCAGATGGTTTAGATATTTTTCAATGAATGGGACTAAAATCAATTGTCACACTCAACGTGCATTGGGAAAAAGTAAACCATCATCACACAAGAATTGAGAAAGTTCTCTAGTAGGAACCAAAATTACAACTCGTGTAAACTAACACTGACTGAAAGAAACCCCAACATACGCTTGTCCTAAATTTAGTTAATTGGAAAATCTACATTCGGAATTTTAAAGCGAGTGATTTTTATTTGGAAATATAGGACCAACCTTGGTTTTTAAGATGTGGGAACATTCCTTGCCAGAGTATAATTTGATGGCACTTGGGGTCTGATTCAGTAGGGGCGGCACGGTGGCACAGCGGTAGACTTGCAGCGCCTGTGACCATGGTTCTATCCTGACCTCGGATGCTGTCTGTACGAGTTTGTACATTCTCCCTGTGACTGCATGGGTTTTCCCTTGGAGCTTCGGTTTCCTCCCATACTCGTAAGGCGCGCAGGTTTGCAGTTTAATTAGCTTCTATAAATTGTATGTGTATGAGTATATGTGTATGCTAATGCTAGTGTATGAGTGATCACTGGTCGGCGCAGACTCGGTGGGGTGAAGGGCCCGTTACCACGCAGTAAAGTCTAAATGTGTACACAAAATGCCTGTTCCTATGAAACAAGTCAGACCCAGTTCCTGTAACTCTGCAAGCAGGCTGAGCAAGACTTACAGCTCAGTGAATGTTAATCAGAGACATAAGCAGCTTGTTCATAAAACAATTAACCTGTGTAAGTATGAGGGGAGTGGTGATGAGCTTTGGGAATATCTGATACTGACACGGGCAGGGAGCTCATCACGGATTGATCGAGAATGAATAGATGTTATGGATTGGTCAAGAAAGTGCTTATCTATGATGTTTAAACAAATATGTCGATGATACATGTCAGATGCAATTACGATATAATCATCATTGAAAAGGTTATGATGTTTTTTAATTATCTTGGAGCTCTATCTGGGTGACCCCTTTGCAAATGCTCGCGGAAAACACTGAACAAAAGAGCTTGAATTTTCAATGCAAAGGGGATGGAGCACTCACAACATTCCTCATTAATCCTCTTGGGCAGAATCCCAGTAACTGTCAGTTGGTCCTGCCACTCAGTTTATTTTCCTGTTGTTTCACTGATCAATCAATACAAGTGTTGTTGAATATTGAATTATTGAATACAATATTGAATACGTGGATGAATATTGTCATGAACATTTGTGAAAACAAACCTGATGAGTTCAAATGACACCCCTATGAATTGTGACTTAGTTAAAAAAAACTTTGTATATATTAAGTTGGTGTTGGTTTACTACTGTCACGTGTACTGATATACAACGAGTATTAGAATAAAGCTTCAAAGAAGAGGCTTAAGGCTGCAAAATATATGAGTGATGACCAAAATAGAGGAGTCAACATTTTAGATTAGGTTAAAAAGATGACTGAAGGAAACAAAATAAGGGTATGTAGATGTTTCAGTATTTAGACTGAATATAGATTCACACAAAATGGATACAGGTCATCAGCCCAATTTGTCCATGCCAACCAAGATGCCCCAGCTAAGCTATTCCAATTTACCCGTGTTTGGCCTATATCCCTCGAAACCTTTCCTATCCATGTATCTGTCCATATGTCTTTTGAATGTAGTTATTGTACCTCCTGCCTCAACTACCTCTTCTGGCTGATTACTCCATGTACCAATCACCGTCTGTGTGAAAAAGTTGCTATTAAATTCATATTAAATGTTCCCCTTCTCACCTTAAACCTGGGTTTAGACACCACAGACAAATATCATCCTTGTATTCACCCCATTCAAAAAATGGTTCAATGAGTGGAAGCACGAAAGGACACAAAGTGCTGGAGTAACTCAGCAAGTGAGGCAGCATCACTGGAGAACATGGATAGGTGACGTTTCAAGTCAAGATCAGTTGCAAGGGTCTTATCCTGAGAAATCACCTATCCATGTTTGCCAGAGATGCCGCCTAACCCACTGATTTACTTTGTGTCCTTATGTTCCAATGAGATCAGCTCTCAATCCTCATTTCTTCTGGAATGACCCCATATCCCTTGAAGCCTCCAAAACATTTGTGCCGATCTTTAACTTCCAATTCAGGTCATCCACCCAATTATCTTTCTTTAGTCTAGTTTTGTCATAGTTGGATAAGTACACAAAGAAATGAAATGAGCTCAGACATACATGTGGGTTTAAGTTTATTTGTAGTGTCTGCACTATTCTACTCTTGGCAGTAATAGCTGGCTTAGATCTAGGTGATAGCCACACGTGCCCACACACACACAGGTAATCACCATCTGATGTCTTTTCCCAACCCAACATCTACCAACTCTGATTTGTTCTATACCTTTTCATACTTCTAGTTTCCATCTCCCCTGACTTGCAGTTTGAAGATGACCTGAAACGACATCTATTCCTTTTCTCCAGAGATGCTGCCTGACTCGTTGAGTTGCTCCAGCATTTTGTGTCTATCTACAATCACCAGCCCCTTAACTCATCCATGCTATGAACAAGAAATGTTATTGTTCAGATTCATTAACTTATTTGCTACAAAGTAATATTAAATGTTTCAGAAAGTGTAGGTTTATTTCTATGGTCCTCAACTGTTATTTTTATAAATACTTCTGAGTGACAAAGGATCAATTTCTCTAATTATCAAGGTTGAAATATGCTAAAGGTAAAATGTTAAAGAATAATAAATAGCCAAACATCTTGACTGCATTTTCAACTGGCTGAAGATTTCAGGGCAAGGACAAGTTACCACAGATCAGTGGTTGTTGTGCTACATGCTAGAAAGGAAAATGAAGATTTTAATTTAATCAAAATAGGGCCATTGATGGGCAGGCAGTTCAGAGCATCATGAAGTGTGATGCTGAGGAGGCTGCAGGAAGAGGAGGATGGCTCATCTTCAAGCGAGGATTTCATTACTGGATGTGCACACAAGGTGTTTGAATGTATCTGGATGAATCCAAGCAGATCATTATTCTGCTTTTTTTTTTTTAAAGTTACTAACTTGAATTTTTTTTAGTGAACATACAAAATGAAGGCAATTGTCTACAACAAATCTTAAACCAAATGAAAACTGCCCCCAACACATATAGAGAGCACGGTAGCACAGTAGTAGAGTATCTGCCTTACAGCGCCGATCCCAACTGTGAGTGCTGTCTGTACAGAGTTTGTATGTTCTCCCCATGACCTGCGTGGGTTTTCTCCATGTGCTCTGGTTTCCTTTCACACTACAAAGACAAACAGGTTTGTAGGCTAATTGGTGTGGTATCATTGTAAATTGTCCCTACTGTGTGTAGGATAGTGTGCAGGGATCACTGGTCGGCATGGACTTGGTGGGCCGAAGGGCCTGTTTTACAGTATAGGCATGATCAATACAGGTGGACATTTACTGCAGCTGACATACCTTTGCTTCCAGAGCATTTTCTCTCATCTCAGCATTTCTCTTAAGCACAGATAGTTCTAAGATTTCCTTGTTCAGGTATTTGTTCTGAGTCTTGTAACCCTGAAGAGCATCCTGGAAAGACAAATATTACAATATTACTGCATCCCATTTCAAATAGACTGAGGTAGAGAGATTAACATGGCCTAGATGAGAACATCTACTGAACAAATCTGACACTTGTACCATGTCAAAGGACAAAAGGATATTTATTGTCACATGCACCAATTGGTGTAGTGAAATTTGAGTTACCATGTCACTTTACATCGCAAAATTGATCCATTTCATAAATGGAAACGCACAACATTTGCACCTTTTGTTCCTGAAGTTTCAAAAACCGGAACAAATGTGGGTTTTGTCCACTAGCAGTCCTTGCCAATAGGGATCAGAATAGTTCACAGGACATCAGTCTGACGGATACTCGATGAACAGGATAACCGGACATTTCTGGGATTACCGGTTTCAAAATGGATCACTATCGTGCACGGATGCATACTTCCCCATATTTACTAACACTCTGAATTTCAACTAGTGCATGAATAACCCATTAGGCTGCCAAGCAGAAGGTGACTAAAGTTAGGGCAAACAGCAGAATGGTTAGTAAGCAGGCTGCAAAAGAGGAGTTTCCCCACAAGTAAGGTGGGTGATGGAGCATTTGGTTTTCGATAGGGGCCTGTTTGTGGTTACACAGCCCCTACCAATCACAGCTAATCTGATGTGCAAGAAGGAACTGCAGATGCTGGTTAAACCGAAGACTGGCACACAACCTGGAGTAACTCAGCGGGACAGGCAGCATCTCTGGGGAGAAGGAATGGGTGACGTTTTGGGTCGAGACCCTTCCACAGACTGGCTAATCTGATCTTGGTCTTGACTCTGCTTTCCTTCTTAACCCCATAACCATATTGATTCCCTGTTGCTGTAAAGGGGAGGAGTGAAGGTATGCTTATTGATTCTGAGACATCAGAACAAGTGCAAAATTAGGATATAAATGCCAAATAAATTTTAATACAGCTATGTGAGCTAGAAGAGTCATTAGTTTACTGTCACATGTACCGAGGTACAGTGAGAAGCTTTTGTTGCGTGCTAACCAGTCAGCGGATAGACAATACATGATTATAATTGTGCCATCGACAGTGTACAGATACATGATAAAGAGAATATCGTGAATAATATTTAGTGCAAGATAAAGCCAATAAAGTTTGCCACAAGGAATAATAAAATCATTTAGAAAATAGTGCAAAAAGGTCGAGAAGCACACATTTGCAATTATAAAAGCAACGTAGATAAAACCATAACAAGTTCTAGATAATAGGGCTCTCTTTGAGATGAACAGAATTCAAAAGCAGAAACTTTATGTTGATCTGAAGATAGACACAAAATGGAGTAACTCAGCAGGACAGGCAGCATCTCTGGAGAGAAGGAATGGGTGACATTTTGGGTCAAGACCCTTCTTCAGACAGTTGATCCAGTACTATTTAAGGAGCTCATGGCTATCAGCATCCTAACCCGTCATCTGCACTGGCTCCATATCCTTAACATCCTTGGCTAGAATGATTTCCAATCTCCAATTTTATTAATTGAATCAAAATGCTCTTTTGAGAGAATTAAAGTCAACTAATATTTGCTATAAAACGATTTCTTACATCTTTAAGAGAGTTACTGATGTTGTTTTCCTGCTCTTGACTCCAGTAGAAAATCAAACTTCTAGTCTTCTCCCATTTATATATTTTTGAAATACTGAACTCACAGAAAATATTTGTTACACAAAATTACCAACCAAATCTATGTACAGTATTCTCTATTTCCTCTTCCAAAGTCCACAATCAATTCATTGATTTTGCTGATATTGAGAGCTAGGTTGTGCTGGCACCATTTGGTAAATCCTGTTTATATCAATGGTGGAGAAAGTCAAAAACTTCAAATTCCTGGGCGTGCATATTTCTGAAAATCTTTCCTGGACCCAGCACACTGATGCAATTATAAATAAAGCACATCAACGCCTCTACTTCCCGAGAAGATTAAGGAGATTCGGTATGTCAAAGAGGATTCTCTTGAACTGCTACAGGTGTACACAGTAGAGAGCATATTGACTGGTTGCATCATGGCCTAGTTCGGTCACTTGTACATCCAGGAGCAGAAAAGACTGCAAGAAGTTGTGAACACTGCCCAGTCCATCACCGGCTCTGACCTCCCCACCATCGAAGGGATTTATCGTAGTCGCTGCCTCAAAAAGGCAGCCAGCATCATCAGAGACCCACACCATCCTGGCCACACATTCATTTCACCACTGCCATCGGGAAGAAGGTACAAGGAAAAGAGAAAAAGGAAAAGAGAGATATAGAAGATAAACACAAAGTGCTGGAGTAACTCAACAGGACAGGCAGCATCTCTGGACAGAAGGAATGGGTGACATTTCGGGTCGAGACCCTTCTTTGGTCTAAATATTCAGTCTGAAGAAGGGTCTCGTCCCGAAATGTCACTCATTCCTTCTCCCCAGAGATGCTGCCCATCCCGCTGAGTTACTCCTGCATTTTGTGTTTATCTTTGGTTTAAACCAGCATCTGTAGTTCCTTCCCACACAAGAGATATAGCCAGTGATAATGAGGGATATAGAACAAATGAATGAAAGATATGCAAATATGTAATGATAAAGGAGACAGGCTATTGTTACTTGTTGTCTAGGTGAAAAAGAGTTACAGGCATTGAGGCTCAACAAGATGACATTGAAGAAATGCAACCAGCATCTGCAGTTCCTTCCCACACAACAGTGTGCTGTCCAGAACTCCAACATAGGGTTTGTACAGCTGGAACAAAATTCCCTTTCATATTTTTGCCTTCACGCTATAAAAATTATATTCTAATAGCCTTTTTGGACCAGATCTCCAATTTATAATCTGTTAACAAGATCCCTTAATATTTACCTTTACCTATGTCTATGGATCTTTCCTTTTGGTTCGTCTGCAAATTTTCCACATATTACAGAAGGATAGAGGGGGAATAAAGTGGTTTGTGAGCACTACAACCAAACTGCAAAGGTCATCTAGAAGAAACCGCTGAATTGCTGGAAACCATTTTCTTAGAAGAGAAGATTGCGAAATGTTATGTGTAGGAGGGAACTGCAGATGCTAGTTTACACCGAAGATAGACACAAAATGCTGGAGTAACAGCGGGACAAAAGGAATAGGTGACGTTTTGGGTCGAGACCCTTCTTTAGACTGAATATTCTGTTGTGTAGATACACAGATGTTTCTACTAGGAAAGGCAACAAAGATGAGGAGCCATGAATGCAGGAAGGTATTTTGTTATTCAATTATAGGATATGAATGTTACGGCAAGTGCCAGCATTTATCACCCATCCCTAATTAGGCCTAAAATGAGGCGGCAGTTTCAAGTCAATTATATTTGTGCCAAATGAACCCAATTAGAAATTTGCAGGAATCCTGGGGAGTGGCGAGGTGGTAAACCTGGCTCTCACATGAAATGATTGAGGCAGAAAGGTAACAACAAACAAGTTATGTGAGGGTAGGAGTAGAAGGATATATTGATGGAAGTTAGATGGGGAAAGGTTTGCTTGGAGCATCAACACTGGCAAAAGCATAAAAGAAAAACAACGTCAAATGCTAGAAATGTGAAGTACAAAAACAACACAGAAAATGTTCAGTAAGTCAAGCTGTAACTATGAAGAGATGCAGATTTAGGTCACTTCATGTTCAATGATCTTCATGTGGACCTGGCAATGATCTAAATGGAGTATTAGACAAGATAGATAGATTATTGATTAGTATGGGTGTCAGAGGTTTTGGGGAGAAGGCAGGAGAATGGGGTTAGGAGGGAGAGATAAATCAGCCATGATTGGAGGAGTAGACTTGATGGGCCGAATGGCCTAATTTACTTCTATTCCTTATGATCTTATTACTGTGCTGTAAGCTCCATGTGAACAATGCTGATCTCTAGGACAGTATTTTGGGATTTATACAGGGAAAGTAATAGGTTTTGAGATGCATGGATTGTGGGCATGATATGTGTAGGAAAGAACTGCAAATGCTGGTTTAAATCGAATGTAGACACATAATGTTGCAGTAACTCAGCTGGACCGGCAGCATCTCTGGAGGGAAAGAAGGGTGACGTTTCGCGTCGAGACCCTTCTTCATTGTGGACATGATACATCATCCAGTCTGGTATAGCTCACTAAAGTACAAGTGTCTGAATTAAATCAATACCTTCAGCCTGTTCAACTCCTGCAGTTCCTTGTTCACTGAGGGTCCACCTGGCGACACTCCTTGGGGCGAGAGATTGTTCTCACATTCATTGAGCTGCCTCGATAACTTCACAATCACTTCATCTTTGGCTTGGATGGTTTCTCTGAACATGTTAAGCTGGTCCCTCGTCCCAGTAAGTTTATCTTGAAATGCTTTCACTTCTTGCTCCATGTGATCTTTCTGCTGGTTAACGTGGTCCAGCTGCTTGTTCAGGGCTTGTATTTGTTGGTCTTTCTGATGCAGACGCTGTGCCATGCTGTGATCCACAGATCCACACGCAGTATTCAGAGAGTACTTTTCCTGTTGGGAACATTTCAATGACTGCTGTAACAGGCGGACCAGCTCCTGTAAACAAACGAGACAAATTTATTATATAACCTGCACCTTTGTTCTTAAAGTCCATGCTTCTATTTTATGCAACATTAATAAATAAATATAGTAAACCCTCATTTTAACGGACCTCTTTATAATAGATTTTGGTTATAGCAGACTGTTGTTGTTACTTGTTGTTTCACAGAATGACCACTAGGTGGATGGAGCAAATCTTATGCCCCTGTCCCACTTAGGAAACCCGAATGGAAACCTCTGGAGACTTTGCGCCCCACCCAAGGTTTCCGTGCAGTTCCCGGAGGTTGCAGGTGGTTGCCGGAGGTTGCAGGTAGTGGAAGCAGGTAGGGAGACTGACAAAAACCTCCGGAAACCGCACGGAAACCTTGGGTGGGGCACAAAGTCTCCGGAGGTTTGAGATGTCCCTCACCAGCAGTGCCAGTTGTATTTGATCCTGTAAAGTTTATTCGCACATTGACTAATTGTGCAATTTCGTTTGTTACATCAGGATGCCTCAGAGTTATTTAGAGTCAATGGCTTTGAAAATGTAGTCTCTGATAACAGAGGGAAGGAATACAGGAGCTAATTTCTTTATATCAAGCTCCCCCAAACAGAATGAAATAATGACAGGTAATATGTTGGCTGAGGGATAATTATTATCCGGCTGATTATCAGTTTGCAAACACATCAAGAAGCAGAAGTAAATGTGTACTTCAGTCTGAAGAAAGGTCTCGACCAAAAACATCACCTATACCTTTTCTCCAGAGATGCTGCCTGACCCACTGAGTTACAGTAGCATTTTGTGTCTATCTTTAGGCTTGGATAAGTTGAATCTAAGAGCCTGTTTTCATGCTGTACAACTTTACAACCCTTACACCAATAAACTGCATCTTCCTTAAGACGTAGACACAAGAAACTGCAGATGCTAGTTTACACAAAAAACATATGCAGTCCAGGAATAGCTCAGTGGGTCAGGCAGCATCTGTGGAGAACATGGATAGGTGATGTTTCGAGTCGGGACCATTCTTCTTTATGACCTTACCTTTTGACTGCTCAAGTCTTCTTTCACTTTGTTCAATTCCTCTTGTTGAGCTTGAATTCTCAACTGAATCTCTGTTGAAGGCTTTCCATTAGTAATGACACACTCTACAGGAGATGACTCGCCGTTATTTCGTGACCTTGATGTTCCGATTATATCCCTCAAGAATGGCCGTTTAGCTCTTTGTGATGCTTTTGCAAAATCAAAAGCAAATGCTGATCCTACAGCAAATACAAATGTATCCAAATGTTACTGAAACAACTGCCACTTAAACTTAATAAGGGTTTAATAGCACAAAACTATGTTTAATATGTTTACCAATTTTTTACTTTTAGATTACTTTCCTAAAACAGTTTTGGTGTTGAAAACACAGAAATAATTTTATAAAATGTAGAGTTTCACTTTATTTTCCTTAAACTCCACGAGTTCCCTCGTGGATTCTCAATTGTTGTCACTTGAATAGCAATCCAAGCCTCAAACCTTCATTTAAGCTCCATGTGAATTGACAAATTGATTTAACTGACACTATTGTTAAATAAATGCAGCTATAAAACAATCAGCAAAATTAGAATTCCACTTGCAATTCACTATAATTTGTAGGATGCAACAAATTACAAGGATATTTTGTTGCACATGTGTCAATTAATTGAAATTTGCATTCAAGGCCATTTAGTCTGTCATGTCTGTGTAACCTTTTTGGAAAACCAGTCATATCCACATCCTATGCAGTAGTGCCCATAACCTGTTCAAGAAGGAACTGCAGATGCTGGAAAATCGAAGGTAGACAAAAATGCTGGAGAAACTCAGTGGGTGAGGCAACATCTATGGAGTGAAGGAAATAGGCAACGTTTCGGGTCAAAACCTTTCTTCAGACTCTTAACCTTGTAGGTTCTTATCATGTTTAAGAAGGAACTGCAGATGCTGGAAAATCGCAGGTACAGAAAAAAGCTGGAGAAACTCAGCGGGTGCAGCAGCATCTATGGAGCGAAGGAAATAGGCAAAGTTTCGGGTCAAAACCCTTCTTCAGACTCCCTGAAGAAGGGTTTCGGCCCGAACCGTTGCCTATTTCCTTCGCTCCATAGATGCTGCTGCACCCGCTGAGTTTCTCCAGCTTTTTTGTGTACCAGGTTCTTATCATGTTGTACTTTCCTAACTCTCTCCTAAATGATGGCTGGAATCAACTTTCTCTGTTTTTTTCCAGCTCTAGTGCTCTGGTGAAAGCTTTAGCCATCCCTTTGATATCCAAGCTCTGCTATTGAAGTACCTGTCCATTTTTATTTCTCTCTGAGAAAACATAACATCTTGTAAGCCTCTACAAGGGAACCTAAATTAAACAGCTGGAGGGCACGTGAAAAGTAGTGCTGGATGTGGCAACGTGTGCCAAAGTATAAAATTAATCCATTGAAGCTTGAGGGAAATGTATCGTACAACTAAACTCCTGCCAGCCAGATTGTGCGCACACTGCTGAAGAAGCACAGCGAGAGTCAGTGATCCCAGGCTTGCCCATGCCGATCAGTGCATACATTTGCTATGTTTTAGGTTAACGCTTTCATTAGATCTTGGTGTAAGAAAAACAAAAGGCAAACGGATACACTAAAAAACTACAGTTTGATTTACTTTGATATTAAATTCGTGATTAATTAAATTCCTCCTGATGGTCTACTATGTGATTTGCCACTTCTGAAACTCAAGATAAATTGAGAATGCTAGTCTCTATATCAGTTAATTAATTTGTTCAACAATTGAGGCATTGGAGTACAAGTCAGGAAGTCATTTTGTAGCTTTATAGGACTCTGCAACTGTATTTGGAGTATATTGTGTGCAGTTCTGGGTTATTCTCTCCATTATACAAAGGATGCAGAAGCTTTGGAGAGGGTGCAGAAGAGATTTACCAACATGCTACCTGGTTTAGAAGGTGTTTGCTATGGAAAGGATAAACAAACTCAGATAGTTTTCCTTGGAGCATCAGGGACCTGAGAGGTAAATTCCCGGGATGGCGGGACTGTCATATGTTGATAGAATGGAGCGACTGGGCTTGTATTCACTGGAATTTAGAAGGATAAGAGGGAATCTTATTGAAACATAAGATTATTAAGGGATTGGACACGGCAGGAAACATGTTCCCACAGTTTAAGAATAAGACCATTTACAACAGAGATGAGGAAAAACTTTTTCACCCAGAGAGTTGTGAGTCTGTGGAATTCTCTGCCTCAGAAGGCGGTGGAGGCCGGTTCTCTGGATGCTTTCAAGAGAGAGTTAGATAGAGCTCTTAAAGATAGCAGAGTCAAGGGATATGGGGAGAAGGCAGGAAAGGGGTGCTGATTGTGGATGATCAGCCGTGATCACAGTGAATGGCGGTGCTGGCATGAAGGGCTGAATGGTCCACTCCTGCACCTTTTCTCTATTGTTTATATAAAATGAGAGGCATAGATAGGGTAGACAGTCAGAATCACTTTCCCAGGAGCGTATCGTTGCGTCGCAACTTCATTCCCACCTCCTTGCGTATAACCTACTTAAACCCCTCCAATCTGGCTTTCGCCCCCTCCATAGCACAGAAACTGCTCTCCTCAAAGTCCTCAACGACCTCCTCACCTCTGCTGACACTGGTTCCCTCAACATCCTCATCCTCCTCGACCTGAGCGCAGCCTTCGATACAGTGAACCATAACATCCTGTTCACCAGACTCAAAGACCTCGGCATTGAAGGCTCTGCACTCAGCTGGCTCCGTTCCTACCTTTCCAACAGATCCCACTTCATCTCTCTCCACAACCACACCTCTGCCACAGCCACAGTCACTCAAGGCGTTCCCCAAGGCTCCGTACTCGGCCCCCTCCTCTTCATCATCTACATCCTCCCCCTTGGTCAGATACTCCGCCACTTCAACCTGGACTTCCACTGTTACGCTGATGACACCCAGATCTACCTCGGCAACAAATACCCCCACAACCCCCCCCTCTCCCATATCAACTCCTGTTTGTCAGCTATAAAAACCTGGATGCAACATAATTTCCTCAAACTCAACAGCGATAAGACAGAATTCCTCCTCATAGGCTCCAAAGCCACACTCAGCAAAATCAATAACCCCACTCTCACCATCGACGGCACCACTGTCTCCCCATCTCCCCAGGCCCGCAACCTTGCCGTGATCTTTGATTCCACCCTCTCCCTTGAGCCTCACATCCGCCATGTCATTAAAACCTCCTTCTTTCATCTCCGCAACATTGCCAAACTCAGACCCTCTCTCACACCCCCCGCTGCTGAAAGACTCATCCATGCCTTCATCTCCTCCCGACTGGACTACTGCAACTCACTTCTCCTTGGCATCAGCTCCACCTACATCAACCCACTACAACTGGTCCAGAACGCAGCCGCCCGACTCATCACCCACATCAAATCCTGGCATCACATCACTCCAGTCCTCAAACAACTTCACTGGCTTCCCATCTCCCACCGGATCAACTACAAAATCCTGATCCTCACCTACAAAGCCCTCCACCATCCCCCCCCCCCCCCATATCTCACTGACCTCCTCTCCCCCTACCAACCCTCACGGTCCCTCAGATCCACATCAGCCGGTCTCCTCTCCATCCACAAGTCCAACCTCTGCAGTTTTGGAGACAGAGCCTTCTCCAGGGCAGCTCCCAGGCTCTGGAACTCCCTCCCCCAACTGATCCGCAATTCCGTGCCCCTCACCATCTCCCAGTCCCGCCTCAAGACCCATCTCTTCACCTCTGCCTATCCTTAGCCCCACGTCCCCCTCCCTTTTCATCTGTGCTTGAATTGCCTCATATTGTGTTTTGTATTGAATTCTGTCTTTACTTTGTGTACTACTATTTATTTCATTCCCCTTACATGTTTTTCCTCTACCTGCTAAATTTTTGTAAGGTGTCCTTGAGACTCTTGAAAGGCGCCCATAAATAAAATTTATTATTATTATTATTATTAAAATGTCAAAGAAGAGAGAACATAACTTTAAGTGAGAAAGCCAAAATTTAAAGTGGATGTGCTTTACAAGTTTTCTTTTAATAAAACAAAAGTGGGCGTTTGAAACCTGTTGCCTGGAATGGTGGCGGAGACATACACGATAGTGGTGTTTAAGAGGCTGTTAGAGATGCACATGGATATGCAAGGGATGTAGGGATGTGGATCAGGAGACAGGTTGGACACACACATTGTGGGCTGAAGAGCTGATGAATGCAAATTCTGAAATTGTCTTGCCACAAATTCCCTTGATATTTTATGTAATACATTTCACTATTTTTTCCAATTTGTAATTATATTTGCATTAACAATGCAATACATGACAGTTTTGATTTGAACAGCTACTGAATCCAGATAGAAAATAAGCTAAAGCTGAGCTTGAGATATATTGCAGATGTCTCTTTATAATTACATCTGTTCATCATTTCCTTGACAGATGAAAGAAAATGCATTTGATATTATTTAATAAAGCCAATATTTAAATTACTCCGAATACTCAGAAATATCACCTCAATGTCACTTGTTCACAAGGACATTTTTCTCACAAAAGGAAGACGGAAACTCTTGGCATAGAAACGGGCTTTGTAACAGCTGAAGTATTTATCATTTTACCTAAGTGGGATATGTAGAAAGGAACTGCAGGTGCAGGTTTACAGACAAAAATAGACACAAATTGCTGGACTAACTCAGGGGGACAGGCAGCATCTCTGGAGACTCCGCATTTTGTGCCTATCTAAAGCAGTGGGATAGTTGGGAGGGAAAGGAATTCTGCCAACAAGCCCCTCTAGTCCTGGCAACAAAAAGTTACCCCTCGGATTCCTATTAAATCTTTTCCTCTTCATCTTGAATCTATGTCCTCTGATCATAGATTCTTCAACTCTGGGCAAGAGACTCTGTGCATCTACCCAATATATTCCTTTCATGATTTTGTACACCTCTAAGATCACCCTTCATTCTCCTACACTCCATGGAATAGAGACCCAGCCTACTCAACCTCTCCTTAAAGCTCACACCCTCTAGTCCTGGCAACATCCTCGTAAATCTTTTCTGAACGCTTTCAAGCTTGACACTATCTTCCCTATAACATGGTGCCCAGAACTGAACACAATACTCTAAATGCAGTCTCACCAATGTCTTATACAACTGTAACATGACCTCCCAACTTCCATTCTCAATAAGGTACACAAAAATGCTGGAGAAACTCAGCGGGTGCAGCAGCATCTATGGAGCGAAGGAAATAGGCCACGTTTTGGGCCGAAACGTCGCCTATTTCCTTCGCTCCATAGATGCTGCTGCGCCCGCTGAGTTTCTCCAGCATTTTTGTGTACCTTCGATCTTCCAGCATCAGCAGTTCCTGCTTGAACACATTCCATACTCAATACTCTGACTGATGAAGGCCAAAGTGCTAAAAGCCTTTTGACGATGCAATTTGCATTCAGGAAACACACGTTATAACAAAACCATCTATAGTTTTTAAGGTATATATCAGTTGTGCACTAATCCCTTATTTTTGAATGAATTTGATTTCAAATGACAAACCTCTACTTGATTCAGCAGGCTCTTTTTTCCTCTTTTCGTCCTGCCCTACAGCCTCTTCCAACTCTTTCAGGGTTGGATCCAGCAGCACCCAATCGTCCGTGTAGAACATACTTTTCCGATTTTCGGTGTTACCTTTTCCTGGTTTCAGATTTGACATTGAGTTTCTGCAATGGATTCAGAATTGCAGGAGTATGACCCAAATTACCCAGCCTGGTACAGGAATCATGCCCAACATACAACAGTGAAAAGCTTTCTGTTTCTGGTTAGCATGCAACAAAACAGCTTTTCTCTGTACCTCGGTACACGTAACACAAAACTAAACTAAACATAACCTCCAGATATCTCGTGCCATGAAAATGCTCCAATATGCTTCACAAGACAAAACATTTAATTTTATTGAGCAGGTGATCAATTGCTTGCCCAGTGGTTCATTTTCAGGAAAATCAAACTTTTTAAGGAATGAGCAAGAGTGTTAAGGGCCTGACCCACTTACGCGATTTTATCGGCGACTTGCCGGCACGTAGTCGCAGCACATTGCCGAAAATTTTCAACATGTTCAAAATTCAGTGGCGACCAGAAAAAGGTACGATTCTTTGGGCGAGTACTCACGACCATACAGGCGTCATCATACATGACCATACATGTCACCAAAAAAAATCTCATGTGGGACAGGCCCTTTACTGTTTTAGAATGAAAATCGTGTGAATGAAAATTCTTAAGAAAGGTCTTTGATCTGAAACACATGGTTTCTCCCTCCACAGATGCTGCCTGGCTTGCTGAGTACTTCCAACAATGTCTGCATTTAAGGATTCTCTTTTCTCCGAGGGATACAAAATGGCAAAGCAATGGAATGTGTGAAATGAGGGCCTTTTTACTACAACACTAAATCTTTACAGGTACATTTCAAATGACTTGCCAAAATTTCCATCCTCAGGCATGTGAACGTTTAAGACTTTAGGCTTTAGAGATACAGCACAGAAACAGGCCCCTTGGCCTGCTGAGTCCATGCCGACCAGCAATCAACCCCTAACTACACTAACATTATCCCACACACTAGGGACAATTTTACAACTTACCGAAGCCAATTAACCTACAAACCTGACCAATCTTTGGAGTGTGGGGGGGAAACCAAAGCAACCAGATAAAACACATGTGGTCACAGAGAGAACGTACAAACTCCACACAGACAGCACCCGTCGTCAGGATTGAACCCGGGTTTTTGGCGCTACACGTCAACAACTCGACCATTGTGCCACTATGCTACCCCAAGCCCTCTGCTCACTTTTCCCAGAAAGATGAATATCCTCCTGGTGTCCTAGACAGATTTATTCCTTGGCCAAACTGACTGATATCAACAGATTAACATATTGTTCATTTCAAATGCATTTCATGGGACTTTCCTCTGGTGAAATGCTGCTGCAAGAAATCACAAAATGGTGTAGATGTAGCCCATTCCATCATACAGACCAGACTTCCCACTATTGACTCCATCTACACTTCACACTGCCTCGGAAAATCAGCCAACATAATCAAAGATTTGTCCCATTCCTTCTACCTGCTCCCGTTGGACAGAAGAAATAAAAGCTTGCAAAAGCACACCTCCATACTCAAGAACAGCTTCTTCCCCTCTGCTATCAGGCTTCTGAACGGCCCTTCCATTAGCTTGGTTGCTGTCTAATTCACCTCTGCCACATTGCGGACATTGGACCGCCCTAAAGCTAACCCTCACTCATTTACGCAACAGTAATTTGCTAGCTGTGAAGTAATTTGGAGCTACCGAACAGCATGATACAAATGAAAGTTGTTTTCAGAAGTTTGTTCATAGAACTAGATTTCAATGGAAAGATTTTACAACAAAATATTAATGATATTTTGATATTGGCAGTGGTTGGTGAGCACATTTCATAACAAGAAGATAGACACCAAAAGCTGGAGTAACTCAGCCGGTCAGACAGCATCTCTGGAGAAAAGGAATTTGTGACATTTCGGGTCGAGATCCTTCTTCAGACATGACAAGCTTGGCTCATCAACTTCAAAGCAAGTGGTGCTGCATTAGTTAATTTACTGTGCTTTCATGATGGAAAACAGCTTTTTATTACCATGCCTTTAGATTTTTTTTTAGTTTGGGAAGGCATTAAATTGTGTCCTTGAACCATTTTAAAGGCTGCAAGGAAGTACACTGTCTGGATCTGATTTAAATTAGTTTTTGATCCCAAATTATTTTCTAAACTCTTTATGCATGCCAGGGACTTCACATATTTCAATCTAAGATATCTTACAAGCTTAAATAGACTGGTGGTTTCCAAAATCTTCAGGGTGTCACTGTATGATTAATTGTACTGAGAAGAAATTTAATAATTTAAATTTTTTGCAGAATTTTATTGATTTTCAAATGTATGCCTTCTGGTTGACAAAAATGCTGGAGAAACACAGCGGGTGCGGCAGCATCTATGGAACGAAGGAAATAGGCAACGTTTCGGGCCGAAACTCTTCTTCAGAATGCCTTCTGGATATATGGCAGCTGGTGAGCATTCACAATCACACTCATTTCTTTATATCAGTATGAAGAAGGGATTAGACCTGAAACATCACCCATTCCTTCTCTCCAGAGATGCTGCCTGTCCCGCTGAGTTACTCCAGGTTTTTGTGTCTTTATGACTTGGGTAAGGTTGCCTCACCTGATCTCTGTGCCCAAGTGCTTCAAGGAGAAGTTAATGGTCGTGGGGTTTATTGGAGATGGATAGTTTGCTGCTCGCTCACCCACCAGGGTCTCCGGGGCAACCTCTTCTTCCAATACTCTTCTTGCACTCTCAGCAATATCCGGCATTTGCGGAGGAAAGGGAGCATCTGGAATTAATATGAAATCTTATTATTGTCTGTAACTGTGCTAACATCCCTTCACATACTTCAGCAAAAGCAGGCTGGTGGTTAACCTACATTCTGAGTACAGTGGAAAACATGACGGCAGAGATAACATAGTGGTAACGCATTAAATAAGATCTAGTTCATAAACGCATTGCTAGTCTGAATAAAAAACACAATCTGCATCTTGTCAAAGTAATCTGCTTTCTATTTGAAGATTTGTTATCCTAGTAAAATTAGATCTAAATCATTAGCAATAAAATGATCAGCAGCTTTCTGTGGAATGAACAATGTAGCCTCATATCAGATTATCAAAGCAACTGTTAATTTCCTCTTCTCATCCGACAAGACTACTTTACATTTAACCAGTGTCTTTATCACAATACTTCAAATGCAGATCTCTAAATACTCTTGGAGACACTAGAGACTGGAGATGCTAGAACCTTGAGTATAAAGCACTCAGCAGGTCAGCCTGCATCTTCACTCGAAGCTCTTCACTCCGACCCAAAACAGCGTCTGTCTGTCCATTTTCTGCCACAGATGTTGCCTGACTCGTTGAGTTCCTGCAATTTTCTTTAAACTCCAAAAACCCTTATTTTACTGTAAGCAGAGGCAGATACGTAAATATTTTAAAAGAGCTGGGATAAAGCGCAGCGTAGTATTTTATTCTACCACTACAAAGAAAATCACCCTATAGCCAGAAATCTTCCATACTTCCAAATTAGCTTCCAATGATTTGGGCTTGGTACACATTCCCAAGAATAGTTTAGTTTAGAGATACAGCATGGGAACAGGCCCTTCAGCCCACCACGTCCACTAACCATTACCTGTACACTAGTTCTATCCCACCCTGTCCGCAGCACCTGCTCCATCTCCTAACACCCCACCTTCAGTCCCTCCCATCACCGTCTGATGAACGTGATGGTACGATGCCTCATTTCTATTTAGTTGTGGAGCTCCCCGCTGGAAAACTCCTCCATGGTAACAAACTCAACAAGAGTAGAGGCAGGGAGCCTGAGCAATGTATTTTTATTCCAAAGTCCAGAGGGGAGATCGCTCCCATGACTGTTTTGGCTGGTGGACCAACAATCAACGAGGTCATTGAGAAACAGAAAGGCCTTCCATGGCATAAGTTGCCTGGGGGAATCCAGGAGTGAAACATCAAGCCCTGCCTCAAGGCCTAGTCAGCCCTTCGCTCCGCTCCACAGGAGCGCCATGGCAACAAGGCCTCCTGATCAAGGTTTGCCTTAGGAATTGCACTAGGGAGGATTATTTCCAAAACCTTCCTTCGAGTACTGCCACATCACACATACCTCCTTAACCCATCTTTAATGATGTATATAACCCCTTTAAAGGCTGACCACAGCTCAATTTGTGAACATTGTGGTTGGAGGCTGCAACTTTTAACATTAACAGTGTTATTTGCAACTAGATGCTGCTGTAAAGCAGATCGTTGCAACATTCACAAGTTGGGTTGGTTCTAACTTTTTTAAATGCATTATTTCATTAAGCATACCAGCTGAAAAATCAAAAAATCTGCATTCGCTGGTATAGAAACAGAGAATGATGGAAATGCTCAGTAAGATGGGCTGCATCTATGGGAAGAGAAACAGAGTCAATGTTTCAGGTCAAAAAATATTTGTCATAACTGTTATGATATATGAAATAATTCAACTCATTTTCACTGGTCCCAAACCCACAAACAGCATAACTAGATTATCGTTTCCTTTAATTTATAACATTTCAGCACTAAACAACGGTTTTTCTCACCACTGATAAAGCCCCGACCTGCTGAGTATTTCTGTTTTTATTGTACCATTAAAAAAAATTGCGATTTCAATGTTAAATGCTTCCTGAGTGTATTTGAGTGATACCACATGGAAACAGTCCCTGGGAACACACTGATCAACAATCACCCTGTACACTAGTTCTATCCTACACGAGGGAGAATTTACAGAAGCCAATTCACCTACCAACCTGCCCATCTTTGGAATGTGGGAGGAAACCGGAGCAACCGGCAAAAACTCACGCAGTCATAGGAAGAACATACAAACTCCACACAAAGAGCAGAATGAACCCAGGTCTCTGGGGCTGTAAGGCAGCAACTCTACAGCTGCGCCACTATTACTGCCCATTCTAACTCCATCTAATCCCAGTATTACAAACACCCCTCACACCAACTACTGCCCAGTCTAATCCAACTCCCCTTCATTCCACGACCCTAATAATCCATCCCTTGATCCCATCAAACCATGTACGGTGGCGCAGCAGACTTGCTGCCTCACAGCGCCAGAGACCCGGGTTCGATCCTGACTATGGGTGTTGTCTGTATGGAGTTTGTACGTTCTCCCAGTGACCTGTGTGGGTTTTCTCCAAGATCTTTGGTTTCCTCCCACACTCCAAAGACGTCCAGGATGGTAGGTTAATTGGATAGGTATAACGATAAAAGCTGTCCCTAGTGTGTGTAGGATAGCGTTAATGTGCGGGGATTGCAGGTCGGCACTGACTCGGTGGGCCAAAGGACCTGTTTTCACACTGTATCTCTAATCTAAATTAAACTCTTGCAGGTGGTTGCTCAAACCTTGCTCCTGTGTCCACCTGTGTCCACTGGGAACTCTGCTCCCGTGTCCACCGGCGGGAAGTACCGACTGGATGCCTGGGCCATCATTTTAAATTTTGCATTTTATTAACTTCTCCTGAGAATTTAAAGCAGAATTGCACATAAACATGTCTAATGAGAAGCCAGCAGCTGTAACAGAAGCACAAATGCTATTCCAGGAAACAAAGTGATCTTGACTGAGAATTACAATTCAATACACCCTGGCCAAGGTGTTAATACATTTGCAAATGTTGTGTAACAACAATAAAGCACCTCTTCCCCACCCACATTACAGCCCTCTCACCCCCCCACCCCCTGATCACCCACCACCCCTCCAAACACCCCCCCCCCCCCCTCCTACACATTGCCCCGCCCCCAGTCCACCCACCTGCCTTCCTCTGGCCCCAACTCCCATCCCTGCCGGGTTTTCACCATCCCCCCCGACCTCCCCCTCCCCCACAACGAACTCAGCAGAGGTCTTACCTTTGTCCCCCTCCGTCCCCATCTCAATGAGTTCCGCGCCCACCATGACTTGGAGCGCTTCTACCGTCGCCTCCGCCTCACAGCGCACTTCCATGGGAAGGAGTCCTCGCCCCCCCCAATGATGACCCCTTTTCCCCCGTCTCCAGCGCACTCCCTCCTCGTGGAACCCCTCTCGTAACGTCCCGGCTCTGGAACTCTTTATCCAGAACTGCCGCCGCGACGTCAACCGCCTCAACTTCTCCACTCCCCTGTCTCACTCCAATCTCTCCCCCTCTGAACGCACTGCCATTGAATCACTCCGCAAAAACCCAGATTGGGTTATCAAACCAGCCGACAAGGGAGGTGCCGTGGTAGTCTGGCGCGTCGATCTCTACAAAGCTGTGGCCACGCGCCAACTCTCGGACACCTCCTCCTACTTACCCTTGGACCATGACCCCACTGACGAGCACCAGGCCACCATATCTAGCACCATCACCGACTTCATCAATTCCCACGCCCTGCCCGACCAAGCTTCCAACCTCATCGTTCCCCAGCCCCGCACGGCCCGTTTTTACCTTCTCCCCAAAATCCACAAACCCGGCTCTCCCGGCAGACCCATTGTCTCTGCTTGTTCGTGCCCCACCGAACTCATCTCCACATACCTTGACTCCATACTATCCCCCTTGGTCAAATCCCTTCCCACCTATGTTCTAGACACCTCAGACACTCTCCGCCGCCTCCGCGCATTCCACTCTCTAGGCCCTCACCCCCTCATCTTCACCATGGATGTCCAGTCACTCTACACCTCCATCCCCCACCAGGATGGCCTCAAAGCCCTCCGGTTCTTCCTCGACCAGAGGAGCAACCTATACCCAGCTACTGACACTCTCCTCCACCTAGCGGAGTTGGTCCTCACCCTCAAAAAACTTTCCGTTTGACTCCTCCCATTTCCTCCAAACACAAGGCGTAGCTATGGGCACACGCATGGGCCCCAGCTACGCTGCCTCTTTGTCGGGTACGTTGAACAATCCTTGTTCAATACGTACCAGGGCCCCATCCCTGACCTCTACCTCCGTTACATTGACGACTGCTTTGGGGCCACCTCCTGCACCCACACACAACTGACTGACATCATCCACTTCACCACCAACTTCCATCCGGCACTCCAATACACCTGGACCATTTCCGGCACTTCCCTACCATTCCTTGACCTCACCATCTCCATCGCAGGGGACAGACTTCTGACCGACATACACTACAAACCAACTGACTCACATGGCTATCTGGACTACACGTCTTCCCACCCTGCCCCCTGTAAAGACCCCATCCCCTACTCCCAATTCCTCCGCCTACGCCGCATCTGTTCCCAGGATGAGACGTTCCACACCAGGGCATCGGAAATGTCCTCGTTCTTCAGGGAATGGGGATTCCCCTCCGCCACCATAGATGAGGCTCGCACCAGGGTCTCATCCATACCCCGCAACACTGCTCTCTCTCCCCATCCCCGCACTCGCAACAAGGGCAGAGTCCCCCTAGTCCTCACCTTTCACCCCACCAGCCGGCAAATACAACACATAATCCTCCGCCATTTCCGCCACCTCCAACGTGACCCCACCACTCGCCACATCTTCCCATCTCCCCCTATGTCTGCCTTCTGCAAAGACCGCTCCCTCCGCAACTCCCTTGTCAATTCTTCCCTTCCCTCCCGTACCACCCCCTCCCCGGGCACTTTCCGTTGCAACCGCAAGAAATGCAACACCTGTTCCAGGTGCGAAAAAGGTTCACCTGTATCTCCTCCACCCTCATCTACTGCATCCGCCGCTCTAGACGTCAGCTGATTTATATCGGGGAGACTAAGCGAGGTTGGGCGATCGTTTCGCCGAACACCTCCGCTCAGTCCGCTATAACCTACCTGAACTCCCGGTGGCTCAGCACTTCAACTCCCCCTCCCATTCCCAATCCGACCTCTCTGTCCTGGGTCTCCTCCATTGCCAGAGTGAGCAACACCGGAAATTGGAGGAACAGCACCTCATATTCCGCCTGGGTTGCTTGCGTCCGGATGGCATGAACGTTGAATTCTCCCAATTTTGCTAGCCCTTGCTGCCTCCTCCCCTTCCTTAACCCTCGAGCTGTCTCCTCCCATCCCCCCACCCTTGGGCTCCTCCTCCTCCCTTTTTCCTTCCTTCTCCCCCCCATCCCCCATCAGTCTGAAGAAGGGTTTCGGCCCGAAACGTCGCCTATTTCCTTCGCTCCATAGATGCTGCTGCACCCGCTGAGTTTCTCCAGCATTTTTGTGTACCTTCGATCTTCCAGCATCTGCAGTTCCTTCTTGAACACCAAGCACCTAGAGGTGTTCTCTTAGTCTAGCAAACATCTGCAACCAATCTGTTCCATGCCTTGGTCAACATCTCAATGCAAGGCCCAGATAGGAAGGATATGGAACTGTTCTAAAAATAAGGGGTCGTTCAAGCATGGCGGAAACAGATGTTTAAATATTTTTTAAGTCGAGGTAGTTCGATACTTAATAATCCAAGGAATGAAAGGTTACTATGGGTACACCGAGTTGAGGTTACAGTCAGAGATAGTCACAAAATGCTGGAGTAACACAACCGTCTTGCGGAAATTGGCTGAAGAAGGGTCCCAACCCACAATGTCACCCATCCTTTTTTTCCGGGGAATACCCACGCATTGAAAGAAAGTGTAACCTCCACACAGACAGCACTGAGTGTCAGAAACAAATCCAGATTGTCAGAGCAGTAAGACAGCTGCATTGCCTGCATTTCCACCGTGCTGTCCTGTGCAGCGCCAAATGACTAGGAACGTAGATGGGAACAAGAGGTAGGAGCGGGGTAAGTGGAGGCGAGGTACTTCCTTCACGGGAACTTAGCCTTTTCTAACCGGGCTTCATCAGGCCAAATACCAGTGGGACTAACCACCTTTACCCCAATATCTCTTTCACTGCTCGTTCACACCATTTATTTCCTTGTCACTCAATCACATCACCATCTTTTCAACAATGCAAAAGGAAAATAAGACAAACTCATTCTAAACATCAATTAAAATCAGAAGTTACAAAAATAAATGCAAATTATTGTATGGTAACAGTGTTAGTTATAATATTTATTTCAATCCATACCAATATATATACCAAAACATTAAAAACATAATATAATACGAATCTGGAAACAAATAAAATTAACCTTAAAATTAAGAAACCTATCAGTGCTAAAACCAATAGTGATTAAACCATCTCTTATCGATAAAACATATAGACAATGGGAAAGATTGGGAATTAAAAAGGTAGGTGACATGTATGAAATGGGAAATGTATTATCATTTCACCAATTGAAATTTAAATTTAAACTGAATAACAACCAATATTTTAAATATCTACAGATATGTGACTTTATGAAGAAATATATACCAAGATTTCAAAGTATAATCTTAGATCCACTGGAAGAAGCAATGAATATCAAGGCGGACTCACAAAAATTAATATCATATCTATATAATAGTATTTTAAACAGAGAATCACCATCAACAGAGGCAATTAGAGAAGACGGGAAAAAATAATTAATGATAAAAATTTCTAAAGAAACATGGGAAAAGTATTTGATATATATACACATAAATGTTCGATTAATGCTAGACACAATTTAATCAATTTAAAATATTACGTAGATTATATTATTCAAAAATGAGGTTGAATAAATTCTATCCAAATATCTCTCCCATCTGTGATAAATGTCTTTCTCAAAATGCCAATATCACACACTCTTTTGTTTCTTGCACAAAACTTCATAAATTTTGGTGTGACATATTTGATATATTCACAAATCTATTTAAGATAAAAATGGAACCTAATACTGAAATGATTACACAAAAAAGCTGGAGAAACTCAGCGGGTGCAGCAGCATCTATGGAGCGAAGGAAATGGGCAACGTTTGCCCACCTTGAAGAAGTTCTCCTTCTCCAGCATCTGCAGTTCCCTCTTAAACACTGAAATGATTATATTTGGAGTAATGGGAGACGGGAACAAATTAAACATACCCCAAAATTCATTTTTTAATTATGGGTTAATAATAGCAAAAAAACATACTTAAATTTTGGAAAAATGCTACTATACCAACATTTAAAATGTGGATCAGTAATATGTTGGACACAGCACACTTGGAAGAAATGAGACTCCTCCTAATAGACAAACAAGACCAATTCTTAACGAGTTGGTCTCCATTTATTGATTTCTTGGATTCATGTGGTGCAACAGTATCGTAAAAATTAAAAGTTTCAGGTATGGGTGAAAGATGATCAAGAGTATAAAAAATCATCTCCTTGTGGTGATTGGATAACCTCCCTCCTGCTTCCCTTTCTTACTTATTTCTTTTCTTCACTATCTCTATTCCCTCTTTTTATTCACACACACCTAGACTAGAGGAAAGTCTTTACTATCTCTTTCTTACTTTTCTCTTTAAAAAAAAAAGAAGGAAGTTGTACAGAGAATGCAATATGTAAACATATTTTTGGGAACCTGTAAAAAGGTACCACTGTATTGTAGGTACTTCTAATAAATTTAAAAAAATAAATAAATTTAAATCAGTAGTTACAAAAATAAATGCAAATTATTTGTATGGTAAAAGTGCTAGTTCACAAAATACTTGGAAAATGAGGCATTCAACTTATCATAACCAAGTCACCTAAAAATTAAAGTGTTCCTTATCTTAAACCACAACAACTCTCATTTCATCCAAGTCTGCCTCATGTTCAGTACTAGTGGCACTTACATTTGGAAGACGTTTCCGTTCACTCACTTCAAGTTCACTTCTCAACTAACCACCAACTTCACAAGCTGGAAAACTTGTGTGGCTCCAAACTCTTCCTCATTACTCAGGTCTTACACTGAGAATCAATTTCACTGTGCCTTATGTTAAAGAGGGAACTGCAGATGCTGGAGAATCGAAGGTTATCTGATGTCAGCAGATCTATATCGGTGAGACCAAGCGGAGGTTGGGCGATCGTTTCGCCGAACACCTCCGCTCGGTCCGCAATAACCTAGCTGACCTCCCGGTGGCTCAGCACTTCAACTCCCCCTCCCACTCCGTCTCCGACCTCTCTGTCCTGGGTCTCCTCCATGGCCACAGCGAGCAGCACCGGAAATTGGAGGAACAGCACCTCATATTCCGTTTGGGGAGTCTGCACCCCGGGGGCATGAACATCGACTTCTCTCAATTCTGTTAGTCCTTGCTGTCTCCTCCCCTTCCTCAGCTCCCCTGCTGTCTCCTCCCACCCTCCAGCCTTCCGGCTACTCCTCCTTTTCCCTTTCTTGTCCCCACCCACCCCCACCCCTGATCAGTCTGAAGAAGGGTTTCGGCCCGAAACGTTGCCTATTTCCTTCGCTCCATAGATGCTGCTGCACCCGCTGAGTTTCTCCAGCTTTTCTGTGTAACCTTCACTGTGCCTTAATTGGTAAACCTGACAATAAACTGACCTTGAAACCCTTCAATCAACCCATTAGCTTTACCTGGAGAGAAGGAATGGGTGACGTTTCGGGTTAAATAGAATGGTTTTAGTTTGGGAGACAAATTGCTGGAGTAACTCAGCGGGTCAGGCAGCATCTCTGGAGATCATGGATAGGTGTTGGTTTGGGTCAGGGCCCTTTTTCAGACCGTTCTAGTTTGGACTGAGATTTGCACTGTAATATTCAATCCAAGGCTGCAGTTTACAGCAATATTAACCTACAGTGCGCTGTACCAGAGGTGGTCACTAAATACATTACTGGCCAGTGGGTTAATGTCCTCTGAGATCACCACATTATTAAAATTCTAGGTGACTATACGCCACCACTGTTGCATAACAAGTAACAATTAATTAGTGTCTGTGGATACAAAGAATTGCAGATGCTGTTTTACAAAGAAATATACAAAATGCTGGAGTAACTCAGCCGGTCAGGCAACATCTCTGGTGAACAGGGATGGGTGATGTTTCGGGTCGGGACCCCTCCTAAGATTATTCCTTCATCATTATTATTAGCACAAGCAAAGAACAAATTACAAAGTACCTGGTTGGTTCATTACCTTGATCATTCCAAACACAATGCATTTATTCCAACAAAATCTGCCCGGTCCAAAGAGTAATTTTAAATGACAATGGTTCTTGTGTAAGGCTATAAACCACTTTGCAAAGTACATGTTTCCCCATGCATTACAAAGAGACAGAACATTCATAACTAAATGTTAACTGATGCCACTTCAGATTATACAAAGGGTTGCTACTGAAACAAGTGAATGCCATTATTTATATTTGTGTAACTATAGAGCTACCTCAAGGCAGTTATTATATTAGTTATATTTAAGGAGGAGCATATAAGAAAGGAAAAGGCCAATTTTTCAGGCATTTTGTACCCCATCTCACAGGCTGCAATTACCTGCACATTAACTCTGGTCCTCAGCCCCTCTCTTGAGAAAGGCAAAGAAATGTGGTTTAAGTTGAGAGAGGAAGTAGTTTCAAAGAAAATTTGAGGGGATTTTAAAAAAAATGTGGTTGGTGTGGTGTAATAAGAGGTATTGTTTACGAGGTATTTAGACAGACACCAATGTTTAAGCGGCATTTAGATACAGATATAAATAGGCAAGGCATGTAAGGATACAGTCCTAATGCAGGCTAATACGATATGTAATTAGGTAAAAAGATGGCACGTACATGGTGGGCCAAAACCCTGTATCCATAACCCACAATTCTCTTGCAGGTTAAATGTATGTCAGTATCCATCTTCTGTGGATATGGAAAGAATTTGATTCACAAATGTCCGAGTGATAAAATCCTCCATATCTCCATCTGCGATGGGCGATTCCTTATTCTGATGTCTTAAGGGCCTGTCCCACTTGGGCGTCATTTGCACGTCATGCAAATGGTGCGCAAAGATTTTGTACATACCAAACTCCTGGGGCGCCATGCGCGACCGCGCGTCACTGCCTATGTCACCACCCGCGCGGCATAACGCACGTGTCGTGACGCGTAAATTATTAACAAATTACGCCCAAGTGGGACAGGCCCTTTACCCTAGTTCTCAATGCACAGAAATGTAGGGGACCAATTACTGACCAAGGTCATTCAAATTCCAATTCCTTCTGCTACTCCTGTGCCATGCTCCCCAAACCCACATCTCCTACGATGGCATCTAAGCTGCTAACATCACAAACAAGGCCATATGCTTCTAATCTGGAAAAAATCTTTCAATCAGTACCTTTTGCCTCCTATCACCAAGCCAATTTTGGATCCATTAGCCTTGTGCAGCACAGATACAGGCCCTTTCACCCAACTTCCCCATGCCAACCAAGGTGCCCCATCTATACTAGTCGCACCTGCCAACAAGATGCCCAATCTAAGCTTCTCCCATTTATTCACATTTGGCCCATATCCCCCCAAACCTTTCCTATCCATGTACCTGGCCAAATGTCTTTTAAATATTATTATAGTTTCTGCTTCAAAGACCTCCTCTGAGCTCAATCCATATACCCACCTCCTTGTGTGAAAACGTTGCCCCTCAGATTCCTATTAAATTGTTCCCCTCTCACCTTAGGCCTATGTCTCTTGATTCCCCTACTATGGGTAAAACATTCTACGTAATCCCCTATCTATTCCCCTCATGATCCTATTTGATCACCTCTCAACCTCCTACACTCCGAGGAATACACTTAGCCTGCCCAACCTCTCCCTATAGCGCAGACCCTCAAGTCCTGGCAAGATCTTCAAATATCTTGTCTGCATCTTTCCAGCTTACCAGCATCGTTCCTATAAAGATGTTACCTATAAACATTTTTCCTGTACCTCAACACTCTCAGAATCCTGACAACCCTCCATGGCTGTTGCCCCAACAACATAGAATTTGGGCACGAGCAGGAATGTGCGTGTTATTTTGTTTACATGTTAATATGGAACAATAGAAGCACCTAAATAAGCTTATATTCCTCACGCTGTGTGGAAGTTGTTTTTTTCCAGATGAACTAATTATAGGAAGGCTAAAATAGATGATGAAAGCTGAAGCAAATACAATTATTTTTTACAAATTTTGGTACAACTCCAAGAATGTGTCCTTTGTAGCAGTTACCATGTTAAAGCGTTACATGCCAGACAATGAAAGCAGAAGTCAGTTCAGGGAACCAGCAATTTCAGTTAACGGCAGAATGTATTCAGACATACACTGTGATGACAAGGACAGACACAAAAAGCTGGAGTAACTCAGCGGGTCAGGCACCATCTCTGGAGAAAAGGAATAGGTGACGTTTCGGATCGAGACCCTTCTTCAGACCTGAAACGTCTCGTATTCCTTTCCTCCAGGCTGCCTGACCCGCTGAGTTACCCCAACTTTTTGTCTATATTCCGTTTAAATCAGCATCTGCAGTTCCTTCCTACACAGTTGTTCATGACAACTGATATCAGATAAACAAATCTCATGACTTTGCGTTACAACATTAGTGGCTAATGAAAGCCCTTCCCCAAATGGACTGGAGTGTAACACGGAGAGAACATTTAAATGTTTGTACACCTTTGAGGGTGGCAGAGTTGTGCAGATGGTGGAGATGCTGCCTCTCAGCATCAGAGACCACGGTTCAATCCTGACCTCGGCTGCAGTCTATGTGGAGGTTGCACGTTCTCCCTGTGACCACGTGGATCTCCATATAAACTTCCTAAAGGATTGGACTGGCTAGATGCAGGAAAAATGTCCCCGATGTTGGGGGAGACCAAAACCAGGGGTTATAGTTTAAGAATAAGGGGTAGGCCATTTAGGACTGAGATGAGTATAAACATTATCACTCAGAGAGTTCTGAATCTGTGGAATTTTCTGCCACAGAAGGTAGTGGAGGTCAATTCACTGGATGTTTTCAAGAGAGTTAGATTTAGCTCTTAGGGCTAAAGTAACCAAGAGATACGGGGGAAAATGTGGATAATCAGCCATGATCATATTGAACGGCGGTGCTAGCTCGAAAGACTGAATGGCCTACTCCTGCATCTATTTTCTATGTTGCTATGTTTCCTCTGGGTGCTCCGGTTTCCTCCCAAATCCAAAAAGTTATTAGCATAGATGCCGCCTCACCCGCTGAGTTTCTCCAGCACTTTTGTCCACTGATTATTAGGTTCAGTTTCAGCTGCTAATTCATCTGGTACACACATTGATGCAAAACATCAGTTTAGACGAGTCACAACAAGAATTTGATCCCAACATTAACTTCTTCCAGAAAAAGACAAAACAAATTCAGTAAATATTCCATCAGTTCATTCCAATGTTTAGTTAAAGTATTTCTGTGCATGTGGGCAGTACAGCTACTGAAATTTTCTTTAGGTTATGGACTTGTTCACAAATGAGAAACAATTGTGACTCAAGAACTATTGTGCCGTCCTTCACTATTGTGCAGAAAGGAAACCTGCCAGATCAGGCACAAGAATGCAGTGTCAACAGAAAAAACAACACTGTCGCCATTGCTTGTGCTGTTATCCCAAGGAGGGAAGCAGCACACACGCCCCCCCATTCCCCACGGCCAAGTTTCCATGCCCATGAAGCCAGGTCAGAGCAGTTGGGATCTAATCCAATGCTCACTTTGCTGCCAATTCACCAAATATTCATCCAAACTGTGCTCCATAGGATACCTAAAATTCCATGCACTGTTATATTTAACTAGTTCAGTGATAAAGATGTTTGGCATTAAACATATGAAACAGCGCATAAGACCACCCATCATTGATGGAAGACAGAGAAATCCCTTCAACTGCAAGAAATTAAATTTAGCTAATTACTAAATCAATTTTTTCTATATAACAGCAGAACTGATACACTGCCCCAAGTTTGACAATATCTTGCCCACTACTCAAGCTGGAAACGAAGGGAAAACTATGGAGGTGGTGACACTGCAAAGGGTTATTTAGAGCTCTAAAAGGATTTTAAACTGCTTTTCTTTGCTTAACACAAGTACGTGGGTAGTCAATAGAGTCTAACAGCATGGAAATGGGCCCTTCGGCACAACTTGCCCACATCGGCCAACATGTCCCAACTAAACTAGTCCCACCTGCCTGCAATTGGCCTATATCCCTTAAAAACTTGTCATATCCATATACCTGTCTCATTGTTTCTTAAATATTGCGATAGTACCTACCTCCCCTTGCTGCTCTTTCCATACACCCACCACCCTTTGTGTGAAAAGGTTACCCCTCAGATTCCTATTAAATCTTTTCCCCTTCGCCTTAAACCTATGTCTTCTGGTTTTCGATTCCCCTACTCTGGGCAAGAGACTCTTAGTGTCTACCCAAAAATATATATAGGATTTTATACACCTCTCATAGATTTCATATTCTCCAAGGAATGTTTTCAATAAAATGTTCGTGCAAAAGATTTTACAGCGTGCTCCATAATGTTTAGGACAAAGATCCATCATTTATTTATTTGCCTCTGTACTCTGCAATTTGAGATTTGTAATGGAAAAAAATCACATGTGGTTAAAGTGCACATTGTCAGATTTTAATAAAGGCCATTTTTTTATACATTTTGGTTTCACCATGTGGAAATTACAGCAGTGTTTATACATAGTCCCTCCATTTCAGGGCACCATAATGTTTGGGACACAGAAATGTCATGTGAATGAAAGTAGTCATGTTTAGTATTTTGGTGCATATCCTTTGCATGCAATGCCTGCTTGAAGTCTGTGATTCATGGACATCACCAGTTGCTGAGTGTCATCTGTGGCGATACTCTGCCAGGCCTGTATTGCAGCCATCTTTAGCTTCTGCTTGTTTTGGGGGCTAGTCCCCTTCAGTTTTCTTTTCAACATATAAAAGGTTTATTCAATTGGGTTCAGGTCGGGTGATTGACTTGGCCACTCAAGAATTGACCATTTTTTAACTTTGAAAAACTCCTTTGTTGCTTTAGCAGTATGTTTGGGATCATTGTCTTGCTGTAGAATGAACTGCCGGCCAATGAGTTTTGAGGCATTTGTTTGAACTTCAGCAGATCGGATGTGTCTATACACCAGAATTCATTATGCTACTACCATCAGCAGTTGTATCATCATTGAAGATAAGTGAGCCAGTACCTTCAACAGCCATACATGCCCAGGCCATTAACAGATGAGGTGGTATTCTTTGGATCTTGGACAGTTCCTTCTCTCCTCCATACTTTGCTCTTGCCAACACTCTGATATGTTAATCTTCATCTCATCTGTCCACAAGACCTTTTTTCCAGAACTGTGGTTGCTCTTTTAAGTACTTCTTGGCAAACTGTAACCCGTCCATCCTATTTTTACAGCTAACCAATGGTTTGCATCTTGCAGTGTAGCCTCTGTATTTCTGTTCATGAAGTCTACTGCGGACAGTGGTCATTGACAAATCTACACCTGACTCCTGAAGAGTGTTTCTGATCTGTCGGACAGGTGTTTGGGGATTTTTCTTTATTATAGAGAGAATTCTTCTGTCATCAGCTGTGGAGGTCTTCCTTGGCCTACCAGTCCCTTTGCGATTAGTAAACTCACCAGATTAGTAAACTCTCTTTCTTCTTAATGATGTTCTAAATAGTTGATTTTGGTAAGCCTAAGGTTTGGCTGATGTCTCTAACAGCTTTATTCGTGTTTCTCAGTCTCATAATGGCTTCTTTGACTTTCATTCGCACAACTGTTGATAAATGTCCCCATGTTGATAAACAGCAATAAAAGTTTCCAAAGGTGATGGAAAGACTGGAGGACAGACTAGGTGCTGAGAGCTCTCTTATACCTTCATTATGGAGGCAATTAAACACATCTGAGCAATTAGAAACATCTGTGAAGCCATGTGTCCCAAACATTATGGTGCCCTGAAATGGGGGGCTATGTATAAACACTGCTGTAATTACAACACGGTGAAACTAAGATGTATACAAATGGCCTTAAATAAAATCTGACAATGTGTACTTTAACCACGTGTGTTTTTTTTTTCTATTACAAATCTCAAATTGTGGAGTACAGAGGCAAATAAATAAATGATGGGTCTTTGTCCCAAACAGTATGGAGGGCACTGTAACTAAACTGATGATCCTTTCACTATGAGGAATAAATATTATCAGTCAACTTTTTCACTCACTTTCAAATCTTTTGACAACCTTCCTATCCTCCATTTCTGCAAGTTCTAACCCCAACCTCAGCTCCCTAATGCAGAATCTCCAAGGTCTTCTGAATTTCTAGGTTCTGGAACATCCAAATGTCACAGCTGTATTATTACAGCCATATCTTGAATAGCCGCAATGGCGACTGCGTTCTGGGTACACATTGAGTGCACCCTATATAATTTTGCATGCTGCTTCTGTAATAGTCTCAGTACACCTGGTAAATTGAGAGCACTGGGCAGTCACAAATTGTAACCCTTGGTCTGCCAGATCCCTCTCTCTGCTATTACAGTGATACGGCACGGTGGCGCAGAGGTAGAGTTGCTGCCTTACAGCGCCAGAAACTCGGGTCCAATTCTGACTACAGGCACTTGTCTGTATGGAGTTAGTATGTTCTCCCCGCGACCTGCCTGGGTTTTCTCCGGGATCTCCCGTTTACCTCCCACACTCCTTACACGTACAAGTTTGTAAGTAAATTGGTTTTGTATAATTGTAAATTGTCACTAGTTTGTGAGGGATAGTGTTAATGTGTGGGGATCGCTGGTCCGCGCGGACTCGGTTGGCTGAAGGACATATTTGTGCGGTGTATTTCTCAACTAAACGAAAGATTGTAGGAGCACAGGCTATTAAACACAACAAATAAGCTATGAGCTCTGAACTGCAAAAGGCTATATTATTATTTGTTATTTACACTATATTTATAGAACTTTTTCTTATTTTTTCCCGTTATATACAATGTTTACATATTCACATATTCTGTTGTGCTGCAGCAAGTAAGTATTTCATTGTCCCGTCCGGGATATATGACAATAAAACATTCTTGACAAGAGCATACAAGATGAACACTAGACAGTCCTGAAAGAGTTGAGCCAACTTAGTCAACTTGTAATACAGATATCCAGGAATGTTAAACTCCAAAACAATGTGGAATGGAACCAAGTGAGATTTCCAGTTGTCACAAATTTAAAAGTTAAACAAAAATTCCAGCGATTGGAAAGCTCAAATTAAAAACACTGTGTAAATACTCAGTAGGTCGGGCAGCATCTGCGGAAAGAGAGAAAAGCGAGATAACATTGAAGTCCTTATGTCAGAACTGTCCACTTCCAACATAAGCTGGAAATGCCGAGGAACTGCCCCTCAATCACTGCAGCTGTGAGGACTCTGCACAGCTGATACCTAAAATTCAGCCATGAACATCCGTAGTTAAATTATGTAACAGTGGCAGATTCAATAACCGTGAAGGTATTCAAAAAAGAGGAAGCAGTTCTACAAGCATTTCCACAATCAACTTGCGCTGCTATAAATACACTAATTGATTGCATTGTGCTATGATAATATTTGCCCACATTTTGTACCCAAGATCTGGGTTCTGGTCTGAGGTGTTTTCTAACTTGAGAAAAAGATTTAAGGCTGCATATGGAGATAATTAATGGTAGATTGAAGCAATGATGATCAACACAGAACAGTACAGCACAGAAACAAGTTCTTCAAGGTCACAATGCTTGTGCCGAACATGATGCCAAGATAAACTAATCTCATCTGCTAACAAGCGATCCATATCCCGCCATTCCATGCCCATCACTTAAACACCACGATCGTATCTGCCACCACAACCACCACTCCTGGCAATGTGTTGGCCTTTTGGCCCTTCCAATCACTGGTTGTTTTTTCCTACTTGCTTTATATTCCCCAAAGGACCCATCTGATTTCATCATCTTAAACCTTACATTAGCTTTTTCTTTTAGGATTAGAATCCTCTAAACATTAGAATTCTTCTAAAAATCTGTTCACATGGATGCACTGAAACGGAAACAAAGTGGACTGATCAAGGAAGGTCTGATGAAGGGCCTCGACACAAAAGGTCACCTATTCCTTTTCTCCAGAGATGCTGCCAGACCTGCTGAGTTAATCCAACGTTTTGTGTCCATCTTCAGTGTAAACCAGCATCTGCAGTTCCATCTTAGACAAAGTGGACAAATGTAGTTAAGGCATCTGGAGGACAGCGTATGGTTTTAGTCAGGCAAACAAGTGATGACATGTGATGACGGCTTGATAGAATTCCTGCAAAGACTGGGAAGGAGGAAGGATGGAATTGTTGAGGTAATAGTGACTGAGCCAAGCCAAAGCTCTCAAGAGATACTAAGAATCATCTGACTGAAATCAAAGTCTAATACTGGAGGAAGTTGCCTGTGGCAAGAGAATCCTGCACTAGGATAACACTCAAGAAAAACTCCAACTCCAAGGGTTTGATTCTTTAGAACTTCCTACATGACAGCTGGAGATGATTAGCTTTTACAAGATCAAGATGGGTATAACCAGAGAATCAAAGCATATGGAATGATGTGGAAACGGCAAGATTAAGCCACATCAACTGTGATATAAACCCTTGAGGTGACTGAAACTCCAATTGCTTCGTGCTCCTACAATGATCAGCAGCGATCTGACCAGTTGAATGTAGCACGTGAGGGGCTAAAAGGTCTCATGTTTTTATACGTCATCACAGGGTGGTACGGTGGTACAATGGTAGAGTTGCTGCCTTGCACCGCCAGAGACTCTGGTTCGATCCTGACGACAGATACTGAGTTTGTACATTTTCCCCATTTTCTCCAGGATATCAGGTTTCCTCCCACACTCCAAAGACGTACAGATTTTTTTAGGTTAATTGGCTTGGTAAAATTGTAAATTGTCCTTAGTGTGTGTAAGATAGTATTAGTTTGTGGGGTATCGCTGATCATCGCAGACTCTCCAAGCTGAAAGGCTGCATCACTAAACCAAACTTCAAAGTGCTTCGAGAAATTATTTGAGAAAACACCCAATTAATATTAATGCTGATTACCCTCTTTTACAATGTTTTGACATTTGATGTAACTCAATCATTAACTAAAACACTAGCTACGGCATCATAAGTTGGCGTGAATGCCCAAATTCTTTCCCCCAAATATCTCTAGAATTGGCTATCAAGCTGTTTTACAAATCATTTTCACAATCTGTTTCATTTTGGCTAGTTCATCAGAGGCAGCTGATTTAAACTAACAATAGAACAAGTCTGGGTTTCAAATCCACAAATGGTAGCTAAATTCTCACTTATCTTATAGAGCCAACAACTCACAAATGAATTCAAGACCATATTAAGCAGAAATTAATATTAAATTAATGTTAAATTTAGCTATAATGAAAGTGCAGTTCACAGCACAAAAACTTCAGTAAAAATAATATTAATGCATCTTAACCAGTCATGTGATCTGTATATGATCTGTAGTCATAGGACTACATTCTATCTTTGTCCTGCCCACTCCCCTGACATTAGTCTGAAGAAGGGTCTCGACCTGAAGCGTCACCCATTCCTTCTCTTCAGAGAAGCTGCCTGTCCCGCTGAGTTACTCCAGCATTTTGTGTGTCTACCCAGTCATATGATCTGATGCATTTCAAAACAGCAACTACCCTTAAACAAAAATCCCAATGTGGGGAACAACGCATCTGCAAAAGAATCTAAACAGTTCTGGCATCGTCCAACCAACATTCCTGTGGCCTAGATACAGTAACAGAAACATTATTTAGGAGATTTGGCAGAACACTATGTATTTTGGAAGGGAGAATGGATAAAGAGTGTAAAGTGAAAGAAAGCTGTTCTGAATATTTGACCAAACTGACAGAGGAACCTCGCTTAACCTGCTTGTTCTTTGTGCATTATATACAACTCTCCTCCCAAATATACCATCCAAATGGCCCTTTCTATCTTTCAGAGTGCTGTTTCCAATATTACACAAAGTCCAGGCCAAGTAATTAAAATCTTACAAAAACGCTGGTCAATGGAAATACGTAATAACGTAATCTGGGCCCTTCCCCTGGCATGCTGTTTGATTCAGCTAACGTCATGCTTTCCCTAACTTCGTAACATTTGTAACAGCTCCGTAACATTTAGAAGATCAGATAGATCATCACATGGTAGATAAAAAGTGAATGCCAGAATTAGTAACGGTCAGCCAAGAACACAAGCTGTTATTCCAGATATGATCATCTGTCAAACCATACAGACATGGATTTTTTTTTTCATTTGAACGTTTCATTTCCTTTTAGCAACCTCAAATAACCTCCTTTTAAGAATACAAGCCTGACCTTTTAACGGCCAAGTTGTATTTGTGTACATATTTCTCTTCTCATTTCTTCTTCCTTCCCCAAAATACAGATAGCAGCAGATCCCCATGCATCTACAGAACTGTTCTTGGCTCACAACTGTTGAATAGTTTTATTAGGCTGTATTTGGAGTCTTGTGTGCAGTTCCGATCGCCCCATTTCAGAAAGGGTGTGGTGGCTTTGGAGAGAGTGCAGAAGATGTTTACCAGAATGCTGCATGGATTAGGTGGTATTAACTAGAAGCTGAGGTTGGACAGATTATTTTCTCTGGAACGCCGGAGGGTGATGGGAGACTGACAGAAGTATATAACATTTATGAAAGGTAGATAGGGTAGATGGTTCGAACCTTTTTCTCCTAGGGTGGAAATGTCAAGCACTAAAGAGCACGGCTGTAAGATGAGAGGGGCAAATTTTAAAGGAGATGTGTGAGACACCCATCGCCCTGTTTGTACAGAGGATGATGGGTGTCTGGAATGTGCTGCCAGGGCAGTGATAGGCAGAGGCAGATATGATAGTGGCATTTAAGATGCTTTGGGTAGACACATGGACAATGAGGGAATGTAAGGATTGTGGCGGGCCCTGGTGGTTAGTCACTCGTGGTGCGAACCCTCGGCTCTGGGGGTTGGGTCATGTGGCTTAGGTTGGCAGGAAGAACGGGTCATGGATCTCCCCTGGGGTATATATACTGCTGGTAACACTCTTGTCCCTTGTTGTGGTTCTGAGAGCTGTTCTGTGCTAACCTAATGTGTCTCGCTATAGGATATTAATTATGTGCAGGCAGAGGAAATTAGTTTAACCTGGCATCATGTCTGGCATTGACATTGTCAGCCGAAGTTCCTGTGTTGTAATCTTCTATGTTCTCCGTTCTAATGCTCCATGTTATTACTAAATGACAGTGATTACACCCAGAATAATCCATCGAATATTATCACAATCCACTAAAGCACTGCTTACTAATGACAAGAGTGCTTCAATCTTCCCTGCATGTTCACCAAGAGCAATGGTATTAACATTTTCCAGATCTGTACCAAAACTATAGGAGCTGACTGCTGTTGACATACGGTCAAATTCAACAAAGAATCTGTTTGAAAATAATTCTCAGAGTTACCTGATTTTCCACTTGCCACCAAACTTCATTTGGACATGCAAAAAAGTAGGCTGTTGTAAACCAAGAGGCAAAATGCTGGAGTAATGCCCCTGTCCCACTTAGGAAACCTGAACGGAAACCTCTGGAGACTTATCGCCCCACACAAGGAGGTTGCAGGTAGTGGAAGCAGGTAGGGAGACTGACAAAAACCTCCAGAAACCGCACGGAAACCTTGGGTGGGGCGCAAAGTCTCCAGAGATTTCTGTTGAGGTTTCCTAAATGGGACAGGGCATAACTCAGCAGGTCAGGCAGCATCTCTGAAGAATATGGATAAATTATGTTTTGGTTCGATACCGTTCTTCAGACTCGTGTTCAACCAGCATCTGCAGTTCATTGTTTCAACATTTTACTGTTTCAATGCAAAATCTCCTCAAGGTATGTTTACTTTGAAGTAGGTGTTCTCTCTACAATGAGAGTTCCGTGAGATCCTCTCTATCACTGCTCCTTCTGCATTTCTGATGCTCTCCTGTTCTACGGCCATGTTCTGACCTGGAGCCTGAAGAACGATCCTGATTCAAGACATCGCCTATCCATGTTTTCCAGAGATGCACCCTGACCGGCTCCATCGGGTGGCGCCACCACAGGGGCTGCCTCGCCAGCAGCTCGTAGTGCTGTCATCTTTTTTGTTATTTTTAGCGTGTCTAAATGTATGTTTTAATGTTTCGTAGTATGTCTTATGTGGGGGGTGGTGTGGGGGGGGGTGAATAGGGGTAAACCGTTTCTCATTCATTTACCTGGGCGGAGGTGCGTCTTTTCTCTGTGTCGCATCTTCGCCCCCCCCCCCCCCCCTCCCCTACTAACTGTATTTGTGCGGCATTTCCAGAGCTTCAGCAGTGGATGCAGCGCTGAATTACCATCTCGGAGCAGTGTGATCCCTTGCTGGGGATCACCAGTATTGGAGCTCCAGAGTGTTGCGCCTGCTGACTTTAACATCGTGGAGCTGTGGTTTGCGGAGGTTCTATCTGTGGGCGCGGCGCTGACTTTAACATCGCTGGGCGAGGCGATATCTTGCTGGGGATTGCCAGTGTTGGAGCTGCGTCCAGCTCGGCCTGTGAACTTCGGAAGCCGCGGTCTCCAGTAAGAAGCGGCCAATTCGGAGACTCCAAGCCGCTGAGTGTGTTCCTCCATTCCGACATCGGAGTTTCGATCATCCCGGCGAGAGGGCCAGTACATCGGGCTGTCCGTAGCGGCCACTGCGGAGGGTTCTAGGCCCCAACCACAGTGAACAAAGAGGAAGATGACTGAACTTTATTACCTTCCATCACAGTGGGGAACGTTAATTCCGCTGTGGTGGATGTTTATGTTAAATTCTATTGTGAATTGTGTTCATTATTGATTCGTATGGCTGTATGGTAACTTAAATTTCACTGTACCAATTGTTGCACGTGACAATAAATGTGAACTTGAACTTGACCGGCTGAGTTACTCCAGCACTTTGTGTCTTTTTTTTCTGTAAACCAGCATTTGCAATTCTTTGTTTCTACATTTCTTTATTCTAAACCAAAGTAGCAAGGGGACTGATGCTTTGCATCAGAGAGCAGACTGGTGCTAATTAATTTAGATTTCGTTAAATGACAATTTTGGGGAAATAAGATGAAGGCTGATAAGAATCACCACACTGAATGACAACAAAGGCAGAAGAACCAAATCGCTTAATTCCTGATTGAACATCCTTTAACACAAAACTGTCATATCATAGAGAAGTTGAGAACAAAGACAAAACAAAGGTGAGATTAAGTGTTTTTTTTGGGGTAAATTAGCTTTCATTTATAGCTACAACATAGGATTTTTTTTTAAATCAATGCCAGTAATAAAAGAATGGCCCTTGCAAATGTATTTTAGCACTGCGTGCATTGTCCACAGACTATAGACTTTAAGTAGATATGGTGTTGCAGGACATTTGCACTCTGTGGGAGCTGATGGAAAGTGTTTATAATTTTTGGCAAACACATCTGAAATAAGTGTCTACATCTCAAGGACGTTTAGCTCAGAGTTGACGGGTTGAGATTTGATCTCAGAGTCTGAAATGCATTAGGAGGCGGCAAGTTTCCTCAGCGCTGTTTTAAAGAGGCATTCACAGTCCTTAGATTGTGTTCTGCAGAGTGGGTCAACGAAGAGGGGCAAGAGCATTAAACTAATGTGGCAGGTCTGGAGGCCCCTCAACCTCACAGGCCAAAGTTTCGCTGTGACTGTGGCAACGCGGGAGGAGCCTCAGCCACACTGATTGTCCAACAGATATGTAGGTCTTGGAAATGGCCGATGACCAGTTGCCATCTTCCAGAATTACGCAGATTATCGAATCTTCAATCCAATTACGCCACCTGCACCAGGTGATGCCAGCACCCAATCTTGATAGCTGAAGAATGGATTTATTTGAATGGTCAAATCAGGAGGTGACTCTGGTACTCACCAGAGAGATGATCAAGAACACGAGTGATCCTGAGGTTGTCAGCAAGGTGTAAAAGAGCACCAGAGATATAATGGGTGGAACAGCAAACTAAGGGTCATGGTGAAAATAAAACATGTTTCTCATCGGTAGTCATCAGAAATGGTTTGTATTGCATATTTGGCTCTCACAAAACAAAATGTGCGAAGCACTGCTGCATGGAAAGTAATGCCTCTTCATTGCTGCTGCAAACCTTTCTGATCAGCGGGATGGAACCAGCCATTAGCGTGGCTGGGGTTCCATCATTACCTTCTTTTAAAAAGGATAAAGGAGACCATAGTGCTCAAATTGACTTTTCAATTGACAGGCAAGACTGGACAATTTCACGTCAGCAGTCCTTACACAGACATCCTGTCGGAAGAGGCCAAGGAAGGGAAAACATTTTTTTTAACCCAAGATCAACTGTAGTTTCAGCCAGTTTTCATATCCAGACCATTCAAGAAAAGGAGACACAAAATGCTGGAGTAACTCAGCGGGTGAGGCAGCATCTCTGGAGAGAATGAATGGGCAATGTTTCGGGTCAAGACCCTTCTTCAGACATTCAAGAAAGTTCTGTCCTAGAATACATATTTTGCTTCAATGCTTGTTGGGGAGGGAGCATTGGCAAGGCCGTCATTACAGCATATGCCATACATGCAGGAAACAGTGGAAAATAGAAAATTCCTATTAACTTAAACATAATTGGATATAATCAAATATACCTACTTATCCCTCCATAATAGGTCCATTATAGCCCAATTATCAGGCAGTACAGGAAACACAACTTAAAAAAAAAAAAAAAAAAGACGAACTGGTTCAGAAACTAGATTCTATCTTTGCAAAAATGTTGGGCCATCTACTTTTTATCCTTTGAATAAATCTGCCTATGCAACATTGATAAAAACTCAAGCTTCCCGAGTTTACCAATAATCCACCATTTTAGGTAACCCTTTCATCCCTTCTCTCTCCTCCAACCTACCCTGGTCTCTCACATTGTCTCTTTTCTTTCCAGCTTACCCCTAAACCCCAATTCTTCTTTCTTTACACCTCCTCCCTGAACACTACTCCAATTGGGTGCCCTCTTGTGATCATCTCACCTTCCCTCTGTTGCACCCGTCTCCCACCACCCCTCATTCAGGTCCCCTCATTCAGGTCCATTCTTCACCCTTTCCTCCATATCACTTTGTAGAATATGTAGCCTTTTGCCTTCCACTTACCAGCCTTTAGCAAAATAAAAAACAGCTGGAGGAATTTAGCAGGCCAGACAGCATGTGTGGAGGGGAGGACAGATGACATTTCAGGTTGGGATCCTTCTTCTGAAAGGTCCCAACCCAAAAACGTCACCTGTCTATTCCCTCCACAGATACAGCTTGTCCTGCAGAGTTCCTCCAATGTTTTGTTTTTTTCCCCTGAAGATTGCAGTGTCTGCAGTTTCTTGTCTCTCCAATTCCAGGCCTTTGTTGGTTTTTCTACCCTTCTCTCCTGCACACATCTGTAATTTGGCAATCAACCCCGCCTCACCTCAATTAACCTGTCCTTTGTCAACTCTTGCCTCGTCCCTCCATCCCCCTCTTTGTACTGGTTACTCAGTCTAGATGTAGGTTCTCAACCAGAAATGTCAACTGTCCATTTTCTTCACGTTACTTGTGTTTCTCTTTGCTCAGTTGCAACCTGACCAGACTGCTAGAGTATTTTCTGCTTTTAGGATTTGACAGTTTTATTACTTTGGGGACAGGGTGGGCACAATAATTAACCAGATATGGGTTTTGTTGCCAACCTTCAATCAGAGGCTATCACTAGAAATGCAGGCCACAAGCACCATTGCAAAATGTCAAAGGGTGCAGCTGACTTTGCATCCTTCTAAAACACCTAGACAAATCTCACCATTGTGGGGTTCTTTAAAAAAAACTTAAATTTAAACGTTAATTCATGAATTTAATGCAATACAATTCACACTGAACATGCTGCTCACTTTTTGTTATTAGGAAACAAATAGTCAAACTAAAGTTAGCCTTTATGTTCAGGACTTACCATTATCTTTAGCAACTAGACCTGTAGCTGAATCTGGGAAATGGGACAATGTGCGATTATCTCTTTGTCCAACGGTGCAGTTGTTACTAAACTCCCACCTCCTCTGTTGCAACTGTTGTAGCCAGTATCTCATAGCCTGTGCGCTGGGAGCCTGTCAGTCACAAAACAAAATAAATCAATGTTCTTCTCGCACTAAATAATTATTTTAGACAATTTTAACGTTACTGTACCAAAGCTCCAATTTATATAAATATTTCCTGTACCCAAAGACCAGGCGGACTAACCCAAAGCTCAGTCCACCTACCCAATAGACAAATATTTCAACTCCCCCTCCCATTCCCATACTGACCTCTGCCTGGCCGTACTCCACTATCAGAGTGGGGCCACATGCAAATTGTAGGAAGAGCAACTCATCATTCACTGGGCAGCTTACAACCCAACAGTATGAATATTAATTTCTTTAATTTTAATCATCACAATCATACTTTATTAGTCAAGTATGTTTTACAACATACGAGAAATTTGATTTGCCATAGTCATCATACCATTAAAAAACAAAACACATTTTAACATGAACATCCACCACAGTGACTCCTCCACAGTAATCCTTGCATTCCCTCTCTCTCTCTCTGTACCTGCCCCACCCAAGTCGCCCTGCTAGTTTCACTGTTTATATCCTTTCATTATCACCGTTTCCACATCCAACAATGGGCCATTGTGTGCTCCACCTTTCTTGAGTCATCAATTGCCGGCTCTTATTTGTTCTGTCCCTGTCTGTACCTCTAGTTTCCCTCTCCCCTGACTTTCAGTCTGAGGAAGGGTCTCCCTCCAAAATGTCCCCTATTCCATTTCTCCAAAGATGCTGCCTGACCCGCTGAGTAACTCCAGCATATTGTGTCTATCTTCGGTGTAAACATTCTTCCAACACATTCACATCACAAAGATCAACAAGTCTAATCTGACCAAAGATATAATGTGGCTTTAGAGGCAGATGTTTTAAAAACAAAGGAGTGCACAGGAATAGCATTCAAATAGAATTATGACCTCTGTACATCCAGTCTAAAAATTCACCTGTAATGCAGATTAAAATAAATCAATTTTAATTACACAACAGCACATTATTGCTACACTTTAGAATGCAATATCTTTCATGTCGGACAGCAATTCTAACACCTAATGTTTCTGCCATGATCTGTCAGTAGAAAGGCTTTGAATGCCTTCCAAATCATTTGGCTAAATGAACAAATATTTGAAACTATATTAAGGGGAGAGAATAGAATGCTGCAAAGACCAGTGTGGACATCAATGTCTGAAGGTGCAGAAGATAGGCAAGGCCCTCAAAGAATACTCTGGTTTTACCGGCATGGTGAAAGACAATGACAATTGAGATCAAGAAAGTTAATGGGGATGTCTTGAGGATAGTGTGCATTACAGTTGGGGGGCTGCTGGAATCTTAAAATATAAAGTTACATAAATCTTCACGTATAGTCATACAACATGGAAACACGGCCATCAACCCAACTCATCCATGCCGACAAGATGCTCAATCTCAGCTACTCCCATTTACCTGTGTTTAGCCCATATCTCTCTAAACCTTCCATGTACCTGTCCAAACGTCTTCAAATGTTATTATACCTGCCTCAACAAATTCCTCTGGAAGCTCGTTCCACAAATGTTTCTTAAATGGCTAAAGGAGTTTAGTTCAGTTAATGCCAGGTGTTGCATTTTGGGAAGCGAAACCAGAGTAAGACTTTCGGAAGACCCATGGAAAGTGCTATGAAACAGAGAGGCCAAGGAGCATAAGTACACAGTTCCCTTAAAGTGGTATCACAGGTGGGATGAAGATGACTTTTAGTCTGCTGGCCTTAAACAGTAAGAGCATCGAGGATAGATATTGAGACATTCTGAAGAAGGGTCTCGACCCGAAACCTCACCCATTCCTTCTCTGCAGAGATGCTGCCCGTCCCGCTGAGTTACTCCAGCATTTTGTGTCTACATTCTACTACAGTTGTACGACATTGGTGAGGCCGTATTTAGAGTATTGTGTTCAGTTTTGGTCAATCTACTAAAAGTGCCATGAAGCTCCAAAATGTACAGAAAAGATTTGTAAGAATGTTACCAGAATACAAGGGATGAGTTATAGGGAAAGGTTAGGCAGGGTGGGAGTTTACTCCTTGCAGCGTAGAAGACCAAGGGGGGGATCTTATAGAAGTGTATAGAATCATGAAGCACATAGATGGGGTGAATGTACACACTCTTTCCCCAAGGTAGGGGAATTAACAATCACATGGCATAGGTTTATGGTCAGAGGGGAAAGAGTTAATGGGAAACAAACGGGCAAACCTGAATTCAATGTTCATACCATTGGGTTGTATGCTAGCCAAGCGGAATACGAGGTGCTGTTCCTCCAGTTTCCTTGTGGCCGCACTCTGGCAATGGAGGCGGCCAAGGACAGAAAGGTCAATATGGGAATGAGGAGTTAATAGCAACCAGAAGATCCAGTAGGCCTTGGCAGACCACAGCACGCGTGTTCCACAAAATGGTTGCCGAGTCTACGCTTGGTCTCGCTGATGTTTGGAGGCTACTTCATGAATACTGTATGTAGTTTATGAAGTTAGAGAATGTGCATATGAATATCTGTCTCAACTGGAAGGACTGCCGGGGTCCCTGGATGGAGGCAAGGGTAGACGTACAGGGACAGGTGATACCTCCTATGGTTGCAGGGGAACCAACCTGGGGAGGGGGTGGTTTGGGTGGAAAGGGATGTGAAAAAGGAGTTGCTGAGGGAGTGGTCTCTGCGCAAGTTGGAAAGGGGCTGATATAGGAAGACAGTGGAATAGCGTTGCAGTGGTGGAAATATCAGAGTATGTGGAGTTTGATGAGGAGGATGGTGGGGTAAAAGGCGAGGACAAGGGGTGGTACATTTGTTCCGTTGGGAGGAGTGTGACTCGGAACAGAACTACGGGACACATAGGAGACATGGGTGAGGGATTCATCTATTACAGCAGAGAGAAAACCACATTTATCAAAGAAAGTGCACATCTTAGATGTCCTGGAATGGAAAGGCTCATATTGAGAACAGATGCGGTGGAGAGAAATTGAGAGTAGGGCAATAGGGAAGACTACGGGATATGGGTCAAATGCAGTAGTGTAGAGGGACATCGTGGTCGGCATGGACAAGTGGAACCGAAAGGCCCTTATCTGTGCTTATCTGATTATGCATAGAAACAGGAATTGGGTTGAAACATAGGGGATTCTTGCAGGGCTAGTCATCCTTTAACAGACTAAACAAGGTCTTAATAAAAATCAACCAAAACTGAGTAGTTTTTTTTTCTTCACAGATCCTACATGTCAAGAATAATTCCAGTATTTTATTTTTAATTTCAAATTTACCACATCTGAAGCTCGTTTTTCATTTAATCAAAATACTTGGCTGGTACATTGTAGCTACTGAAAATATTTATCTCACAGATGGTCAAACATACAATATAAATATCTACAATATAAATATCTATATAAATAGCCTGAAGAAGGGACCCGACCAGCTAAACTGATAATAAGTGCAGTAATTTAAAGTTGAGTGTTGATGCTAATCTTAATGAGGAGAGAGTATTAAAAAAAAGTTCCCGAAATAGCTGAGAATTTCCATAAACCTCTTCTTAAAAATGTATTTGTAAGTAAATAACCTGTTTGAAGAGAAAATGTCCCCCAGCAAACAAAAACAAGTTATAATTCTTTCAGTGTTGGTGCTGCTACCAATGATTCTATACCACATGTATGAACACAGGATGTTGGGTTATCATGGCCCTATCTGACCAACGAATATGCTTATTGATATTTGCGGTTGAACTGAATGCATTGCTCAATGCTGCTGTATGCACCAATACTTGCCTTCAAATGTTTTGTTACTGCTGCATTTCTTAGAACAGTCGTTAAAGATAACAAAACCAGACATGTTTGTTTCAAAGGGAAGATAACAAGTAGGCATTTACTGAGTGATAAGACTTTTGACTTACAGCATGGAAACAAGCCTTTCGACCCACCGAGTCCACTCCAAACAGCGATCACCCCGTACACTAGTTCTACCCTACACACTAGGGATAATTTACAGAAACCAATTAACCTACAAACCTGCACGTCTTTGACGTGTGGGAGGACACCAGGGCACCTGGAGAAAACCCATGCGGTCACCGGGAGAATGTACAAACTCCATACAGACAGCACCCATAGACAGGATTGAAACCCCTTCATTCTTCAACAGAAATCTGGTAAATTCTGAAACTACCAGATGCTTGTTTTCAGGTAAGGCAAAGAAATATCATGGAAGTAAAATGCCAGAGTCAGCGTGGAAACAGGCCCTTTGGCCCACCTAGTCTGCACCGACCAGCGATTCCCCGCACATTAACAAAAGCCTCGCACATTAACACACTAGAAACAATTTACACTTATATCCAAACCCAAGCCAATGAACCTACAAACAAGTACTTCTTTGGAGTGTAGGAGGAATCCAAAGATCTCGGAGAAAACCCACGCGGTCACGAGGAGAACGTACAAACTCAATACAGACAGCACCTGTAGTCGGGATCGAACCCGGGTGTCCGCAGGGTGCAAGGCAGTAACACTACCACTGCGCCACCATGCTGCCCACTAGTTGCAAAGAAAGCTGACAGAGAACCAGCATCCTTGATGTGCTAGGGATGGGGTCATCACTATCGTGCAGCGGGTAAAGCTGCTGCCCACAGCGCTGGAGACACAGGTTCTGACCACGGGCGTGGCCTGGGTGGAGTTTGTATGTTCTACCCGTGACCATGTGGGTTTTCTCCCAAACTCCAAAGACGTACTGGTTGGTAGGTTAAATGGCCTAAGTAAATTGCCCATCATGCGTAGGAAGTGAATGTGAAAGTGGAACAACAGAATTGGTGTGAATGGGAGATTGATGGTTGGTGTGGACATGGTGGACAAAGGGCCTGCTTCCATCCAGTATATTTCAATCAACATTAATGTCACCAAACAAAGTGTAATACTGTAATGGAGAAAATAAGAACATTTCATATGAACAAGAACAGCACATTTCCACAGGGATTTTAGCGAATTGCAATCCTGGGAACACACCGAAAAGTCTGAATGACAAATAAAGGATTCAATTCAATTCAATTCAATTCAATTAAGTCAGAAAGTTCTCAGTTTGATCATTTTGATTTGAGCCTTGAGAGCTTCAACTTTCTTTGGGCAACCTGTTTTAAGCTTTATTCCGGGCATAATCCAGTTCTCAGACTTTACAACAGATCTTGAGTTCTTGATTAGTACGGGTCAGAGGTTATGGGGAGAAGGCAGCAGAATGGGGTTAAGGGAGAGATAGATCAGCCATGATTGAATGGTGTAGACAATGTGGGCCAAATGACCTAATTCTGCTCTTAAAACGTATGAACTTTCAATTTCCTGTCAACAACTCATCAGGTCTCCTTGCTAGCGTTATGAAAAACTATTCCTGTTCCAAGGGCCTATCCCCAACTCAAAGCAGATTGGCAGATCATTGGATAAGAGTCAGAGATGAAAAGAATGTGGGAGATAGAGACTATGAAGATGCTCTTTTGCACTTGCACACATAAATGCAAGTGGTTACACATACTTTTCAACACTAATCACAGAGGGTACAGTCTCATGTAGTAGTGGTCAAATTGCCCATCATGCATAGGAAGTGAATGTGAAAGTGAGAACTTTCTGGCTATGGGGTCAAAACTTATGTATTTAAATTGAGATTTCTCTTTTACTTTGCAAACATATAATGGTGAATGCCCCCTGCCTTTCGCATACCCTTCATAAACTAAGCCCTTGCCTTGACTTCAAGCTAAATATAAATCCTTTAACTTCATTAAGAAACGTATCTGCAGTGCATTCTGCAATGCAGAAAAGGTAATGAAAGTGGATTCCATTGCTGGCGTTCAAGGGGAACTGATAAATATGTTAACAAAAACTAATGGGGAAAGAGCCAGGTGATGGGGTTAACGACACTGGATGGTGACCATGGCTTGCACACCATTAGGTGGAAGACAAAATGGAGACAAATTCATGCAACTAGGCAAATTTAAGAAGGATACAGCAGTCCTTCTTGACAGACAATGGTTTGAGGGGTCAAAAAATATATTTTAGTTTAGTTTAGAGATACAGCGCGGAAACAGGCTCTTCGGCGCACAGAGTCCGCATTGACCAGCGATCCCCGCACATTAACACTATCCTACACACACCAGGGACAATTTACAAGTTCACATTTATACCAAGCCAATTTACCTACACACTTGTACGTCTTTGGTTTCTGGGAGGAAACTGAGGGTCTGAGAAAACCCACACAGTCACAGGTAGAACGGCCAAACTCCGTACCCGTACTCGGGATCAAACCCGGGTCCCGGGCTTTGTAAGGCAGCAACTCTGCCTTTTACATATGTTGGTGCTTCGTCCTGCATATCTCTTGGAGTTAATGTGCAGTAAAAAACATATCCATTGTGGATGAATGACTGAAGGGCTGAACAGGAAGAGAATCCACACAGGAGTGCAGAGAGCATCTCTTCCACCAGTGGTTGAGAAGAACCTTGGTAATAACTGGTCCTGTGGTGGGCAGCAAGGAGGCCCATCAGTATTTACACAATTATATTGGCCTTGCTTCTTGTGGATGGTGACAATTACAATGTCATTGAAGCTTATACACTGGAACATCCACCACATCCTTTCTCAGAGTGCTAGTCACTGAACCACTGCTGAACTACGATTCTTCCTCAATACAAGATGAAATGGTGCCAAGCAGACAAAACCAGGCCACGATTATTTTAATTATGGCCCTGCAAATAAATGCTTTAGAAAAGGGAGCCTCCAATTCAGTAGTTCTTTTTTTGATGGAACTATTGTCGAAAATGAACAATCAGAAAAGGAACATTGATATTTGACCAAAGCAGAGATGCTACAAAATTAGACAGGATTCTACATGAATTTATTATTTTCATCAGCGTATTGTGTAGAAGCAGGGAGGTCATGTTGCAGTTATAAGATGGCGAGGCCCGAATTGGGGGGGGGGGGGGGGGGGGGGGGGGAGACACTATGTATAAACACTACTGTAATTTCTACATGGTGAAACCAAAATGTATAAAATACCCTTTAATAAAATGTGACAATGTGCACTTTAACCACATGTGATTTTTTCTATAACAAATCTCAAATTGTGGAGTACAGAGGCAAATAAATAAATGATGGGTCTTTGTCCCAAACATTATGGACGGCACTGTGACTACCTTGACATTAAAAAATAATGAAACATCTATTTCCACCATGCTTGTACTGGGAGAGTCCCAGAGGTTCTTGACCCCACAAAAGTAAATGCCACGTTTAAAATGAATGACCCCTTATTTTTAGAACAGTTCCATATCCTTCCTATCTGGGCCTTGCAGAGAAACGTTGACCTACGCTCAGAATATATTAGTTGCAGATGTTTGCTAGACTTAGAGAACATCTGGTCCTATATTGTTGTTACACATCATTTGCAAATGTGTTAACACCTTGGTCAGTATGTATTGAATTTTAATTCTCAGTGAAGATCATACGTGCACTTTGTTTCCTGGAATAGCATTTATGCTTCCGTTACAGCTGCTGACTTCTCATTAGACATGTTTATGTGCAATTCTGCTTTAAATTCGCAGGAGAACTTATTAAAATGCAAAATTTAAAATTTAAAATTATGGTCCTGGCATCAAGGAGGTACTTCCCACCGTAACTCCCCAGTAGACACAGGAGCAGTTTGAGCAACCACCTGCAAGTTTAATTTAGATTAGAGATACAGCACGAAAACAGGCCCTTTGGCCCACCGAGTCAGTGCCGACCAGTAATCCCTGTACATTAACACTATCCTACACATACCAAGGGCACACGCTATTTTCTAGTTGGTTGATAGAATGGTTCAGTTGTCTGATAACAACTGGAAAGAAATTGTTCCTGAATCTGAATGGCATGCTCTTTCACACTTCTATACCGCTTGCCTGATGGTTGAGAAGAGAAGAGGGAGCGGCCGGGGTGCGACTCGTCCTTGATTATGCCGCTGGCCTTGCTGAGGCAGCATGAAGTGTAAATGAAGTCAATGGAAGGGAGGATGGTTTGTGTGATGTCCTGGGCTGCATCCACGATTCTCTGCAATTTATTGCGGTCTTGGATGGAGCTTTTCCCAAACCATGCCGTGATGCGCATCTGTAGGAGTTGGAGAGAGTTGTTGGGGACATGCCAAACTTCCTAAGCCTTCTCAGAAAGTAGAGGCTTGGAGTGCTTTCTTGCCTCAATATGGGTGGTCCAGGACAGGTCGCTGATGATATTTACTACTAGGAATTTGAAGCTTTCACCAATCTCTACTCAATATCTACCGTCAATGCATACATGGAGTATGTGTACCACTTTGCTTCCTGAAGTCGACCACTATCTCCTAAAAAAGTGACTAAAATCCTAATATACTGACTGCTAATGATTGATTAGAAACTTCCTTTGTAGAGGTGATGAGGAAGTTAATGCGGTCTCGTTAACATACGCAGATGTGAAGTGACCACTAAGAAACACAACAAAGGTTTGACACAGGTGGATCTGCTCCAGTGCGTACTCCTCACTGACCAGACAATCTCAATAAGCGAGTCCGGAATTCTGAAAAACGCAAGGAATCATAGGATTTGTCAAAGGTCGAACGTTATAAATTAAAATCGAATGAAGCACTGTAGATTCAGAGAGTATAGTTTGGGTCCAATTTTTTGTCGTTTTTCTGTGGGAGACCGGGCAGGTGGACAGTGGAAACCGGGCAGGGTGGGGGCGGGGGGGGGGGGGGAAAGAGTCCGGGCAGGCGGGGGGGGAGACAGCAAGCGCTGCCGGACCGCCAGCAAGCGTTGCTGGACCGTCCCATCCCTGTCGGGGAGGGGGGGGGGGGGGGGGTGTGGCCACTCGAGTGACCCATCCCCGACGGACACCTGCCCCCAGGCCCAGCGCGGGAAGCACCAACCCCAGCTCACCTCCGGCTCCCCCGCTGGGCCAACCGACAGCCAGGACCGACAACACCAATGGCCCCAGACCCACAGACAGTGCCAACTCCAGCCTAACCCCGCTCCAACTCCAGAGGAACCCGCTCCCCAATGGGTCGCCAGTTTGTCCATGGCCTCAGCCGCCACCCCAAGTACAAGCCGTATCTTGCACACCACCGGCTTTGCCCCGACGGTACCCGCTGCCACTTCATCCACAACCCCGAGGAGGAGCGAGGGCCCCGGCCCCTGCACCAGAGCGCCAGCCTGGGCTCAGCCTCCTCTGACCCGGCGCTGGAGGGGATGGGGCATGCTCAACAGCAACTCAACAGCACCCGCAGTGACAGAGAGCCGACCCCAACTATGGACAAAACGCAAGTCTGCACACAATGCACCACCACCGTAGCCAAGTTTGTTTTATAGCTAGTGACCTATGACCTGGGCATGTGCAGTCGGAATACCAAACTCGCTTATTTATGAAAAAAACAGAAATGAGGAAGCTGTCAGCAGCTTCATGATGTGACCACCTATAGTTTAATTTAGTTTAGAGATACAGCGCGGAAACAGACCCTTTGGCCTACCAAGTCCGCACCGACCAGCAATCTCCACATTCACAGACCAAGGAAAATTCACAATTATACCAAGCAAATTAACCTGCAAACCTGTACATCTTTGGTGTGTGGGAGGAAACCGGAGCTCCCGGCAAAAACCCACGCAGGTTACGAGGAGAACGTACAAACTCCACCCAGACAAGCACCCATAGGCAGGATCTAACTTAGGTCTCTAGTGCTGTAAGGTGGCAACTCTACCTCTGCGCCACTGTGTAGAAAAAATAGGTTGCTCCAGGTGAATAAACTCCAGCAAAACCCACACGTTACTGCGTTTGACTTTGCTTTTAGATAGCACAGACTCTTCATTCATTTAGCAAACAAAAAAATCTATTGGGCAATTCACCTAACTTGTTGCCTAATTTGGTGCACGTTGCAACACATTCTCTTTGTATGATAGAAACAAACCCAAACAAAAAAAACACAATAGTTACTAGCACAGCAATCACAATAATTGGCAGCATTTCGACTAACAACCCACTTATTCAGTAGCAGCCATGGCAAACCTTCTGGATGACAAACAGCCGTAAACGGGACATTGAGGGAACTGAAATCGGTGAAAACTGCAGCTAAGACTTCCTTAAAAATAAGATGAAACGGTTTAGAGACCGCACTCCAAAACAAACCAGTAACACTTTTGTATAACCTTGTGAAAAATGCCATGAAACGCGACAAGAACAAATCCAATGGTAAAGGAGATACACTTAATTTTTTAATCCCAAATGGGAAGGATTTCATATACATCTTAACATCCTCATTCCTCCAATGTTTTATGCTTATTTTTAATTTTCCATTCGACTGAACTGTATGACATATGACAGGCCCTTCAGCTCACAATGTCTGTACCAAACATGCTAAATTAAACTTAAAGTGCCCTCCATAATATGGCTACCGCACATTTTTTTTAAACTCTCCCCGTCACTTAAAGCTATGCCCCCTAGTCTTTGACATTGTTCACCTTGTTAAGCAAGTTTCTTGAACAGCTTAACCTTGTTCAGCAGGTTTAGATGTGAAAATCTTTGTTACATTTTTATTTTTTAAATCAGAATCAGAATCAGATTTTATTCGTCAAGTATATTTTGCAACATGCAAAGAAATGTCATCCAATTTCCAGTCTGAGCCATGACCTCGCATCATAGGTGGCTCATGTGTGCACAGAGGAAGAAGTCAAAGAGTAATAGTTATAGGTGGTGCAATAGTTAGAGCACACCGGCATTGCTGCAATTGCAGAATGTTGCCAAGTTTATCAATGAATGGCTCCAGAAAATGCTGAAGGGGGAAGGATGAACAGTCATCCATACTACTACCAATGCCAGAGGTGGTACAGGGATGAGCGGCAGCAGGCAGACCCTGAAGATTTAAGAAGCGGGACCTGATTACGCTCGTGGCCCTCCTGCGCGCCCACTCACGGCCCTACTCATAATTTTGCATGGCCCCCCCGCATTCCATTGAGAATATACCCAGCCAACTGCTACTTGTACCACCTTCCTGTCATGCAGTGACCAAAACGAGAATCTTTTACTCAACGCCTCAACTGATGATGGCAAGCACACTATCCAGCTGTGTCACCACTTTTAGAGAGCTATGGATTTACATGTCAAAGCCCTCTCTACATTAATACTAAGATCCCTACTATTTACTCTCCTAGTCCAAACAGAATTTGACCTCTCAACGTCCACAACCTCTGTTGTCTGGATTTAATTCCATCTGCCATGCTCCGAACTTTCCAGCTGAACCGTGTCCCGTTGCATCTTTAAACTATCTGCTTTTACTATCTATCTCCTTCAGAAACAGCAAATCTATCAAAATGAATACATGAATGAGGGAACATATTACGTGGATAGACTGGAGATCCTGGGGTTGTTCACATTATAACACGTGATTGTGAGATCAGAGAGATATTTAAAACCATTAAGGACACTGGCGGAACTGATAAATAGAAACTGATCCTATTGACAGAGGGATCAAGCTCTGGAGACATAGAATGAAAGTGACTGGCAAGGAAATGAAAATAGCAAAGCATTTTTTAAATTTTAAGTAATGGCAGCTGTGAGGGTCTGGAATGTAATGCTGGTGCAGTGGTGGAGGCAGATTCAAGTGTAGTATTGAAAAGATCTGGATAATAACAAAGGAAAGCAAGTGGGTGAGTGTGATTTGCTCAATTGCTCACCTAGTTTGGAATATACTTGACAGGCTGAATAGCTTCCATCAACATGACAATCTGCTTGTAACTGTCCTTTTGCCGAGCACACCAGAAGCAAAAATGCTAGAACTACTGCTGCCAACTCATGGTTATCTAAACTAACTGGACATGGTTTTGATGAACATCAACTCAAAAACAGTGAAACATTGGCTTTTATTCACCAAATATGGCAATTACTCAAGTCTTGAAACCGAGCACTCTCTGTGTGAAGCAGCTGCTCCTCTTAAATCTCTCTCCCCTCACTTTAAGTCTGTGCCCACTAGCTTTAGATTCCTCAACATTGGGGAAAAAAGACTGTTCACTTTATCCATGCCCCTCATGACCTTGTACACCTCAATAAGTTCATCCCTCACCTCACCAAATTTACCTCACATATTATCCCCTTAACGCGACGGTTATACTGTACGTCTCCATCATTGATTCGGTAAAGGTAGCATGTCAGGTGGACAACATTAAAGGGAGGCGTTTCCCTTATCCCTAACCAGTCTGGAGAAGGATCTCGACCCGAAACGTCACCCATTACTTCTCTCCAGAGATGTTGCCTGTCCCGCTGAGTTACTCCAGCTTTTTGTGTCTATCTCCAGTTTAAACCAGCATCTGCAGTTCCTTCTTGGGTGAATAGTGTGGTGAAGTCAACATTTGGCCAAATTGCCTTCATTAGAAAGTGTATTGAGTACAAAAGTTGGGACATCATCATTTCACTATGCAAGTTGTTGGTGAGACCAAATTTGGAATACTGTGTGCAGCTTTGGGCCAGCTATAGATAGGATGTTGTTCAGTTAGAAAGGGTGCAGACTTGGCTTGTGGGCTTCAATTATAGGGAGAGGTTGGATAACTTAGGACTTGAGTGCAATAGTTTGAGGGATGAACTTATTGAGGTGTACAAGGTCATGAGGGGCATGGATAAAGTGAACAGTCTTTTTTCCCCAATGTCGAGGAATCTAAAGCTAGTGTGCACAGACTTAAAGTGAGGGGAGAGAGATTTAAGAGGAGCAGCTGCTTCACACAGAGAGTGCTCGGTTTCAAGACTGAGGTGTCAGAGAAAACTACAATAGTGGATACTTTTATTACTTTAAAAAAATGCTTGGAAAGATATGTATAAAGGAAGGGCTTACAGGGCTATGGACCAAATGCAGATGTTGGGACTAGCTCAACTTGGTCAGCATACATAAGGTGGTTCGAAGGGCCTGATTTCGTGCTGCGCAGCTTCCATGACTATGATTCCATCGCAATAGAGATTATGTGACAACTTATAGCCAACCAAAAGATAGATAGTCATACAGAGAGTCATAGAGTCTTACAGCATGGAAACAGGTCCTTTGCCCAACCTGCCGACACCGGCCAACATGTCCCAGCTACTCTAGTTCCACCTGTCTGCGTTTGGCCAATATACCTCTAAACTTGTCCTATCCACGTACATGCCCAAAATGTTTCTTAGATGTTGAGATTCCGGCAGCTCGGTCCAGACTCCCACCACCCTTTGTGTGAAAAAGTTACCCCTCAGGTTCCTATTAAATATGTTCTCCCTCACATAAACCTGTGTCCTCTGGTTCTTAACTTCCCCTACTCATGGGTAAAATACTGTGCGTCCACCCGATCTATTGCTCTCTTGATTTTGTAGATTTGATAAAAAGAGAAAAAATGTACACATCCCAAGGTGTTTGCAGAGAATTAAGTGCTCTATGGAAAGGTAGTCACTCGAGCCCATGGTAGATAACCTCACACAAACATACAACATGAATATGCTGCTGTTCTCTCGTGACCATAGCAACACACCAGGCCCTCTGACACCATCAGGCAAATTGACAACCTCTAGTTGATGCATGGAAATGCAATCACCCAGAAGTCCCCCCAAGTCATGCAGTTTTTTAGACTTAAATATAATACAGTTTCTCGGTCATTAATGGATAGTAACTGGGCAATTCTTGCCCAGAGTAGGTAAATTGACAGCAAGAGGCCATAGGTTTTAGGTGAAGGGGAAAAGGTTTGATAGGAATCAGAGGGGTAACTTTTTCACACAAAGGGTGGTAGGGGTATGAAACAAGCTGCCAGTGGAGGTATTTGGGGCAGGGACTGTCCCAATGTTTATGAAACTGTTAGACAGGTACATGGATAGGACTGATTTGGGCCAATCGCGGACAGTGTAGTGTGGACAGTGTAGTGGGGCTAGTGTAGCTGGGCCAAAGGGCCTGTTTCCACGCTGTATCACTCTAAGACTCCCCAACATATCAACACTGAGAGTCCCTTCATCACACCTGTCCACGATTGATCACAATGAATGGCAGTGCTAGCTTGAAGGGCCGATAGCCTCCTCCTGCACCTACTTTCTATGTACCTGCTTAAAGACAAGATCCACCTTCTCATGGTCACTTTTGGATGGAAAATTATTTCCTGATTTGTCACTGACCCTCAATTTTTAATAAAATGTTTGGAGGATCCTCCTAGATACTGTGTTGATTCTGGAGTGGCATTTGGCACATTCATTAACTTGAACTGTTGTGCAATGTTGCCACTAGTTTACTTTACAAGATTCCACCACATCCTCAACAACAGTGATCAGTGAAACAAGGGCAATATTTTCCCAGTGTTAGCAGGAATCATAAATTGCATGTACACAAACTCACTCACTAATCAAAAAACTGAATTCAAACACTGAAACTAACATTTCAGAGAGACAAAGGATAGGTAACAAATAAAAGACACTCGGGTGCTGTGGGGTGAACTATTCACCCTGTCCTAGCAAAGATGGAATTTTTTTAAATGCACAAAATGTCCAGCATGATGGGAAGCACCCATGGAAAGAAAATAAATTCAGGGTTCAAGTCTTCCCAACAAAGATCATTTCAGTTTCCTTTCGCACAATCTTTTTAACACATGACTTCGTCAATCCCCCTAGAAAAAGTGAAAAGATGAATTCTGGATGAGGTGGGAAATTGCAACGGGCGAGATGTCAAGGAACTGTGATCATGATCATAAATGCAAAATCTTTCTGCAGTTAATTTGACAAATGTGAAGTGTTTTTCTATCAGTTATCTATCCCTAGACTAATAATTATTAGTTATCTTGAATATGGACATAACAATGGCATAGCAGTAGAGTTGCTGCCTTACAACGCCAGAGACCCAGACTCGATCCTGATGATGGGTGCTGTCTGTACAGAGTTTATACGTTCTTCCTGTGAGCTGCATGGGTTGTCTCCGAGTTCTTTGGTTTACTCCCACACTCCAAAGACGTACAGGTTTGTAGGCTAATAGGCTTGGTATAAGTGTAAATTGGCCCAGTGTGTGGGGATCGCTGGTTGGTGAGGACTCGGTGGGCCTAAGGACCTGGTTCCTCGCTGTATCTCTAAATCAAACCTTCTTGTTCCACAGGAATTAAGAGTCAATCTTAATATTTGGGCAATCAATCTGTCATTGCAGACACATTAATAACCGTGGCTACCTAGTGGCCAACAAATCCTTATCCTTATCTCTAATGTCACAATGGATCTGCCTGCCTGCCGCCTCTCGCGCTACAAGTGACGTCACCGCCCCCCCCTCGTTATTCAAAAGTCGGCCCATCGACTGAAGACCAAAGATCATAGCTGAAGACTGCGGCGGCCCAACCCGCACTCCTTTGGCAGACGCACGCTCGCGCCTCGGCTTGGGTCTGCTTCTCGGCTTGGCACGGGCCTCCCCCCCCCCCCCCCAACCCTCGCTCCCTCTTCACCCCCCCCCTCTCCCTCTCCAACTCTCCTCTCCCACTCCCCCCCCCCCCCTCCCCATCTCCCTCCCGCCCCCCGTTATTCAAAAGACGCTACCGGAGATGAAGTTGGTCGCCGCTCCCTGCTCCCCATTCAAGACTCTGCCTCATAAACCCGCTCGCTGCCTGCCCGCCGGGCTCTCTCTTCCCCCAGGTTTAGAAGTCAGGCCCTCGGGTCCATCTCTAATCGGGTCGGGTCCCTCTCCCTCTCCCCCCCCTCCTCCTCCTCCACTCCTCCCCTCCCCCTCCTCTCCTCACCTTCCTCCTCCCGCCACCCTCCTCTCCCCCCCCCCCCCCCCCCCGGGCCCCTCTCCCTCTTTCCCCACCCCCCCGTCGCTCCCCCCCTTACCTCCCCAGCTTCTCTCCCCCCATCTCCCCCCCCCCCCCCCTCTCCTCCCCACCATATCATCCCCCCCTCCGTTGGATGTGTATTCGTTTATTTGTTTGTGTGTGATCACATCTTCTAAAAAAAAACGACGGGGTAACGGTAAAATTTGTACATATTCCGGTAGAGATTTATCCCGTGGAGTCCAAAATTGCCTTATCTGAAAATTTCCAGCATTATTTCTCGAGTTATTAATCAAAATGTTAAAAAATCTGAAATAATTTAGAAAATAAAACCGGCTGGCTTTGGCTAATGACGTCACAATTCAATTCAATTCAACTTTATTCGTCATTGCACAGATACAAGTATGGGTACAACGAAATGCAGTTTAGCGTCTGTCCGTAGTAATAGTGCAATATAGAAATAAAAATACAGAATAAGCAAACAATGGGTCTCACGCTGCGAGTGACGTCAACCGGCCGCCTGCTGCAGCCCAGTGCCACCCGCCCCGCTCCCCTCCGCCGCCTCTGCCCCCCTCCTCCTCCTCTCCGCTGCCTCTGCCCCCCCCTCCTCCTCCTCTGTCTCTGTCTCTGCCCCCTCCCTCTCTACTACCCTCTATCCCCCCCCCCCCCCTCTCCAGACGTGCCTGCGAGTTGGGGGCTATGCTCAAGTGGATAGAGCGGGTATGGGGTAAAAAATTGGTCTTTTTAATGCAATTCATCAAAACTATTTTTGATATTTACTTTCCTTCAGAGGTGGTTCTTCAAACATTGTTGTTACCAGCAGTTATGTTGTTTCACGATTGAAAATGAATTTTTAACATGCCAAACTTCTGAGTAACACTCACTGCTGTAGGCATTCACTTCATGCATTTCCCCATATTTACTAACAAAAGATAATGCACGGTGTATATATTAAGATGACAGCAGAGCCACTTACATAGACAAATTTATTGTCCTGAAAAATCCAGGAATTATCACATCTGGACTTCTCCCCGCTTAACTTAAGTTGACAAAGTAACCCTTCATCAAAATTTAATCTCATTGATTGGGAAACTCCCACAATTAGGGCGCTTGTTGTAATTGTAATACCTGTACTCAGAATATGCATAACTGACTGTTTAACAATGCTGGGACACTGCCCTTGACACTGAAGTTGGGCACAGTGCACCCAGCCACTGAGTAGAAACAAATAGAAGGAAGTGGCCTGAAGATAGCCACAAAAAGCTAGACTAACTCAGCAGGACAGGCAGCATCTCTGGAGAGAAGGAATGGGTGACGTTTCGGGTCAAGACCTTTCTTCAGACAACTGATTTAAGGTATTTTTACCGAAATTAAAAAAGTAGGTTCCTCAACGAGAGTTCAATTCTCTTTGCATGCGGTGGATTTAGAACAAATGGCAAACAACAGCCGAGCTAGGTGGCAGGGAAGATTGGATTAGACTGAGCACCAGATTTGTGCAATTCTTTAAATACTCTTCTCATTGACCAGAAACCCAAGTCACACCCAATTACCAAACATTCAGTTTCTCAACTATTATTCAAAAAAAACTAGATGCCAGAAACCTGAAATGGCAACTTTCACTCCCCATTACTACTCCCATTCACAGAGTATTCATATCATTTTTATTTAACTTCAGTTTCATAAACTTATTAACTTTTCTCTCAATAACTCTGTCTGCTGCTCCTCAAGTGCATCAACAGTGTTTTGTTGGATGTTATTAAGGTAGAGATTGATAGGTTCTTGATATGTAAGGGTGTCAAATGGTACATGGAGAAGGCAGGAGAATGGGATTGAGAAGGAAAACTAGATCAGCCATGATCAAATGGCAGAGCAGACTTGATGGGTCAAATGGCCTGATTCTACTGCTCTGTCCGATAGTCTTATACGTACCAAACCAGAACAATGAAACTCTTACTTCACATTCTTATCCCAAATCATCCATTATTCCCCAACTCTGTTGGTAGAGAAAAGTGCTGGAGAAACTTTCCTTTGCTCCATTTCGGCCCAAAACGTTGCCTATTTCCTTTGCTCCATAAATGCTGCTGCACCCGCTGAGTTTCTCCAGCACTTTTGTCTACCTTCGAATTTTCAGCATCTGCAGTTCCTTCTTAAACATCTCTTGGTAGAGAATTACCTCTCTCGTTGTAACATCCTTGTTGCTCATCACCACCATCCCTCCTTCCCACTTCAGACACAACAGGCTTCTCACTCTTACCCCCCACCCTCCATCATCACTCCGGACCTCACAACTCACCTCCAAGCCATCTCCCCACCAGAACCCCCCCCCCCCCCCACCCTGTCTCACCCCCCACTCCTCCTGTCAAAGCACTCCCAACCCCATCTCCCCTCCCGAGAGAGCACTCCCACCTCAACTCCCCTTCCCATCCCACAGCACTCCCTTCCCCCATATCCCCACTCGCTTCAGTCTCCCCCCCCCCCCATATCATTGCTATATTTAAGAGGAAGTTAGATGTGGCCCTTGTGGCTAAAGGGATCAGGGGGTATGGAGAGAAGGCAGGTACGGGATACTGAGTTGGATGATCAGCCATGATCATATTGAATTGTGGTGCAGGCTCGAAGGGCCGAATGGCCTACGCCTGCACCTATTTTCTATGTTTCTATATCCCACCTCCCCATCCTCCACAATGTACCCACATCCTCCACAATATACCCCCACCAAGAGCAACCTTTCCCTGTCTCCCCCAGATCTTGCTCCTGTTTTACTCCTCCGCGGGTGTCCCCTCTCCACCCTCCTGTCCACCCCCACTCCCCCCTCCCCTGCCCGCACCCCCCTCACCTTGGGGGTGTAGTCCCTCCCCGCCGAGCGGATCTCCAGCTGCCCCTCCTCGGCTTCCAGGTCGTAGGTGAAGCTGGCATCGGCGATGTCGATGTACCCGAGCGGCAGCGCGTCGCTCGGCCCCTTGAAGTAGTACAGGTGGCAGTGGCGGGGGTCGAAGACGAACCAGCGGCTCTTGAAGCCCTTGAGCGGGCCCTTGCCGGACAGTTTGTTCAGGTAGCCGCACAGTTTGGGCGGCAGCTCCCGGCTCAGGCTGGTCGAGCGCTCCAGGACCGGGGCGGGGAGCGCGTCCTCCGGCCCTGGTGTCGCTGCGGGGGTCGCGGCCTCTTCTTCCCTCATGATCCGGGCGGGCAGCGCGGTTGCAGACGGCGGGCAGCCCCTCAAGCTCCGGCCATGAAGCCGCCGAGCTCTTTGACTGACTAACTGACTAACTGACTGACTGCCCGCCTGCCCGCCCGGCCGCCGCCTGCAGGGGGCGCAGCGGGCGCTGGGTGCTGTAGTCCAACCTCTGCCGCTAATGCTGGTAATGCCATGCGGACGGACTACAACTCCCAGAATCCTCCAGTCCACGGACAACGCCTGCGCACACCGCCCCCCACAACGCGTTTGTCCACTCAATAGCACTACAATTCCCAGCAACCACCAGGCCTGTTGCACATGCGCAGTCAGCGAGGACGGCAATGGTCGCGTGAATGGCTCATGATACAACTTCACTGGGAATGTAACAAACTGCAGATAGAGACAAAACAAACTGGACTAACTCTGCAGGATAGGCAGCATCTCTGGAGAGAAGGGATGGGTGACATTTCGGGTCGAGACCCTTCTTCAGATGCTGGTGTCAGTAAAGCGAAGATAGACACAAAAAGCTGGAATAACTCAGCGGGTCAGGCAGCATCTCTGGAGAAAATGAATAGGTGATAGCATCTCTGGGGTAAAGGAAAATGAAAAGGAGAAATGTCTGAGCCGCTGAGTAACTCCAGTGTTTTGTCTCCAGTCATGATACAAGTTCACTTGGAGTGCAACAATGTGTGGGAAGGAACTGCAGATGCTGGGGTTTCGTATGCCAACTCTAAAAGCAACGGGAAACAAAGCCAAATGAAACAGGAGCTTTTAATTTGTAGGATTAAAAACATGATTTTCACCAAAGATAGACATAAAATGCCGAAGTGACAGCAGGAAAGGCAGCATCTCTGGACGGAAGGAATGGGTGATGTTTCTGGTCGAGACCCTTCTTCAGACTGCACTCCTTCTCTCTAGATGCTGCCTGTCCCGCTTAGTTACTCCAGCATTTTGTGTCTATCTTCGGTGTAAACCAGCATCTGCAATTCCTTCCTATCAATATATTCAGCAGGCCAGTCAGCATCTATGGAGAGAGAAACGATTAGTGTTTCAGGTTGCAGACAAAGTGGCAGGTTGGCAGCACTGGAGACAAAGTGCTGGAGTAACTCAGCAGTTCGGGCAGCATCTGTGTAGAAAAGGACTAGGTGACGTTTCGGATCTGACCCCTTCTCACTAAGGTCAATAGTTAATTTTCCATTAGAGTATGGACTTGAGCAATCTTGTACACTGTTGCAAAAGTAATTAAAGTTATATCATGTCTATAGAAAGACACAAAGTGCTGGAATACTCAGTGGGTCAGTCGACATCTCTGGAGAAAAGGAATAGGTGACGTTTCGGGTCGTGACCTTTCTTCAGACTGAAGGGTCTCAACCCGAAATGTCATCAATTCCTTTTCTCCAGAGATGCTGTCTGACCCGCTGAGTTACTCCAGCTTTTTGTGTCTATCTTCGGTTTAAACCAGCATCTGCAGTTCCATCCCACACAAATGCTGGAGGAACTCAGCGGGGCGGGCAGCATTTGTGGAAGGAATGGACAGGCGACATTTCATGCTCGAATGCCTTCTATCGACTCTTCAGCAAAACACAAGTGTTGATGACATGTAAACACATCCAAGAAAATTAAAACAATAATGCTGGAAATATGAAATCATTAAGTGATTTTGGAGACACAAGGAACTGCAGATGCTGGTTTACAGAACAAAAGACACAAAGTGCTGGAGTAACTCAGTGGGCCAGACAGCATCTCTGACGAACTTTGATGGATGATGTTTCGGGTCGGAATCCTTCAGACTAATTTTGCCTTTCCCACAACCCAAAATTTTCCCAGGAATTTAGGAATTACTCCCATCAGATTAGGGTGCTGTCTGTACGGAGTTTGTACGTCCACTCCATAACCCGCGTGGGTTTTCTCCTGGTGCTCCGGTTTCCACCCACACTCCAAAGACGTCCAGGTTTGTAGGTTAATTGGCTTGGTATAATTGCAAATTATCCCTAGTGTGTGAAGGACGGGAATCGGTGGGCCAAAGAGCGTGTTTCTGTGCAATATCTATGAACTCATTCACACTAGTTCTGCGTTATCCCACTTTCCCTACACATTAACATCAATTTACAGAGGTCCACTCCTTCATCTTTACTATCGATGTCCAGTCACTCTGCACCTCAACCCACCATCAGGAAGGTCTTAAAGCCCTCAGTTTCTTCCTGGAGGGCAGAACCAGCCAATTTCCATCTACTAACACTCTCCTCCGCCTAGCAGAGCTGGTCCTTACCCTTACCAACTACTCCTTTGACTCCTCCCACTTCCTCCAAATCCAAGGCGTAGCTATGGGCCCCAGCCATGCCTGCCTCTTTGTATGGTCCGTCAAACAATCACTGTTCCAGGCATACACTGGCCCTATCCCCAAACTCTACTTCTGCTACATTGACTGCATCGCTGCTACCTCCTGCATCCATGCAGAAATCACTGACTTCATCAACCTTCAACACTAATTTCCATCCTGCACTCAAATTCACTTGGACCATCTCCGTCATTTCCCTACCGTATCTAGATCTCACCGTCTCCATCACAGGAGACAGATTATTGAATTACATCCATTACAAACCCTCTGACTCTCATAGCTATCTAGAATACACTTCTTCCCACCCTGCTTCCTGTAAAGATTCTGTCCCCTACTCCCAATTCCTCTGTCTACGCCGCATCTGTGCCCAGGACGAGGTGTTCCATACCAGGTCATCGGAGATGTCCTCATTCTTTAGGGTTGCCCCCTTCCATTATAGATGAGGCTCTCACTAGGGTCTCCTCGATATCCCACAGCTCCACTCTTGCTCCTCCCCCCCCTTGTTCTCACCTTCCACCCTAACAGTCGTCGTATACAACATATAATCCTCCAACATTTTTACCACCTCCAATGGGATCCCACTACTGGCCACATCTTCCCATCTCCACCTCTGTCTACTTTCCGCAGAGACTGTTCCCTCTACAACTCCCTGGTCAATTTGTCCCTTCCCACCCAAACCACACCCTCCCCAGGAACTTTCCCCTGCAACCACAGGAGATGCAACACTTGTCCCTAAACCTCCTCCCTCGACTCCATCCAAGGACCCAAGCAGTCTTTCCAGGTGAGGCAGAGGTTCACTTGCACCTCCTCCAACCTCATCTACTGCATCTGCTGTTCCAGGTGTCAACTCCTGTGTATCGATGAGACCAAGCACAGGCTCGGCGATTGTTTCGCTGAACAACTCCGCATAGTCCGCCTAAACCTACATGATCTCCCGGTGGCCCAGCACTTCAACTCCCCTTCACATTCCCACACTGACCTTTCTGTTCTGGGCCTCCTCCAGTGTCAGAGTGAGGCCCAGCACAAATTGGAGGAACAGCACTTCATATGTCGCTTGGGTAGTTTACACCCCAGCAGTATGAACATTGACCTTTGACTTCAAATAGCCCTTGCTTTCCCTCTCTATCCCCTCTTCCTTCCCAGTTCTCCCACCAGTGTTACTGTCTCAGATTACATTCTATCTTGATCCCGCCCCTGACATCAGCTTGAAGAAGGGTCTCAACCCGAAACGTCACCCAATCTTTCTCTCCAGAGATGCTGCCTGTCCCGCTGAGTTACTCCAGCATTTTGTGTCTACCTTTGATTTAGACCAGCATCTGCAGTTCTTTCCTATACGTAAATGTGAAAGTGCTGTGAAGGCCAGATTTAAAATTCTCTCAAAAACCCCACATAAGCTAAACCCTGCTCCTCCTGCTCCGCATTGTAACTGCGCTCAGTTTTGTTTCACAATTACTCCGGCGAACATGTAATTATTTTCGCCGCTGTGTAAATCCAAGTTGTTGTTAACGCACCACCAATTGACACTGCATTTGGAAACAATATTTCTTTAGCGATAAGTCACTTAAATTCCTTCGCCTTTCCTACTGACATTCTGGCTGGCAAACAAGAGAAACACTGAACACTAGCTACTTAGTGTTACTGTACATGTGGCAGAGTTTCACGCTGCAACATCTCACCAGCACTTTAAAACAAATTGTGTTCACAGTTCCCAGGCTGTTACTAAAAGCTTTGCACCATTAAATGTTTCAAATGAGGTAATGATTTGGGATAGTTGAAACAGATTGATTCAAAAGTACATTTTGGGGTAAGCTCAATGCCAGGAGCAAAATTATTATTATTATTATTATTATTATTATTATTATTGTTATTATTATTATTATTATTGTTATTATTATTATTATTGTTATTATTAAGTTCTACTATTATTCTATTATTCCATTATTAATATTATTAATACTATTATTATTAATAATAATAATAATAATAATAATAATAATAATAGTATTATTAGTATTCATACTATTATAATGAGTAGGGAGGAACTGCAGATGCTGGTTTAAACCAAAGGCATTCACAAAAAGCTGGAGTAACAGCGGGTTAGACAGCATCTCTGGAGAAAAGGAATAGGTGACGATTCGAGTCGAGACCCTTTTTCAGACTGAGTGTCAGGGGAGAGGGGAAGGAGAGATGGGTGGAAGATATGCAAAAATGCCAATAATCAAGGATATGTGGGCACACAATTAAGATGACACAGAACAAGGCCATTTGGCCCATCTTGTCCAATCTGGACCCTTGCAGCCTATTCTCTCTTGCATAGCCACTAGATTCTCCTTTTGCCCCCTTACTTGCACTAAGGGGTAATTTACAGGAGCATTGTAGGGAAAATGGTTGGAGGTTCATGTGAATCAGAAACAATAGCACAGACTGTTTCGTAGTTTATTTTAGAGACACAGCATGGAAACAGGCCCTTCGGCCCACACCATCCACACTAACCATAGATCAACTATTCATACTCGTTCTATGTTATCCCACCCTCTCATCCACTCCCTACATGCCATGGGCAACTTACAAGGCCAATTAACCTACAAACGCCACATGTTGGAGGAATCTAGAGCATCCAGAGGAAACCCACGTGATCACAAGGAGAATGTGCAAACTCTGCATTGACAGCACCCAAGGTCAGGATGGAGCCAGGCTCCCTGGCACTGTGAGGCAGCAACTATACCTGTTTCTGTGCTATAACTCTTTTGTGATGGCATGATTTGAGGCTCAGTGATTGTATCTCTCCCTCAGAGTGAGCGTCACTCTTCTCCGCTTGTTGGTCCGCGCTGGCCGTGATTATGCTGTGTCTTAATATCTCAACATATTTTCAAATCTCTGCACAGCTTCCATCTCCCCATCCTTGTATCTCCTCTGCTTCAATAATCCTGTTGGCGTCTGCATTTCAGGCACCTAAATATATCTCTAAAAACAAGGAACTGCAGATGCTGGTTTACGAAAAATAGACACAAAGTGCTGGGGTCACTCAGTGGGTCAGGCAGCATCTCTGGAGAGCATGGATAGGTGACACATGGCATTTCGAGTTGGGGGCCTTCTTCTGTCACCTATCCATGTTACATTCCTAAAACATTAATTATCGGCACATTGGCACAGCTGGTAGTTTGAACGGGTGATCGATGGTTGGCGTGGATTGGTCGTGTGGAAGGGCCTGTTTCCATGCTGTATCTGTAAACTGAACTAAACCCTGCATTTTTCAGCAATGAAATGAAAATCAAAGCTCCAGCAGTTGCTGGACATCCGATGGAAATGCTTTCAAGCTGAAAGATTAAATTCTGTTTCTCCTTCCACACTTGCTGCCTGACCTGCTGAGTCCCTCCAGTATTTCCAGTTTTGACGTCTTTGACTGAGTTTTCAGACACTTGCCCTAACTTGCCCTAGCTTTGTGTGCTAACACTATTTCCTTGTAACACTTTCGATGTCATTGTTGATACAAAAACACAGAGGTTTATTGTTTACTGAGACCGGCAGTTTTCTTATGTTAGAGTGTCAAGGAGTATGGGTTAAAGTACCAGTCAACCATGATATGGAGACGGAAAAGGCTGCTGATGCTGCAATCTTGGGCAAAGCACAAAGTGCTGGAAGAACTCAGTGGGCCAGGCAGCATCTGTGGAAGGAATGGACAGGAGACGTTTTAGTTTGGGGCCCTTCTTCAGATTGATTTTAGTAGGGATTCTTGAGAAGAAATGTGGAAAAGTGACATTTGGGGAGAGTAGGGGGGGTGGAGAGACAAAGCCTGGCAAGTAATACAAGTAATACTCCTCCCATCCCCCAGCCTTCGGACTCCTCCTCCTGCACCCCTTTTCCTTTCTTCTCCATAGCTTCGCTATTCACATGCCCCCTCCCCCACGGGACAGGCAGCACTCCCCCCCCCCCATCAGTCTGAAGAAGGGTTTTGGCCCGAAACGTTGCCTATTTCCTTCGCTCCATAGATGCTGCTGCACCCGCTGAGTTTCTCCAGCTTTTTTTGTGTACCTTGGAGAATTTATTGTTCAGCTCGATACAATGAATCTTGGTTTATGCTCCAAGTCCTTTGTTGCAAGCAGAAGATTCTCTGTTCTCTCTGAACCACTTGCTACAGGTTCCTGCTCTTTGCTCCTTTGTTCCTCCTGTTCACTAAACCCGTTTTTGTAATGGAAGCTATTATGTTTCCAACCCTCACTTGCTGTTACAGTGCGCTGCACTATTGACGGGTGGACTCTTGTCAATGCTAACCCTGATTACATGGGATGACATTAACGATGTCCCTGAGAAGACACATGACCAGGATCTGCCCCACCTCCCCGAGCCACTGACCAGCACCAAATGTGTTGCAATTTGAACGGTCCATTGTCATCTTTCATAATGTTGTCATTTTATACAGGAAACAAAGCACTTCAGATCTCCTTCAGAAGTTAAACAGTGAATGCACAACAGAGAATAATTCTGCACCACTGTGAAACGAAACCCAACATTGTATCATGGCCAGGAATGTAAATTAAAAGCAGGGTGTTGGAATGGTGGAAGGTCAACGAGTGCACGCAGCAGCATCTGAATAATGTTCTGAAGCCTAATGCCGGGAATTGGGAATGGATTGATGAACTGAATCTCATTCCGCAATTTGGGATGGTCAAAATATAATGAGGAACTGCAGATGCTGGTTTATACCAAAGAAAGATACAAAATGCTGGAGTAACTCAGCAGGCCGGATGAGCTCCAAGCGAGCCAACGACCATCCACACTTCAGTAGAAGTTGCGATCACTGTCGTACATAGCATTGTAAGGCACCGTGCCTGTTGATGTTTGCAACGTTGATGATGAACTCAGCAGGCCAGGCAGCCCAGTGGTATGAATATTGATTTCTCTAACTTCAAGTAACCCCGGCATTCCCTCTCTCTCCATCCCTCCCCACCCAAGTCCCACCAGCTTCTCGTTTTCACCCAACAAACAGCAAACAATGGCCTCTTTCCTTTATCATTGTTACACTTTTGCATATCTTTCATTCATTGTTCTTTATCTCTCCGCATCATCGTCTATATCTTTTGTTTCCCTTATCCCTAACTAATCTGAAGAAGGGTCTCGCCCCGAAACGTCAGTCATTCCTTCTCTCCAGAGATGCTGCCTGTCCCGCTGAGTTACTCCAGCTTTCTGCGTCTATCTCTGGAAAATATGGATAGGTGACGTTTCGGATCTGAAGAAGGGTTCTGACCCTAAAAGCTGTCTTTTGAAGCCCATGCAAGACATTTATATAAAAACTCAGCAGGTCAGGCTGCATCCGTGGAAAGAGAAACTGAGAGAAAGGAGATTGGACTTTATTGCCTTCCATCACAGTGAGGAATGTGGGGAATCCACCGTGGTGGATGTTTATGTTAACTCTGACGGAGTTGTGTGTCTTGTTGCTCTTTTTTCCATATGGCCGTATGGTAATTTGCATAACACTAAACCTTAATTGGTACACGTGACAATAAATGGCCTTTGAAACCTTTGACCTTTCTGTCCTGGGCCTCCTCCACTGTCAGAGTGAGGCCACACGCAAATTCGAGGAACAGCACCTCATATTTCGCTTGGGCAGCTTACAACCCAGCGGTATGAATGTTGGTTTCTCTAACTTCAAGTAGCCCCTGCATTCCCTCTCTCTCCGCCCCACCCTCCCCCTAGTAGTTCTGCCAGTTCCACTGTTCGTATCCATATCCCCCTTCGATATCACCTACTCCACAGCCAACAAAGGACACCATTTTGTGTCTATCAACAGATAACATGTTATGTACGGGACCCTTCATCAGATCAGCAGTCCGTTACAAGACCACAGACTACAGCTGTGTAAACTATACTTCTCCCGTCTTTCCTCCATTCTGTTCTTCCAGTTTTGTTTAGTTTGGAGATACAGCACGGAAACTGGCCCTTCGGCCCACCGAGTCCATACTGACCAACGATGCCCCACACATTAACAACTATCCTACACACACTAGAGACGATTTACATTTACACCAGTGCTGCAGATCCCACAATCTCACCCTCCATGTGGAAAAGACCAAGTGATCGATTTCAGGAGGGCTGGTAAACAACATCATACTCCGCTGCATATTGATGGGGCTGCTGTGGAGAGGGTCAGCAGTGTGAAGTTCTTGGGACTTCACCTGGCAGATGACCTGACCTCTACGACCACAGCAGTGATCAAAAGAGCTCAGCAGCGGCTCCACCCTCTCCGGAGACTAAGGAAAACAGGTCTCCCTACTGTTCATCTAAGGACCTTCTACAGGGGCACCATCGAGAGTATATTGACCTACGGCATCACTTCCTGGTTTGGGAGCTGCAAGGCTTATGAGCAAAACCAACTCAATAGGATAGTGAAGACAGCCAGCAGGATCATTGGTGCCCCACTCCCTTTCCTGTTGGAGATCTATAAGAAGCGGAGCATCAGCAGAGCCATCTCCATTATCAAGGACCCCTATCATCCATCACACCACATCTTCTCCATTCTGCCATCTGGGAAGAGGTACAGGAGCATCAGCTGCAAAACCAGCAGGATGCTACACAGCTTCTTCCCACAGGCAATAAGACTGGTTAACGGACTGTGTCCCCTCCCCATATATCATACACCAACACATCTAACCTCGCCCATACTTTGACAGCTGGGCACCTGCTCAAAGCAAAGCCACTGTTCGGTCTGAATATCTGTTTTTATTTCAATTTTAGGCCTATTTTTAGATATGTTAATTTTAATTTTTTTAAAGCCATATGTATTTATTCTGTTTTTATTAACCGCACTGATGGGAACTGATCGAGAAACATTTTTTTTGTTTCATCTGTGTATGTAAGTACTCGGTTAAAATGACATTAAAGTAAATACGGAATACTGAATACCAAGCCAATGAACCTACAAACCTGTATGTCTTTGGAGAGTGGGTGGAAACTGAAAATCTTGGAGAAATCCCACGCAGGTCACGGGGAGAACGTGCAAACTCCGTACAGACAGCACCCGGAGTTCAGTTTAGTTTACTGTCACGTGTACCGAGCTACTGGGAAAAGCCATAGTCAGGATCGAACCCAGATCTCAGGCGCTGTAAGCGCTGTAAGGCAGCAACTCTACTGCTGCGTCGCCGTGCCACCCCAGATCTTCTGTCTATTACTCCTTTACTCCACACTGGAGTCTCTGACGAACCTCCATCCTGAAACCTCCCCACAGTTAGACAAAAGGAGTGGACCACACTGCCTCTACTTCCCACACCTCTGCTCACACGCCCTCTCCTGGACAGTGCAAGAACAGTCAGCACAGTGGTGCAGCTGGGGGAGACGCTACCTCATGACTAGGTGACATTTTGGATTGGGGACCGTTCTACAGAATGATTGTGGTGAGGGTGGGAGGAAGCTGCAAGAGAGGAGGGGCAGGACAAAGCTTGGCAAGTGCAGCAGGCAGTAAAGAAAGCGAATGGTATGTTAGCTTTCATTGCAAAAGGATTTGAGTATAGGAGCAGGGAGGTTCTACTGCAATTGTACAGGGTCTTGGTGAGACCACACCTGGAGTATTGCGTACAGTTTTGGTCTCCAAATCTGAGGAAGGACATTATTGCCATAGAGGGAGTGCAGAGACGGTTCACCAGACTGATTCCTGGGATGTCAGGACTGTCTTATGAAGAAAGACTGGATAGACTTGGTTTATACTCTCTAGAATTTAGAAGATTGAGAGGGGATCTTATAGAAACTTACAAAATTCTTAAGGGGTTGGACAGGCTAGATGCAGGAAGATTGTTCCCGATGTTAGGGAAGTCCAGGACAAGGGGTCACAGCTTAAGGATAAAGGGGAAATCCTTTGAAACCGAGATGAGAAGAACTTTTTTCACGCAGAGAGTGGTGAATCTCTGGAACTCTCTGCCACAGAGGGTAGTTGAGGCCAGTTCATTGGCTATATTTAAGATGGAGTTCGATGTGGCCCTTGTGGCTAAGGGGATCAGGGGGTATGGAGAGAAGGCAGGTACGGGATACTGAGTTGGATGATCAGCCATGATCATATTGAATGGCGGTGCAGGCTCGAAGGGCCGAATGGCCTACTCCTGCACTTAATTTCTATGTTTCTATGTTTCTATGATAGGTGGATACAGGTATGGAGGCATTGGAGGTATACAGGTATGGAGGTATGCAGGTATGGAGGTATACAGGTATGGAGGTATGCAGGTATGGAGGTATACAGGTATGGAGGTATGCAGGTATGGAGGTATACAGGTATGGAGGTATACAGGTATGGAGGCATTGGAGGTATACAGGTATGGAGGTATGCAGGTATGGACTGATAGTTGGACAAAGGCCAGAAATGAAAAGACAAAAAGCATAAGCTAAGGGTAGAAGAGGAGCAAATTGTGAAGTTAGAGGAAGTTAGTGGGCAATTGTATAGGGCTCTGGTGAGACCACATCTGGAGTATTGTGCACAGTTTTGGTCTCCTAATTTGAGGAAGGACATCCTTGTGATTGAGGCAGTGCAGTGTAGGTTCACGTGATTGATCCCTGGGATGGCGGGACTGTCATATGAGGAAAGGTTGAAAAGACTAGGCTTGTATTCACTGGAGTTTAGAAGGATGAGGGGATATCTTATAGAAACATATGCAATTATAAAAGGACTGGACAAGCTAGATGCAGGAAAAATGTTCCCAATGTTGGGCGAGTCCAGAACCAGGGGCCACAGTCTTAGAATAAAGGGGAGGCCATTTAAGACTGAGGTGAGAAAAAACGTTTTCACCCAGAGAGTTGTGAATTTGTGGAAGTCCCTGCCACAGAGGGCAGTGGAGGCCAAATCACTGGATGGATTCAAGAGAGAATTAGATAGAGCTCTAGGGGCTAGTGGAGTCAGGGGATATGGGGAGAAGGCAGGAACGGGGTACTGATTGTGGATGATCAGCCATGATCACATTGAATGGCGGTGCTGGCTCGAAGGGCCGAATGGCCTACTCCTGCACCTATTGCCTATAATATGGAGATGCTGTTCCTCCAGTTTGCGTGTGGCCTCGTTCTGACACTGGAGGAGGCCCAGGACAGAAACCTCTGAACCATGAGAACCTCCGTCACACCTGGAAGGACAACTGGGGTGAGACAGAGGTTCACGTGCACCTCCTCTAACACCACCTACTGCAGTCGGTGTCCCCTGTGTGGCATCCTTTACATCAGAGAGACCAAGCGTAGACTCGGCAAGGGTTTCGACAAACACTTGTGCTTGGTCCATCAAGGCCTATTGTATTTCCTACTTGCTAACCATTTGAACTCCCCTTCCAATTCCCATTTTGACCTTTCTGTCCTGGGTCTCCTTCATTGCCGCAGTGACTGGAGAAACAGTTTAATTAGTTCTTGATTAATACAGGTTATGGGGAGAAGGCAGGAGAATGGGGTTCGGAGGGAGAGATAGATCAGCCATGATTGAATGGTGGAGTAGACTTGATGGGCCGAGTGGCCTAATTCTGCTCCTATCACTGATGATCTTATGAACACCTCTTATTCCACTTGGGTAGCTTGCGGCCCAACAGCATGAATATTGAATTCTCCAATTTTAGGTAACAAACCCCCTTCTCTTCCCCTCCCCTTTTTTACCCCTTCTCTTCCTTGTTCTCCACTTCCTCCCCTTCCCCCTCCATGTCCCATTCCACCGACATTCCATCCTCTGACATTACAAGTCACATATACGATGTATATATCACTTGCCACTATTCTTTCAGCTTCCCCGCACTGAACAAGTGTCCCAACTCAAAACATCACCTATTCATGTTCTCTCGAGACGCTGCCTGACCCATTGAGTTACTCCAGCACTTTGTTTAAGAAGGAACTGCAGATGCTGGAAAATCGAAGGTAGACAAAAATGCTGGAGAAACTCAGCAGGTGCAGCAGCATCTATGGAGCGAAGGAAATAGGCAACGTTTCGTCCCGAAACGTTGCCTAGTTCCTTCGCTCCATAGATGCTGCTGCACCCGCTGAGTTTCTCCAGCATTTTTGTCTACTCCGGCACTTTGTCTTGCCTTGTAACTAATCATCTATAGTTCCTTGAATCGCCATTAAAATGGTATGATCTTGTGCTGGGTGCTGCAGCTACTCATTGTATTTTGAAGTTGGGGTATAGTGTCCAGTTTTAGTCAGTCTGCTGCAGGAAAAATGTTGTTAATCTGGAAAGAGTGCAGAGAAGACATACGAGGATTTTGCCAGGACTCGAGGGCCTGAATTAAAGGGAACGGTTTTACATAGAAACATAGAAAACAGGTGCAGGAGTAGGCCATTCGGCCCTTCGAGCCTGCACCGCCATTCAATATGATCATGGCTGATCATCCAACTCAGTATCCTGTGCCTTCTCTCCATACCCCCTGATCCCTTTAGCCACAAGGGCCACATCTAACTCCCTCTTAAATATAGCCAATGAACTGGCCTCAACTACCTTCTGTGGCAGAGAATTCCAGAGATTCACCACTCTCTGTGTGAAAAATGTTTTTTCTCATCTCGGTCCTAAAAGATTTCCCCCTTATCCTTAAACTGTGACCCCTTGTTCTGGACTTCCCCAACATCGGGAACAATCTTCCTGCATCTAGCTTGTCCAACCCATTAAGAATTTTGTAAGTTTCTATAAGATCCCCCCTCAATCTTACAGGCTGGGACTTTAATCCTTGGAGCGGAGGGGGATGAGGGGTGATCTTAGAGAAGTATATACGATCATGAGAAGAATTGGTAATGTGAATGCCCAGAGTATTTTACCCAGAATAGGGGAATCAAGAACCAGAGGACATATTGTAGGTTTAAGGTGAGAGGAGAAAGATTTAATAGGACCTGAGGGGTAACATTTTCACACAGAGGATGGTGGATACATGGAACCTGCTGCCAGAGGAGGTACAGTAGTTGAGGCAGGTACTATAACAACATTTAAAAGACACCTCGATAGGTACATCCGTAGGAAATGTTTAGAGGGATTTGGGCCAAACGCGGGGAGGTGGGACTGGTGTAGATGGGGCATCTTGGTCGACAAGGGGCAGGTTGGGCCAAAGGGTCTGTTTCCATGCTATATGACTCTATGACAAAGGGTCTGTTTCCATGCTATATGACTCTATGGCTCTAAGTTGATTGGATCGAAGGCCACTAATCCAAATTAGGCAACGACACAATATGGATGTTATCTTACAAGAAAGTGTGTGGTAGCATGGACATCGTATATGGTCATCATTATGAACAATTGGGCAGCACGGTGGCGCAGCGATAGAGCTACTGCATTACAGCTCCAGAGACCCAGGTTCGATCCTGTCTACGGGTGCTGTCTGTACTGAGTTTGTACCTGCGTGGGTTTTCTCTGAGATCTCCGATTTCCTCCCACACTCCAAAGACGTACAAAATGTCCCAAAGACGTACAGGTTTGTAGGTTAATTGGCTTGGTCTGTGTAAATTGTTCCTAGTGTGTGTAGGGTAGTGTTAGTGTGTGGGGATCACTGGTCGGTGCGGACTCGGTGGGCTGAAGGGCCTGTTTCCGCGCTGTATCTCTAAACTAAACTAATCTGGTGGCAAATGAGGTTGATTCCGTTGAAGGAACACCTGGCAGACTGTGGGTGCAGGAGCAGGCAGTGACATTTCAACAAGACGGGAGCAATGTGTAATACCCTCCCGAAACAAGCCATCGGTCTCATTGAAACCAATGAGTCAGAAATGATCAGTGTAGAGCAAGTCTACAGTGTAGAGCAAGTCTACACTGAGGCCAGTTGGCAGATGCTTGTTTAAGATAATGTACTCAAATTCTCTTGCAATGAAGGTTAACACACCAGATTGTATCTATGTATAACATATCAGATCAGATCATAGGATAACATGTAAAAATGCAGATGCTGGTTCACAAACACAAACATAAAATTGTACAGGGCCTTGGTGAGACCACACCTGGAGTATTGCATACAGTTTTGGTCTCCTAATCTGAGGAAAGACATTCTTGCCATAGAGGGAGTACAGAGAAGGTTCACCAGACTGACTCCTGGGATGGCAGGACTTTCATATGAAGAAACATTGGATAGACTTGGCTTGTACTCGCTAGATTTTAGAAGATTGAGGGGGGATCTTATAGAAACTTACAAAATTCTTAAGGGGTTGGACAGGCTAGATGCAGGAAGATTGTTCTCGATGTTGGGGAAGTCCAGAACTAGGGGTCACAGTTTAAGGATAAGAGGGAAGTCTTTTAGGACTGAGATGAGAAAATCATTTTTTACACAGAGAGTGGTGAATCTGTGGAATTCTCTGCCACAGAAGGTAGTTGAGGCCAGTTCATTGGCTATATTTAAGAGGGAGTTAGATGTGGCCCTTGTGGCTAAAGGGATCAGGGGGTATGGAGAGAAGGCAGGGATGGGATACTGAGTTGGATGATCAGCCATGATCATATCGAATGGCGGTGCAGGCTCGAAGGGCCGAATGGCCTACTCCTGCACCTATTTTCTATGTTTCTATAAAATTCTGGAGTCTTATTGTTGATTAGTACGGGTGTCAGTGGTTAATGGGGAGAAGGCAGGAGAATGGGGTTAGGAGGGAGAGATAGATCATGATTGAATGGCGGAGTGCACTTGATGGGCTGAATGGTCTAATTCTGCTCCTATCACATGATTACAGTCGAGCCTCACAGTGTACAGATACAGGTGAGGCATGCACACAAAATACTAGAGTAACTCAGCAGGGCAGGCAGCATCTCTGGAGAGAAGGAATGGGTGATGTTTCAGGTCGAGACCCTTCTTCAGACTGATGTCAGGGGAGGGGCGGTTCATAGATAAGGAAGTGTAAGGTGTGAAAACAGGACAAAGGGAATGGAGATCAAGAAACATGTAGAATAGATCATTGTGTTTAAGAAGGAACTGCAGCTGCTGGAAAATCGAAGCTAGCTGCACCCGCTGAGTTTCTCCAGCATTTTTGTGTACCTTACAATAGATCATTGTTAGCTGGGAGAAGGTAAAAACAAAGTGTCGCAACATTATTTTTGTCGCCGCTGGATTTTAAAATGTTCAACATCTTTTGGCGACACTGATATGACGCTGGCAGTCGCCGAAAAAATCGCTAAGTGGGACAGGCCCTTTTTCAGGCTGGACGGAGAACTGGGAAGGGGGAGGGGATGGAGTGAGAGGGAAAGCAAGGTTTACTTGGAGTTAGAGAAGTCAATGTTCAGGTGAGGCAACATTCACTTGTACAACAACCACAGGTCATCATTCAGTTGCAACAGAAGCAATGTTGAAGGAAGGCCTGACCGGGCAGGCCCCCATGTGGTCACATCAGGAATGGCAGCCTAACTGATGCATCTCTGCTCTTGTCAAAGAGTGATTGATAGCATCAACTCAAGGCTTCACACTGAGGTCAGCCTGCTGCCCTTCTCAATAGTTAGTCCTGCAACAACATTCATAAAAAGGAAAGGTTATATTGACTAAGTGTGCTTGCCCATACGGAGTTTGCACGTTCTCCCACACTCCAAAGACATACAATTGGCTTGGTATAAATGTAAAATTGTCCCTAGTGTGTGTAGGACAGTATTAGTGTGCAGGGTCCGTTGGATGATATGTACTCGGTGGGCTGAAAGGCCTGTTTCCGTGCTGTATCTCTAAACTAATCTAAACTTTCTGGTTTTCATTTACATTAGGCCCATCCTGTGTGGAAAATTCGCTGAAATATTTCTGTCATCGCAGCTGGGAACTCAGAAAGTTGGAAAACTTTCACGACAGAACAGAATCAGAAATAAGACGTGTAGTAATAACCAAAATTTGCCCACATAGGAATTAGAAGTGGGTGATATTCAATGTTGATATTCAAATTGATGATGGCCCTTGATAATGTAAGTCACAAGCAAATGTTTCCACTGGCCGAGGGTGTTGGCAGTGAGGAGGGGAGACGATGAGGCTTAAACATAGAAACATAGAAACATAGAAAATAGGTGCAGGAGTAGGCCATTCGGCCCTTCGAGCCTGCACCACCATTCAATATGATCATGGCTGATCATCCAACTCAGTATCCCGTACCTGCCTTCTCTCCATACCCCTCTGATCCCCTTAGTCACAAGGGCCACATCTAACTCCCTTTTAAATATAGCCAATGAACTGGCCTCGACTACCTTCTGCGGCAGAGAGTTCCAGAGATTCACCACTCTCTGTGTGAAAAAAGTTCTTCTCATCTCGGTTTTAAAGGATTTCCCCCTTATCCTTAAGCTGTGACCCCTTGTCCTGGACTTCCCCAACATCGGGAGCAATCTTCCTGTATCTAGCCTGTCCAACCCCTTAAGAATTTTGTAAGTTTCTATAAGATCCCCCCTCAATCTTCTGAATTCCAGCGTGTACAAGCCGAGTCTATCCAGTCTTTCTCCATATGAAAGTCCTGCCATCCCAGGAATCAGTCTGGTGAACCTTCTCTGTACTCCCTCTATGGCAAGAATGTCTTTCCTCAGATTAGGAGACCAAAACTGTACGCAATACTCCAGGTGTGGTCTCACCAAGACCCTGTACGACTGCAGTAGAACCTCCCTGCTCTTATACTCAAATCCTTTTCCTATAAAGTAGTTGGCAAAGTTAAAGCAGAGTAGATGAAGACCCTTCCTTCATACATCCCACACTCCAAGTCACTCTGCTCCTTCCCCCTCCCATCCCAACGACATTTAAAAGACATTTGGATAGGTACATGTATAGGAGTGGTTTAGAGGGATATGGGCCAAACGCAGGCTGGTGGGACTAGTGTAGGTGGGGCATGGGCAAGTTGGGCCTGTTTCCATGATGTATCACTTCATTTCTCTTTGATTCCCCCCCTCTCTCCCCTCCTCCCCTTCCACCCATACCCCTCCCTCTGGAATTACATTTGACCTTCTCCTCTGTTCTCCTTATCTGACACCTTTTATCTCCATTTCACCTCCAGCGTTTAGTCCCTTACTCAACCCGGCTGCTAATCACTCCCCTCTCCGCTCTCCCTCCTTCACCTGTATCCACCTATCACTTGCCAGGCACTGTCCTACCCCCACCTCTCTTTCAGCTTTCTCTCCCCGACTACTATCAGTCTGAAGAAGGATCCCGACCCAAAATGTCACCTGTCCATTCCTTCCGCAGATGCTGGCCGACCAGCTGTGTTCTTCCAGCACTTCTTGTTCTGCTCATGGTTGAGACGAGATGGCTTATGCAGTGAGTCATTTTGACCTGGAACACAATGCTGGATGCAGGAGCCTCTAAAATCAAATCTCTGCTCAAGCAGGAAACATTTGCATAGCACTAACAGAGCCCGAAGAAGCGTTCTAACCCGAAACGTCACCCATCATTTTTTCCAGAGATGCTACCTAACCCACTGAGTCCATCAGCATCTGCCGTAAGATGCTGCAGATGTTCTATCATTCGGTGGTAGCCAGCGACATCTTCTTCACTGCCGTGTGCAGGGGCAGCAGGGCGAAGGCGTCAATAGAATCAACAAACTCATCAGGAAGGCTGGCTCCATCCTGGAGGCAGAGTTGGAGTTGGATTCATGGGAGGTTGGTCTTGGAGGGGAGGATGCTCCTCAAACTGCATCTTGAGCATCCTGGACAATACAGCTCACCCCCTCCATGACACACAGGTCAACCTGAGGAGCACCTTCAGCAACAGACTGGTTCCACCAAGATACAGCACAGAACGCCACAGGAGATCCTTCTTCCATGTGGCTATCAAACTGTACAACTCCTCCCCCTTCTGTCGTGGGGTAGACTGAGACGGACTCCAGCCCCCACCACACCCCCCCCCCCCCCCATCCGAAGATTTGCACAAGGAGGACACACTATAACTTCCACAGGTGCACAGTAGAGAGCATGCTGACCGGTTGCATCGTGGCTTGGTTGGGCAACTTGAGCGCCCAGCAGCGGAAAAAACTACAAAAAGTAGTAAACACTGCCCAGTCCATCATCAGTTTTGACCTCCCTACCATCGAGGGGATCTATCGCAGTCGCTGCCTCAAAAAGGCTGGCAGTATCATCAAGGACCAACACCATCCTGGCCGCACACTCATCTCCCCGCTATCTTCAGGTAGAAGGTACAGGAGCCTGAAATCTACAAAAATCAGGTTCAGGAATAGCTACTTCCCCACAGCCATCAGGCTATTAAACACAACTCAAACAAAACTCTGACCATTAATAGCCCATTGCACTTTATCTGCTTATCTATTTATCTATTTATTTATTTATTTATTTATCTATTTATTTATTTATTTATGTGTGTTTAGTGTTCTGATAAACGACTCCTGGAGTTTTCAACAATACTTTATTCGAAAGTTTAAGTTGCAGCATACAGGTTTAACAGACACGTTTGGCCACAACGGTGGTCAGCACTGAACTAATGCGCGCAGGGGAAAAACCGCGCGGAAAACCACAGCCCCTCCCGAGTCACGTGACCGCGGCTACCGAACGCTGGGTTCCATATCTGCGTGCGCTAGCAGGCGCCGCTACATGTGTATATATAAATATTCAATGGTTTATGGACACACTGATCTGTTCTGTATTCATGCCTACTATATTCTGTTGTGCTGAAGCAAAGCAAGAATTTCATTGTATTATCTGGGACACATGACAATAAGAATATTGAATCTTGAATCCCCAATCCTTTCCACTCATCATTTTAATTGTTCCATGTATTTTGTGTTTTTATGTGTTTTATGACTGTTGGTAGATTAAGTCCCATCCCTGGGATAAATAAAGTCCTATTGTACCATGCCGTATCGTACTCCAGCACTTAGTGTCTACATTTGCAGAGCTGTGAGGAATAGAGGGGAGAGGGACCAGGAATGGGCTCCTCCTCACCTCTGTTTCGTGAGTCTTTTACCCAGAGTGGAGCAATCAGGAATTGTTATGTTTTAGATGAGAAGGGAAAGATTTAATAGGAACCCGACGGACAACATTTTTCACTGAGTGTACGGAACGAGCTGCCAGAGGAGATAGTTGAGGCAAGTATTACAATGACATTTAAAAGATATTCAGGCAGGTACATGAATAGGAAAGATTTAGAGGATCATGGGCCAAAAGTGGGCACGGTGGCGCAGCGGTAGAGTTGCTGCCTCACGGCGCTTGCGGCGACGGAGACCCGGGTTCGTTCCCGACTACGGGTGCTGTCTGTACGGAGTTTGTACGTTCTCCCCGTGACCTGCGTGGGTTTACTCCGAGATCTTGGGTTTCCTCCCACACTCCAGAGGCGGACAGGTTTGTAGGTTAATTGGCTTGGTAAATATTTAAATTGTCAATAGACAATAGGTGCAGGAGTAGGCCATTTGGCCCTTCGAGCCAGCACCGCCATTCAATGTGATCATGGCTGATCATCCCCAATCAGTACCCCGTTCCTGCCTTCTCCCCATATCCCGTGACTACGCTATCTTTAAGAGCCTTATCTAGCTCTCTCTTGAAAGCACCCAGAGAACCTGCCTCTACCGCCCTCTGAGGCAGGGAGACTTGTCCCCAGTGTGTGTAGGATAGTGTTAATGTGCGGGGAACACTGGTCAGCGCAGACTCGTTGGGCCGAAGGCCCTGTTTCCGCGCTGTGTGTCTAAACTAAACTGAACTAAACTAAATGGGACTGGCATAGATGGGGCAACTTAGTCAGAATGGATGAACTGGGCTACAAGTCATGGTTCTGAACTGTGTGACTCTTGACTTGATGATTCTGTGACTAAAAAGGTAAATGTGATCTGGAAAGTAGGATTCACTGGTTCTGCCTTATACCTAACCGGTAAAATCACTTGGAAACCATTAGCCTGAACCAGTGAGAAAAAACACATTCTCCAGTTGTGGAGGAGTTTCTTACATGGAAAGTCAATGCCGTTCAATGAAAATGGGCTTTTCTGAGGTAAAACTTGCTTGAATTCTGATGAATAATCAAGTGGCTCGTGCACAATTCAATTAAGAAGGAGAAAATATATATCTTTTTCCTGTGGCGTAATACCCAATGACTAACCGTCACCGCGGAATCTATGTTTCACTGGTGTCGAAGAGACGATCGAAGTAAAGACGTCGGGTTTACAAACTGATCTGTGATAAACAGGAAGTGTGAGGAGTTCGAGTGGTTTACAGTCAACTGATTCGGGGGGAGATTACGGGATATTTTTAGCAACGTTCACTTCCTCAATTCACCAAACTGTTTTGTGCAGTCACGAGGCAAGCAATCACATCGAACCCAATGAAGAGGAACAAGGGAACGTTCCCATGATGAAACGCCTGCCCCAACTCAACTCCCCGCCCACTTCTGATTCCCACTCATACGTTCATAGGTATTTGGAGTAGAATTAGGCCATTCGGCCCATCAAGTCTATTCCACCATTCAATCATGGCCTGATCTATCTTTCCCTCTCAACCCCATTCTCCTGCCTTCTCTGACACCCATACTAATGAAGAATATGTCAATCTTCACCTTAAAAATATCCATTGACTTGGATGAATCCCACAGATTCACCACCCTCTGACTGAAGGGCCTGTTTCCACACTGTAGCATTCGATATGACTCTATGAAGAGATCACTGTGCCCGCTGAGAAAGAATGGGTGACGTTTGGGTGGGGACCCTTCTTTAGTGTCCAAAGATGAGCCCCAACCCAAAACGTCACCCACCCTTTTCCTCCAGAGATGCCGCGGGACCTGCTGAGCTATTCCAGTACTTTGTGTCTGTCTCTGACTCTGAGAGAAAGCAAGTCTTCCTAGCTGTGGAATTTTCCATCTGCATTTCAAGCTTCAGTTGTCCTGTGTCTTTCACTTTTCCAGTCTGGGATTAAACTTGTTTCCTGCACCAAATGAGTCCCATAAACAGGGGCAGAATAGTGGAGCAGCAGGTAGTGCCGCTGCTAGACAATCCTGTCCTTGGATGAAGCCTGTGTGTAGTTTATATGTTCTCTCTGTGACCTTGTGGGTTTTCTCCGGGTGCTCCGGTTTCCTCCCACATCCCAAAGGTGTGTGGGTTTGTAGGTTATTTGGCCTCTTGTGTGTTCAGATAGTTAAAGGAGTGAGATGGGGATGACACTGGGCAATCTAAGGCTGAGTGGAGAGCGGATTTCCTGGGACGTGTGTTTGTGTCAACTACGCCCATATCCCCGGTGTGGGACTTGACGGGGAGAATAGTTTGTGTTCATTCAAGGGATGTGGTGTTTGCAGGCTGGGCCAGCGATTAATTGCCAATCCCTAAAGCCCTTGAGAAGTGGGTGGTAAGCTGCCTTCTCGAGGAGTGGATGTACCCTTACAGTGGTGTCAGGGGAGTGGGAGGTCTAGGACTTTGACCCAGCGTCCGTGAATGTACGCCGATATCTCGGAGGTAGTTGTGGTATGTCGAAAGGAACTGCAGATGCTGGTTTGAACTGGAGCAAGACACAAAAAGCTGGAGTAACTCAACGAGTCAGACAGCATCTCTGGAGAAAAGGAATAGGTGACGTTTTGGGTTGAGACCCACTGAGGTACTATAATGACATTTTAAAGACAATTTAGATCAGCCATGATTGAATGGTGGAGTAGACTTGATGGGCCTAAATGCCTAATTCTGCTCCTATCGCTTATGAAACATAGAAACATAGAAACATAGACAATAGGTGCAGGAGTAGGCCATTCAGCCCTTCGAGCCAGCACCGCCATTCAATGTGATCATGGCTGATCATCCCCAATCAGTACCCCGTTCCTGCCTTCTCCCCATATCCCTTGACTCTGCTATCTTTCAGAGCTCGATCTGACTCTCTCTTGAAAGCATCCAGAGAATTAGACAATAGACGATAGGTGCAGGGGTAGGCCATTTGGCCCTTCGAGCCAGCACCACCATTCAATGTGATCAGGGCTGATCATCCCCAATCAGTACTCCGTTCCTGCCTTCTCCCCATATCCACTGACTCCGCTATTTTTAAGAGCCCTATCTAGCTCTCTCTTGAAAGCATCCAGAGAACCTGCCTCCACCGCCCTCAGAGGCAGAGAATTCTACAGACTCGCCACTCTCTGTGAGTGCACCACTCTCAGTGCAATCATATATATTGTATAAATCGCGGGATGTGGGGATTGTTGGCAAGTATGATGTTTAATTGACCAGTGACCACAGGAACAGCAGGGTAGCCCTCGGTGTGACAGCTCCCACTGTAACAAACACAAACACAAACACTGACACCATGGAACAACTGTCCCACCTGACCTGGGCTGGAAGTCCCAGCGCAGTCTATCTACTCCGGGGAGTCATACGCTCAAAAGTGATAGGAGAAGATTTAGGCCATTCGGCCCATCAAGTCTATTCCATCATTCAATCATGGCTGGTCTATCTCTCCCTCCTAACCCCATTCTCCTTCCCCCCATAACCCCAACACCCGTATTAATCAAATTCTCACGCAGAGTAATCAACTGGTGTTGCTGACGTATTCATTTTAATTAACTTTCATGCATTCATTTTGAGAATTAAATCCCACACTGCAGAGTAATTACACAAGACTCTGTGTTTCCTGAAACGTTTTCCTGGCCAAACTGAGGCGAACGGGCTGAAAGGTTCTCATTTCATGCAGATAGGCACAAAATGCTGGAGAAACTCAGTCTGAAGAAGGGTCTCGATCCGAAACGTCACCCATTCCTTCTCCCCAGAGATGCTGCCTGTCTCGCTGAGTTACTCCAGCACGTTGGATCTATCTTCGGTTTAAACCAAACCAGCATCTGCAGTTCCTTCCTACACACTTCTGATTTCATGTGGTCGGTCTGGCCCATGTGAAGAGTGTGTGTTTGGTTTTGTCTAACACCTTGCCCTTAACGCAGGAAACGCTGCAACTCGTTGCAGGCCACGAGGTCGCATGTTGGTCAGACCCACTGGTCTCTCGGAGGCGGGAGGGGGAAGATTAACTGTCCCGGCTCCAGGGCCGAGTGAAGACCTCTGCTTCAGAGGGACGACAGGTGCCCTGGTTGAAGTAATCACCGTTCCCTTGGGGTTTGGAGCTAATGCAAGTGGAATTTCTCCCGCTGGGGGAGTCTAGACACAGGGACAATCATCTCAGGAAGGGGTTAGAGAGTCGAGGAGAGAATACTTTTCGAGTTTTAGTTACAGAGATACAGCACGGAAACAGGGCCTTCACACTAGTTCTATGCTATCCCACTTTCTCATCTACCCCCACACACAGCAATTTACGGAGGCCAGTTAACCTACAAACCCGCACCTTGTTGGGATGTGGGAGGAAACCAGAGCACCAGGAGGAAGCCCACACCTTCATAGGTAGAACATGCAAACTCCACACAGACAGTACACAAGGTCAGGATCGAACCGGGTCTCTGGCGCTGTGAGGCAGCAGCTCGACTGATAGTGCCGCTGTGTCACTGTTATAACTGGCAGAGAGACAGAGTCCTTCAGCACAGAAACAGGCCCTCGGGCCCATGACAATAGGGAGAGACAATAGGTACAGGAGTAGGCCATTCGGCCCTTCGAGCCAGCACCGCCATTCAATGTGATCATGGCTGATCATCCAGAATCCAAGATAACCATCTAAGCTGGATCTTTGGAACAGGCAATAATGAAACCGGACATGATTTTATTGAATGATAGGGCAGACTAGTTGGGCCGAATGGCCCACTCCTGCATCTGCCTGTCTCTTGTGAACAACTGTGGAATCCAGGCCCAGGTTTCATCTTTAGGGACAGATTTGCCGTCCTTAGATCCACGTGAGGAGTATTCAAGTGGAGCGATAGAATAAACTATATAGAAATGGACAGCACAGCAAGGCTGAGGATCTCTGGCAGTCCATGGGCATTGTTCATTCCCAATCAGTACCCCGTTCCTGCCTTCTCCCCATATCCCCCGACTCCGCTACTTTTAAGAGCCCTATCTAGCTCCCTCTTGAAAGCATCCAGAGAACCTGCCCTCTGAGGCAGAGAATTCCACAGACTCACAACTCTCTGTGAGAAAAAGGTGTTTCCTCGTCTCCGCTCTAAATGGCTTCCTCCTTATTCTTAAACTGTGGCCCCCGGTTCTGGACTCCCCCAACATCGGGAACATGTTTCCTGCCTCTAGCGTGTCCAAGCCCTTAATAATCTTATATGTTTCAATGCGACCCTCTCATCCTTGTAAACTCCAGGGTGTACAAGCCCAGCTGCTCCATTCTCTCAGCATATGACAGTCCCGCCATCCCGGGAATTAACCTTGTAAACCTATGCTGCACTCCCTCAATTACAATCTGTGATAAACCAGCTTCTGCGACGCCTTGTTTCCACGTTAGATTTGGGATCAGTGAAGTAAGGCGAGGTGAGCGACCATTTGTGCTAAATGGCCTCATTTTTGTGCAGGGAGGAACTGCAAGATGTTGGTTTATATCAAAGATAGACACAAAACGCTGGAGTAACCCAGGCAGCATCTCTGGAGATAGGAGTGATGACGCCGTGTGACCCGCTGAACCTCCTGTGTCTATCGCCAGCCTTGTTGTTGTGTTGTGACATTTATGTAATGGCCCATAACTCCGTTACAGTTACTATTACGTGGCGTCACGGGCGGTTTGCGTCAGCCACTTTGACACTTTCCACCCGCGGAAGGAAACTACGAGCAGGAGAAAGCCCTGGCAGCAGCTGTGTGTGTGTTTGTACCAACCAACAGTGTTCACAGTTCACAGCCCGCCAGCCCTCGCTGCTTCCCCCACGGTGGAAAGAACGACTGACTCTGACGACTGCAATATAAACCGTGCGGGCGTGATCTCCTCACTTCAGTCGCATTTGCAACCTCGCTCTGTCTGTTCGTGGGGTCTAGTATCAATGAAAGCCAACTGGAAATTGGGGCAGTACTGTGTCGTTCAAGGTATGTTGAATTACTCAAGCATTTTATAGGTGAAACTTTCAGCACTTTAAGGTGTGTAAACTGCTGATAGACGCAAAAAAGCTGGAGTCACCAGCCGTTAGACAGGTACATGGATAGGACAGGTTTAGGGGGATATGGACCAAACGCAGGCAGGTGGGACTGGTGTAGCTGGGACATGTTGGCCGGTGTGGGCAAGTTGGACCTGTTTCCACATCTATATCACTCTGTGATTCTATAACTCAGCGGGACAGGCAGCGTCTCTGGAGAGAAGGAATGGGTGACGTTTTGGGTCGAGACCCTTCATCAGACTGATGAAGATTAGTACAATACAATGCAATACGGTTGTAATCGTACGGGTCTGATGAAGGGTCTTGACCCGAAACATCACCTATTCCTTCGCTCCATAGATGCTGCCTCACCCGCTGAGTTTCTCCAGCATTTTTGTCCATCTAAGATTAGTACGGATGTCAGGGGTTATGGGGAGAAGGCAGGAGAATGGGGTTAGGAGGGTGAGATAGATCAGCCATGATTGGACTTGATGGGCCGAATGGTCTAATTCTGCTGCTGTCGCTTGGTATGGAAGATTTGGCCTGGCTGGGTGGGTTGATGTGAATGTGTTTGATGTGGATGTCATGTTATGCCTCACATTGTGCTGCTGATGTAACGGGTCCTTCCTCCTCTCCCTGTCAGACAATGTGTGGTGCAGCCGCCCTCTGCTCCAGCCCTCGCCACCGATCTACCCACGACCCCAGCACCCCGCTCCCCGGGGCAGGAGCTCCCACATCTTCTCCAAGTCCAAAGAGAGCCGGCCCTACCTGAAGTTTCAGCAGTTCAAGGTCAGTAACCGTGATGCTTCTGATCTGCCTCTCTCCGATAGCAAAACGCGGGGGGGTTCCGATGTTACCAGCAACTGGTCTGAAGAAGGGTCTCAACCTGAAACGCCACCTATTCTCTCCAGAGATACTGCCTAACCTTCAGCTTAAGAACCTCCATCAGAAGATAGACACAAAGAGTTGGAGCAACTCAGCGGGACAGGCAGCATCTCTGGAGAGAAGGAAGGGGTGACATCTCAGGTCAAGACCCTTCTTTAGACTGAAAGTCACGGGAAAGAGAAACAAGAGATATAGACGATGATGTAGAGAAATATAGAACGATGAATGTCCCGCGGAGTTACTCCAGCTTTTTGTATCTATCTTTGGTTTAAATCGGCATCTGCAGTTCCTTCCTGCACCTTCATCAGGTTAGGAGGTGTGAGTCATGCGTGCATCTATCCTCAGTGGGCCTTGCTATAGACCTGGTGTCGGGCACCAGCTGTTACCATGAACAACCCACACAGGGTGAATGCAGTTACACATCCATGACCTTCCCCACTGCCCACTCACCGTCCCGCCTTCATGATTGCCCTGCTATCCACGGCTCTCACTGTGGGTGGTTCAATGTCTAGTCAAATAACCTCGCTGACATTTACCTGGCCACGCCACAGACATCGGTGTAAAAATGGAACAACAAAGTTCAGCTCGGTAACAGTTTCTGTAGATAGTTGCGGGAACAGATATTCTTTTAATCAACAAACACCAACTAAACTATGAACTGGTGTTCAAGAGCCTGATGGTTGTTGGGAAGAAGCTACTCTTTGTAGCTTTGTCAACGCCCTTTATGTGGTGACTCTTTGCATACCTGTTGTCTGCAAGCATAGAATTTCACCCTATCTTGTCGCCTGTGGCAATAGAGTATTCATTCATTCATTCATTCTTGAACCTGGAGGTCACGGTTATCAGACACGTCTCCTGTATCAAGATGGCAGGAGTGGAGTGAGAGTGTGTCTGGCACGGGGTGGGTCCTTGATGATGCTGGCTGCCATTTTGAAGCAGCGAGCCATTTGAACAGGCGGCCTTGGTCACATAGGAGAGTAGGACATTGGGTAGGACAGAGCTCTAAAGGGCCTGTGCCACTTGGCCATCAATTGCACGTCACGCAGAGGCACGCGAAGGTTTTGTACATCACAAAATCCTGGGACGCCGCGCGTCACTGCCTATGAAATCGTGCACCATGCACGTATCGTGATGCGTAAATGATGACGCTTAAAAGTCTGTATTGACGGTCACAGAGGAATGGGAATATATGGGTGGCACGGTGGCGCAGCGGTAGAGTTCTCGCCTTATAGCACTTGCAGTGCCAGAGACCCGGGTTTGATCCTGACCTCGGTTGCTGTCTGTACTGAGTTTGTACATTCTCCCTGTGACCGCGTCGGTTTTCTCCTAGATCTTCGGTTTCCTCCCGCACTCCAAAGACGTACAGGTTTGTAGGTTAGTTGGCTTGGTGTAGGTGTAAATTGTCCCGTGTGTGTGTGTGTAGGGTAGTGTAAATGTGTGGGGATCGCTGGTCAGTGCGGACACGGTGGGCCGAAGGGCCTGTTTCCGCGCGGTATCACTAAACTAAACTGGGTGGTTGTTGCTTGCGTTGTGCACGGGCGTAACACACGTGTCGTTGCCCGTTACAGGCCAGAGCTCTCGACAGGACGGGAGAGCCGCAGAGTTTGATGACCCTCGGACCCAAGTCTCCGCTGGACTCGGAGAGCGTGGCGCTGGGAATCCTGAAGGAGATGGCGGTGAAGTGGTTCGCGGAGACGCAGGCCGAGCTTCTCCTGCATACCGGCCGCTTGCCCGAATGGTTTCACGGCTTTGTCCTGAGGAAGTAAGTCATCGGGGAGCAGAGCGCCACAGTGATGGACTGCTGGCGGCTATACAACACCCTCTGTTATAGAAACATAGAAAATAGGTCCAGGAGTCGGCCATTCGAGCCAGCATCACCATCCAATATAGTCATGGCTGATCATCCAAAATCAGTACCCCGTTCCTGCTTTTCCCCCATATCCCTTGATTCCCTTAGAGCTAAATCTTTCTTGAAAACATCCAGTGAATTGGCCTCCACTGGCTTTTGTGGCAGAGAATTCCACAGATTCACAACTCTGAGTGAAAATGTTTTTCCTCATCTCAATCCTAAATAGCCTACCCCTTATTCTTAAACTGTGACTCCTGGTTCTGGACTCCCCCAACATGGGGAACATTTTTCCTGCATCTAGCGTGTCCAATCCCTTAAGAAGCTTATGTGTTTCTATAAGATTCCCTCTCATCCTTCTAAATTCCAGTGAATACAAGCCCAGCCGCTCCATTCTCTCAGCATATGTCAGTCCCGACATCCCGGGAATTAACCTGGTGAACCTACACTGCACTCCCTCAATAGCAAGAATGTCCTGTCTCAAATCAGGAGACCAAAATTTCACACAATTAGGTCATAAGTGGTAGGTGTAGAATTAGGCCATTTGGCCCATCGAGTCTACTCAGCCACTCAACCATGGCTGATCTCTGCCTCCTAATCCCATTTTCATGCCTTCTCCCAATAATCCTTGACACCCGTTCTGATCAAGAACTTTGTTATCTCTGCCTTAAAAATATCCACTGCCTTGGCCTCCACAGCCCTCTGTGACAATGAGTTCCACAGATTAACTACCCTCTGACTAAAGAAGTTCCTCCTCACCTCCTTTCTAAAAGAGCGCCCTTTAATTCTGAATTTGTACCTCAGCTGCACTAGTGATGTTGACCAGCAAGGTCAGCTGTACTAACCGCTGCTCTTCTCATCCACCAGGGAAGCGGAGAAACTGCTGCAGAATAAAGGCCTTGGCCACTTCCTCATCCGCCTGAGTGACAGAGCGACTGGCTACATATTGTCCTACAGGTGGGTACATTGATGAATGGGACCCACACTCCAGGTGTACACAGTAACGCCCATCTCCAGAGGGGATGGATGAAGGAGGGAATGAACGAGAGAATGAAGGAGGGAATGAAGGAGGGAATGAAGGAATGGATGAAGGGATGAATGAAGGAATGAATGAAGGAATGAATGAAGGGATGAATGAAGGGATGAATGAAGGCATGTATGAAGGTATGAATGAAGGTATGAATGAAGGTATGAATGAAGGTATGAATGAAGGCATGAATGAAGGAATGAATGAAGGCATGAATGACGTATGAATGAAGGAATGAATGAAGGCATGTATGAAGGTATGAATGAAGGAGGGAATGAAGGAGGGAATGAAGGTATGAATGAAGGTATGATTAAATGAAGGAATGAAGTCTGAGTTATTGACAGAAAATACTCTCTACTCTTGCAGTAGAAAATACTGGAAACAGGGTGGTGGGAAAATGCAAAGAGCTGCCAGAGGAGGCAGTTGAGGCAGATATTATAAAAGACACTTGGACAAGTAATGGATAGGAAATATTTCGGGGGATATGGGCCAAACATGGTGAAGATGAGGCTTTAAAAAAAAAATTCATTAAAAAAAAAATCAAAAATATTTATTAAAATATATACTGTATTAAAAAACAGAGCAGAACGCACCACCATAATAAACGATGATACAACTATCTTACACCTTGTCCAGGATGCATTTAACCCCCGCGCGCGGGGAAAACTCCCAGGGTGCCTGTGGACAGCGTGTAGTCCCTCTCTAACACCACCCGGGCACGGACATAACCCCGGACAAGGGGCGCGGGCAGAGGCCTCTGGC